>NC_143436.1:158665412-158985162 GCF_987193195.1 Phasianus colchicus
CCAGGATGCCATTGGCCACCTTGGCCACCTGGGCACACTGCTGGCTCACGTTTAGCCAAGCATCAATCAATACCCCCAGGTCCATTTCCTCTACGCAGACTTCCAGCCACTCCGCCCCAAGCCTGTAGCGTTGCCTGGGGTTGTTGTGGCCAAAGTGCAGGACCCGGCATTTGGTCTTGCTGAACCTCATCCCATTGGCTTCAGCCCAGCTATCCAGCCTGTCCAGATCCCTCTGTAGGGCCTCACTACCTCCAGGCAGATCGACACTTCCAGCCAACTTGGTGTCATCTGCAGACTTACTGAGGGTGCACTCAATGAACTCGTCCAGATCATCAGTAAAGATATTGAAGAGGACAGGCCCCAGCACGGACCCCTGGGGAACCCACTCGTGACTGGTCACCAGCTGGATTTAGCTCCGTTCACTACCACTCTCTGGGCCCAGCCTTCCCGCCAGTTCCTTATCCAGCCAAGAGTGCACCTGTCCAAGCCACGGGCTGCCAGCTTCTGCAGGAGAATACTGTGGGAGACAGTGTCAAAGGCCTTGCTGAACTCTAGGTAGACTACATCAACAGCCTTTCCCTCATCTACCAGGTGGGTCACTAGATCATAGAAGGAGATCAGGTTGTTCAAGCAGGACCTGCCCTTGGTGAACCCATGCTGGCTAGGCCTGATCCCTCCATGTCCTGCACATGCCACGTGATCTCCCTCAAGACTATCTGCTCCATAACCTTCCCTGGCACCGAGGTCAGGCTAACCGGCCTGTAGTTCCCCGGATCCTCCTTACAACCCTTCCTGTAGATGGGAGTCACATTGGCAAGCCTCCAGTCTTCTGGGACCTCAACAGTCAACGAGGAGCGCTGATAGATAATGGGGAGCGGCTCAGCTATCACCTCCACCAGTTCCCTCAGCACTCTCGGGTGAATCTTATCTGGCCCCATGGACTTGCGGCAGTCCAGTTGGAGTAGTAGGTGTCTGACTGCATCCTCCTGAATCGCGGAGGGTTTAGTCTGCTCCCCAGCTGAGACTACCAGGTCAGAGAGTGGAGTACTCTGAGGATACCTGGTCTGACCTTTAAAGACAGATGTAAAGAAGGCATTCAGAACCTCTGCCTTTTCCCTATCCTCAGTGGTTACATTCCCAGCTTCATCCAGTAAAGAATGGAGATTCTTCTTGGTCCTCCTCTTACTGTTGATGCATTTGTAAAAGGGTTTCTTGTTCCTTTTAACCCTAGCAGCCAGGTTGAGTTCAGGCTGGGCTTTTGCCTTTCTGATTTTCTCTCTGAACATCTTAACAACTTCTCTATATTCTTTCTGAGTCGCCTGTCTCTTCTTTCACAGGAGGTAGATTCTCTTTTTCTCCCGGAGCTCAAGAGTAGCTCCCTATTCATCCATGCCGATTTTCTTCCCCACCAGCTCATTTTGTGGCTCAAGGGGATAGCCTGCTCCTGTGCCTTTAGGACCTCCTTCTTGAAGAGCAACCAGCCATCTTGGACCCCTTCATTCTCTAAGACTGAAGATGGTACGAAAGATCAGATTTGAATCTGTGTCAAGCTGTTGTGCTTGGACCACAGCTTGAGAGAGAAAGCATAATAGATATTCATACACATAAATAAAAGGAAAACTAATTTCAGAAAACCAAATTAAAGTCTTTTTTTTTTCTGTTTATTATTGCTATTATTCAGATTCTTGAATTTTGAAGAAATATATTATGAAATAGACATAAATCCCCATGGTTCTGCATATTTTTGTAATAATTTTATTATCTGCAAGAGGAATGAAGTAGCATAGCAGCATATGATCTGACAACCTCATCTAATCCACCAAGCCAAAGTCCGTGTATTGCATTATACAGTTTTGACTGAAAGATGAAACAGACAAAATAGACATATACATTCCATTAATATTTCATTTAAAAATAAACAAACAAAAACCAACACTGTTCACAACAGAAAAATTCTTATTGAGGGTAGTATCAACTGTTCCGTTTAAGGAATTGTAAGGAATGAGTATGCATCAAATGTGAAAATAAACTATTACTAGCTGGTTATCTATGTGTGATGAATAAGTGGCAGTGGCAGTGGTTCAATTTCAAATGTGAAATTAAACTATTACTAGCTGGTTATCTGTGCATGATGAATAAGTGGCAGATACCACTTAATCATATCTTGTATTGACATAACTTGAAATCAACTGAAAGTACACAATTTTCAAATGCAACTGACATTTAAACTGTATAACTCTTAGGATTTAAAAAAGCAATTTGTATCTTCATATTCTTACTTTATATGTTGCTCAGATACATAAGACTTTTAAAATAATGACATTTGTCAAAGGACAAATTAGTTCAGCAGATTAAAATGGAGATTATCAGAATAATTTAATCTTTGAACTTTTTCACTAGAACCAATATCCTATAAAATATTATGAATTCAGTATATTGAGATTCTCATTTCTTTCAAAATTATTTTAAAATCAAAACACATAATTCAGACAATTGAGCTTTTCTCTCTTTCATGCCTCCATTTCTCCTTTTTGCCCTCTCTTTATTCTGTCACTTTCAGTATGTATAAAGAGTCAGTAATAAATTGTTTTACTCCCACATGCTTCTTATTTGCTACTAGAAACTATTATATTTTATATCAAAGAATGCAGAAATGAAGGTAATCTCCTTTGATGCCTCATTATACCAAGATGTAACAACTTCATGTAAAATTGAGAGAGCTGAACACCAGTGATACTCAAATACTTCAACACTCTCCACATAAATAAGATCCAAATATGATTTCCTGGGGCAATATAGGACATTGAGATCCCCTTTAAAATTCTTATGGAATTTCATCACATTAGCAATACAGATTCTTTCACTGTTTGATCATACTCCTACTGAAATAAGTGATAAAAGTTCTACTGGGCTCACTTCTGAAGAGAGAGTTGTTTTTAATCAATCACTTTGTTTAGAACAAGACTGTCAATAACTTTCTGAAGTTACTTCAAGATAGTACAGCACAC
The DNA here is from genome assembly GCF_987193195.1 of Phasianus colchicus. NCBI lineage: Eukaryota > Metazoa > Chordata > Aves > Galliformes > Phasianidae > Phasianus > Phasianus colchicus. The sequence goes on from NC_143436.1 coordinate 158,668,421, forward strand.
AAGAATGCATGCAGCCAAAAGCTGTATATAGATGCTTGTGAGAATGTGCCCCCAATGAATTTGACTTACATCTTCCAATATCTACTTAAAGAAGATTTAACTTCTGCCTCAGTTACTTGACCTCAGTACAGGTGCATGAGGGGAATGAAAACGCTAGTAAAAAACTCAGATTAACACTTCCTTGTAATTTAAAATCTAATACTCTGACCTACCTAATTGGTCTATAAAAAGATTTTTCTTTTGAGAATTGTTTTCTTACATAAACTTTATATTACACATTTAGTTCACAAAATTACTGTATTTTTTTTTAATAATAGTTAACTGTATTGATTAATACTTTTAGTCAAGTTCTTCTAAGATATTACTTAAAAAATAAAAAAACAAAAACAAAAAACCAGACACAACAACAAAAAAACGTTCTGTTTCCATGGATGGGGGTTTTAGTTCTTATTTATGGACTAAACTGTTGCATGAATTTTTTCTTCTGAAATTAAAAAGGTTTTCAATATAATCTTCTTCTAGACTGGGCTTGAAATGGTGTATGAAAGGGCACCTAAGGTACACTGAAACAGAATAATTGCCTGATACTAAACATGTCATTTGAAATTTAAAATAAATCTGACTAGAATGTCACCAGTATCCTTCCCTACTTTGGAGCATCTCAGGCCATAAAGAAGTAACTACAGATGAGCTCATATAGTTCATTCCTTGTAAGCAGAGTAGTTGTTTGTTTGTTTTACTTACATTTCATTACCTCATAGAAATAACAAATTGAATAGGAGCAATTTATCAAAATAAGAGAAATACACAAGTTGATTTCTGGGGAAGATAAAGACAAAACTAAAACCAAACTGTGATTGAGAAAAGATGGAACATTTATTACTAGAATATGGAAAATTTTTTTCTCCAGGCATTTTTACTACACATCTAAGTACTGGAAATAATCAGTTACCTTATTTTTAAGAATTTCTGAAATATGGTCATTGATATTGCAGACAAGGACATCACAACTAGTTTCTTTTTCAGAGTGATTACTATTTGTCATTGCTACTTGCTTTTGAAGAACCTTGAAGATCTGCACAAATACTAAAGAAGCATTTTTTTCGATGAGTCTGAATTTGGGACTGAAACCAAAAACTTTGGCAGATACTTCTGAAAATGGGCGCTGGCTCATTCTTTTCCAAGATATATTGAGATTGGTTTCATCCAACCAAAAGTGGGAGTTTAACCTCTAGGTACTAACAACCAGTTATGTTGGTTTTTTTGTAGTCAGTGAAGAGGAACACAAGCTGCTAAGGAGTGATTTATCTTGAACTAATCCAAGAATCTAAGATGTCTCTGAAGAATTGACCCAAGAAGTGTCTGTTTCTCTTACCTGTCTATAAAAGCAGTTTAGACTGCCTTAGAGGTACATGTGTCCCCTGTAGATGTCAGAAGTTGCATTAGAGAATTTCATATCAAAGAAATGATGTTCCCTAGCTTTTAGCATTATGGCAGTGAAGAAAAGTGAAGCACTGAAGAAAAAGTGACAAACAAGTTCAGTCATTTGTCTCATCACTGTGGATTCATCTTCAAATCTGAAATCTCCAAAGACAGTATGTTGGCTGCCAGGATAGAAGCAAAGGTTGAAAATCAAATGCAAAGAATATTCATTGCTTTCTCTTCACCAGCTACGTAGCTGTCAACATTCACTCTGCCAGAGGCTAGGAATTAGAACAAGCAAACTTCCTAGATTGGTGAGGAGAGCACTCATGGTAGGATAATCAGAAATCAAAATCTTGATCAGCAGATCCTATTGCAGTTCTGATATTGTTTACATACTGTACTCAGTAATATCTGGAATGCAAAATACATAACCAGTCACTTAGTGAACTGCAGTCAAAATCAGAAAAAGATGTGACAGACACAACTCAATACAAGGTGGATGAAGGCAAAGATGACAGTGATGGGAATCTGAGCTCTTGTAGCCTCTGTGGGTTTATTCATGTTGCATTTTCTTGGATAAGAAAAACTGAGAGACTGATAAAATAATAACAGGACACTTGTCTAGAAACACTAGAATTGTTTGAGCAAAAACCTCCAAAAATGAATCATGTTCATGCTATAGTTGATCTTACTGTGTATTATGAATCTGTAAAAAATAAAGCAAGGATGTTCTAGATAAGTCAGCAGTAATGTTTTATGGTATTTGAAATGACATTTTGCAGGCACCAGAGATTCAATTAGATTAGCTATTTCAGTGTCTGTTGAAAATTGTAAACATTTCCCAAAAATGGGCTCTATATATTGTACTTTATGTGACATAATGTTATGTTATGAAGTCTGATAAAATGCTGAACAAAAATGAAATTTTGTTTAGGCACCAGTGTGTGCTGCCTATAAACTTTCATGCCACCTGAATAAATCTGAGAGCAGAATTTGTAATGACATAGACACTGTCTAATCTAAGGTAAATCTTTTACTCCCTTCTAGTGGGATCTTTATCAGCAGTGACCCAGAATGACAGCCAGTCACTGAAACAAAAAGCTCATGCACAGAGACTGAAATGTTCAGCAAGCCTGTCCTCCTCCCACTTGATGGGTATGTCTCTGTTTTCAGAATGTTTCCAGCTGAATGTTTGGACATATAATGCTTAGATCTTACACAGATGGAGAGAAAAGGGAGGCATTGTTTTTTCCATTTTCTGTGCCTCTATCTTTCACTCCTCAAAATTACATGGACAGATTCCTAGCTGATGTGAATCTCTGCAACTCTATGAAGCCTACTGGAAACATGTCTCCCACTGTTATCTGCTCAGTAAAGTTCCTTATGGCTGAGAGTTTTTCTCATCCTAGTTATTCTTTAACAGTAGAACTCATTCTTTTCTTCTCTCTCTCCTTTTTTTTTTTTTTTTTTTTCATAAAACAGACTGTCACGGATGTACATCTAGTTATATTCTTGACAAAACATCTTTTATAAAACACTTTCAGTTCTCTAGCAGGAAATTGTCAAGAGATTACTCCACAGTATTTTATTTCAATGTTATTTATAGCTATGATCTTTGCCTCCAAATAGTGTTCATCTATTATAAATTTGTTTTAGGATCTTTATCTCTTAGTGTGTTGTGAAAACATCTTGAATTACATTGTAATGACTTGTCTTCTGTCTTGCAATTCTATGTTACAGGTAAAACTGTGACTGACCTTAAGTAAAGCTACAGGAATGGGTGTAGAACTAAAGACCAGCTGTCTTTACGTGCTAGTAAAGCTCACAGCAAGAAGATCAGGAGTAGTAAATATTTTCCCCTGGAGTGGGTAGTTCTAGAGGAAAATGAAAAGATATTCATGAGGTGTATGTAGAACCCTAAGTCTGCCTTCTGTAGTATGCCAAACACAACAATTTACAAGAGGCAAGATAAGCCATGTATTACAATAGGATGCAGCAAAATGATTTCTCCCTACTGCAAAGGGAAAAAAAAAGAAAAGAATTGTGAATGTGTGTCTTTGGTTCCCTACTAGTGAAGAACTAAATCTAAAAGCTCTATATCACACCATGTGAGTAGAGTTTTAATATATTTTGCCTTTGGACTGCTTTAATAAATTTTGCTGTTAAAAACAGGAAGTCCAAGATTCTGTATGAATAATGTGATCACTGTTAACAGTGGAGAAAGTTTATCTTAATAATTGTTTATATAACTACAAATGAAGAGAAGCAAATAAAGCATAACAATAAAAATATGTTACAAGAAGACAAGTTAAAGAAAAGCAAAAGAAACCAATGAAAACACACACACACACACACACACAAAAAAAAAAAAAAAAAAGGAAAAGTAGTTAAATCAATAGATGTGCTGATCTAAGATTTTTGGGCTGAATATCATCTCATTCATATGTCTCTTGTTATGATGGAGAGATGAGAGCTGATATAGACTCTAGTAGCTTACAGGGTTTATCTCAAACTTGTGAGAGCTTCATAATTTATTAGTACTAGAAGTCTTAACGACCTATGTCAGACTTCTGTTGCATAGCCTCCAAAGCCTGTAAATCACTACAAGCTATAAGACCTATGATTAATTCAGCACTTTTTTTTTCAATATTACTGATTTGTATCCCAATTTTGCACTTTTTTTTTTCCCACTTCCCTAGTGATAAATGAAAACTAGAACTGAATAAAAGAATGCAAGACTAATAAAAATCACAGATTCATATAACAGGTAAGGTTGGAAGGGCTCTCAAAGGTTATCTACTTCCATCCCCCTGCTATGGGTAGGCTTGTCAACTACTAGAACAGTCTGCTCAGAACCCCATACAACCTGGCCTTGAAAGCCTCCAGGAATGGGGCCAACAGAACTTGTCTGGGCAACCTGTTCCAGCCCCTAACCACCCTATGAGTAAATTATTTCTTCCTTACATCTAACCTAAGTCTCCCCTCTTTTAGTTTAAAGTCACTCCCCCTTGTTCTATCACTATCAGATGGTGTAAAAAGTCAGTCTCCTTCCTGCTTGTAAAGCTCCCTTCAAGTACTGGAAGACCACAGTGAGGTCTCCTCGGAGCCTTCTCTTCTCCAAGCAAAACAAGCCCAGTTCCCTCAACCTTTCTTCATAGGAGAGGTGCTTCAGCCCTTTGATCATCTTGGTGGCTCTCCTCTGGACTTCCTCCAGCCACTCCACATCCTTCCCATACAGAGGGCCCCAGACCTGCACACAGTACTTCAGATGGGGCCTTACAAGGGCAGAGTAGAGGGGGACAATCACTTGTGTTATCCTGCTGGCCACCCCTCTTTTGATGCCACCCTGGACACAGATGGTCTTCTGAGCAGCAAGTGCACATTTATGTCCAGCCTTCTGTCCATCAGGACCCCAAGTCCTTCTCCTTAGGGCTGCTCCCAGTCTGTATTCATATCTGGGATTGCCTTAAGTGAAACACCTTGCACTTGGCCTTGTTAAACCTCATTATGTTCTCTATCTTTCCCTGCATAGTCAGGAAATTATTTCTGTTTGTCTTCACTTTCATCACTGAGTAAGAAACTCCAGAATTTGCGAGGCCTATTCTTAGAACCATAACATTTTCAATACTCAATGTATCTACTGATTCTCAATGGCTTTTGAAAGCCCTGGATAGTGGTCTGAAACACAGAAACTGTCTTGATTCTGTAAGTATAATTACTTTTTTTTTTTTTACTCTAACTAAAGCACTTTGAAGACAACAGTTGAAGGTAATGAAGAAGAGTGGTATATTATGAAAATTACCATCTAAAGATGACATTGTAGCTTTAATTATAGGGAAATCTGATACACTGACTACCATTGTATGTCTTTACCTACATCACCTAATCATTAGTGAATAATCTCAAAAATAAAATGGAATCATGACCTGTAATTTCAGCTTTTCCAGTATCCTATGTAAGTAAATCAGCATTTCTTCTCATACTACATTCATTTTTTTGTGTTCTGAGTGATTAGCAATGCTGGTTGTGCCATTGGGAGAGCAAATTTAAGAAAGGGAAGAGATATTGCATGGCAGCAGCTAGGAGAAAAGAATGAGAAAAGGTAGAGAGAAATAGCCCTGCAGCCACTCAGATCAGTGTAGAAGGAGGGCAAGAGGTGTTCCAAGCACAGAGCAGAAGCTCCCTGCAGCCCAGGAGAGGCCCATGGAGGGGCAGGGTGTTCCCCTGCAGCCCATGAGCACTGCACAGAGTAGATCTCCATGCGCAGCTGTGAAGCCCATAGGGCAGCAGTGGGTGAGGTCTGAAGAAGACACAGACCATGAATACACCAGCAGGAGCAGCTCTGGGCCAGAGCTACAGCCCATGGAACGCAGCCCACGGTGGAGCAGGAGGGCTGGGGGAGCTGCCGCCCATGGGGACTCGTGTGGAGCAGTGTCTGAGGGGTAGGCCCTGTGGCACAGAACCATGCTGGAGCAGTGTTTGGAGAGCTGCAGTTTGTGGGAAGGCAGTGCAGGATCAGGTCAGGAAGGACAGCATCCCATGAGAGGGTTTACAAGCTGAAGCAGGGACAGAGAAAAACCATGAAGGAGCAGCAGAGACAAAGCATTAGAGACTGACTGCAACTCCCATTCCTATTTTTCCTGCACTACTCAGGGGAAGAAGGTAGAAGAGGTAGATGGGATAAGGGTGTTTTTGGTTTGCTTTTAGTTTCTTACTTCTCTAAACTCTTAATAATAGTCAATAATTATATTAATTTCCCTATTCTGAGTCTGTTTTGCCCATGTTGGTAACTGGTAGAGGATATCTCTGTCCTAATCTCAACGTGTGAGTTTTTATTTTTTATTTTTTATAATTTTCACCCCTTGTACCTTTGATGAGGAGGAGTGTGAGAGTAGCGTGGTGGAAATGAGCTACAGTTCAGTGTGATATCACCACACTGTAACAAAAATTCCACATTCGTCTGCACTTCTTAGGGGGAGTAGTTAGCTGGGGGAAAGGTGTTTTTAGTTTGTTTTTAGCTTCTCACTGCTCTTATCCTGTAATAGTTAGCAATAAATAAATCTCTCTAAGCTGAATCTGATTTGCCTGTGTGGTTTATTAGTGAGTGACTTCTCTGTCCTACTCTCTATTCCTTGAGGTCTTGCTTTTTTCACTGTATTTTCTCCCCCTGCTCTGTTGAGGAAGGGAAGTGAAAGTGGTATGGTGGAGTTTAGCTAGCCATCAGCATGAAATCGTCACATTATCACATTTCAAAGGATTTTCATTTACATGTAAGTAAGGTGAACTATGGAAAGGTGTGTGAAAAAACCTTGTCATAGGTGACAGTGACAGAATAATAGAATTGCTCAGGTTGGAAAAGATCTAAAACATCACTGAGTTCAACCACAAGCCAACCATGCTACCCTAACTCTAACAACCTTCTGATAAAACCCTGAGCACCACATTCAGATGGTTTTTAAACACATTCAGGGATGGTGAGTCAACCACCTCCCTGGAGAGCCTATCCCAGTGTTTAACAGTCCTTTCTGTAAAGAAGTTTTTCCTGATATCCAACCTAAACTTCCTGTGGTGCAACTTGAGGCCATTTCCCCTCATCCTGTCACCTGTCACCAGTGAGAAGAGACCGAGTCCACTCTCACTGTAAGCACCTTTCAAGTATTGGAAGAGAGCAATAAGGTCTCTTCTCAGCCTCCTTTTCCCCAGACTTAATAGCTCCAGTTCCTTCAGTTGCACCTCATAGGGCATATTCTCCAAGCCCTTCATCAGCCTTGTTTCCCTTCTGTGGACCTGCTCCAGCACCTCAATATCCCTTCTGTACTGAGGTACCCAAAACTGAACACAGTACTCGAGGTGAGGCCTTACCAGTGCTGAGTACAGAAGCAGGATGACCTCCCTAGTCCTGCTCACCACAACATTCCTGATACAAGCCAGGATGCCACCTGGGCACACTGCTGGCTCATATTTAGTTAACTGTCCATCAGTACACAAAGGTCCCTTTCCATCAGGCAGCTTTCCAGCCACTCCTCCCCAAGCCTGTAGGGTTTGCCTGGGGTTGCTGTGACCAAAATGCAGGACCCAACACCTGGCCCTACTGAAACTCATACAGTTAACCTTGGCCCATCGATCCAGTCTATCCAGGTCCCTCTGTAGTGCCTTTCTCCCCTCAGGTAGATCAACACTCCCTCCCAACTTGGTGTCGTCTGCAAACTTACTGAGGGTGCACTCAATCCCCTCATCAAGATTGTTAATAAAGATGTTAAATAGAAGTGGCCTCAATACCAAGCTCTGACGAACACCATTCATGACCAGCCGCCAACAGGATTTAAGTCCATTGACCAAAACACTTTGGGCCCAGCCATCTAGCCAATGTTTCACCCAGCAGAGCATATGCCCATCCAAAGAGTGGGCAGCCAGCTTCTCCATGAGGATGTTGTGGGGGACAGTGTCAAAGGCTTTACTGAAGTCCAGGTAGTCCACATCAACAGCCTTACCTTCATCCGCTAAGTGGGTCATCTTGTCATAGAATGAAATCAGGTTGTCAATCATAAACCCATGCTGACTGGGCCTGATCTCCTGGTTGACCTTTAATTGGTCCATGATGGCTCCCAAAATTGTCTGTTCCATAACATTCCCTGGCACCGAGGTGCGACTCATAGGTCTGTAGCTACCAGGGTCATCTTTCTGGCCCTATTTGAAGATGGGCATCACATTTGCCAGTCTCCAGTCCACTGGCACATTTCTGTTAGCCAGGACTGCCGAAGAATGATGGAGAGTGGCTTGGCAACCATATCTGCCAACTCCCTCAGCACTCTAGGGTGCAATCCATCCATTCCCATGGACTTGTGAGCATCCAGCTTTCAGAGCAGGTCCGAAACCATCTCATTGTGGATTATGCAGGGCCTATTCTGTTCCCCATCCCTATCTACCAGCGCAGGGGGCTGTGTTCCCAGGGAGTAACAAGTCTTACTATTAAAGACTGAGGCAAAGAAGGCATTAAGTACCTCAGCCTTATCCTGATCCTTGGTCACCAAGTTGCCCTCGGTGTCCAACAAGGGATAGAGATTCTCCCTAGGCCACCTCTTGCTGTTGATATATTTATAGAAATATGTATTGTTGTCCTTTACCTTAGTGGCCAAGTTCAGTTCTAGGTGGGCTTTGGCTTTTCTAACGTTCTCCCTGTACAGCTTCACTATATATCCATAATCATCATAAGCAGTTTGCCCACTTTTTCAGAGATCATAAACTTTCCTTTTGCTCTTGAGTTCCAGCCAAAGGTCTCTGCTCAACCAGTTCAGCCTCCTTGCCTGTCAATTCATGTTCCGTGATTTGGGGATAGTCAGCTCCTGCACCTTTAAAATTACTTCCTTAAAGTAATGATTCCAGCCTTCCTGGACCCCCACACTCTCCAAAACTACCTCCCTAGGGACCCTTTCAACTATAGTCCTAAAGAAGTTAAAGTCTGCCCTCCCGAAGTTCAGGGTAGCAGTTCTGCTGACTCCCCTCCATGGTTCAACAAGGATTGAGAAATCTAGCATCTCATGATCACTACACCCCAGACAGCCTCCAACCTTTACATCCCCCGCAAAACCTTCTCTGTTAACAAACAGAAGGTCCAGGATTTTGCTTTCCTCATTGGCTCCTTCACCAGCTGTGTCAGGAAAGTTATCTCCCACACACTTTAGAGATCTCCAAGACTGTTCCCTACCTTCTGTATTGTAAATCCAGCAGATGCCTGGGAAGTTGAAGTCCCCCACAAGAAAATGGGGAGAGACTTTGAGACCTCACCCAACTGTCTATATAGTGTCCTGTTCACCTCTTCTTCCTGGTTAGGTGGCCTGTAGCAGACTCCCACAATAATGTCAGTTTTATTAACCTTTGCTTTTATTATAATCCATAAGCTCTCAACCCTATCATCACCATCATTAATTTCCATACATTCAGTCTTTCTTAACATAGAGGGCTACACCACCACCTTTCCTGCCTTGACCATCTCTTTTGAAAAATCAGTAGCCATCCACCACAGCACTCCAGCTGCGTGAGTCATTCCACCATGTTTCCATGATGGTGACTATCTCATAGTTTTCCGACCACACAGTGGCCTCCAGCTCCTCCTGTTTATTACCCAAAAGCACCTGAGCAGGACCTCCTTTTGAGTGGCAGTAGTCCTAAAACCCTCATGACCATACTCAGGTATTTCACACCAACCCTCATGTTCTTCCTACAAAAGGGTGAATCATCCTCCTCCTTCACCAAGACACAAGACTGTGGGATCTATGATCTAGCACATCCCTATCCTACAAGCACTGGCACATTACATATAGGCTCCATTCTAATGACCCCAGTTACACTCCCATCCCCCTTCATACCTAATGTAAAGCTCTGTCATGGTTTTATGATTTTTGGTTATCGGTATTCCACATCATAACATCATGTAGTGCACTGGGAGTTAAGGTGTTAATAATCCAGTTCCGGGCACCTGTCCAGAAGAGAAGAAGAACTACATTCCCCAGGGGACTTTGTGATCAGAGAGGAGATATAACCCCTGGCAAGGTTACCTGACGCGCTTCTTCGTCTGTTCTTCTTCGTCTCCCTGCTGCTCAACCAGACTGTGCATCTCACCTCAGTGTTATGCTGAGGCCTATCCACTTTTCGGACACACTCTCTCTCATTATATTTGATTTATTAGCTTTAATTCTAATTATATTGTGTTATATTATGGTGTGTTATCTTGCATTCTGATACTATATTTAGTAAATTAGTTTGTTTCTCCTCAGATCGTTGCTGCTTTTTTAATTATTTTGGGTCCCCTGTTTTTCTTTTCCGGAGGCGCAGATTTTGTGAAATCCCTCCGCCCTGCTAGTCACGGAACCAGGCCAAATCAGCCTGTAAATCGTTGACAAGCTCTATCTATGAACTTTCCCAACTCCCATTGTAAGACCCTTTCAATCTGTGGGAGAAGCTACTCCTATTGGTTGCCAGCAATCCTGGTCTTGTGCAAACAGAGCAAAGGTCAAAAAACCCAAAACCCTGCTGGACACACCTGGTGTGGAACCAGGTATTAATCTATTGGCCCTTCATATTTAGTCCCTCATCATCCCCTATAACTGGAGGGATAAAGGAGAACACAGTTTGTGCTCCCGAACCCCTTACCTGTCACCCCAAGGCTCTGAAGTCCTTTTTCACAGTCTTTAGAGAAGTTCTAAACTTCTAAAATCCTCGGCTTCATCGCCGAGGATCGCCACTTCGGAGCTGTTTCAGCCAGAGCCTCAGCGGCTGATCGCGAAGAACACGTGGATCTCGATCGGTTCCCTCTTCCGGGGGTTCCCGAGACAACAGCGAAGCCCGGCAGCTCTCGCGAGAGCGGCTGACGCAGCGGGGGTGTTGCCAGGGCAACGCCTAGAAAAACCCTCTGGGAGGGCAGCACCAGGATGGAGAAGAGAGGTGTTATCACTGTGAGGTAAGTGGCAGGTGTGGGGTCACCCATTAACGACCTGGTAAGGGGGCGAGGGCAGAGCCAGCACTATCAGCAGCAGGGTAGGGCTTATCGGTCACGCCCTGTTAAGGCTATTCTAGTTGTGCTAATTAGTCTTCTGGTTCTCCATGGCTCCACCCCGGCGGAAGGCTACTGCCTCTAAAAATAATGTGGGGACCCAGACAGAGGCCCCCTGCACATGTAAAAGAAAGACTGCCAAGAAGAATGTAGAGACGCAGACTGAGGTCCCAAAACAACATGCTAGTGTGCAGGTCACTGGCTGTGATGAGTGCCAGAGCCTGGCCCTTGCAGTGCCAGGCAATGGAGGCAGCACTTGTGTAAGATGTGACCAGCTAAAGGACTTACTTTGCCTTGTGGTCAATCTGAAGGAGGAGGTGGAGAGGCTGAGGACCATAAAGGAATGTGAGAGGGAGATTGATTGGTGGTGCCAGTCCCTATCAGCCCTGAGATCTTGGCACACAGCTGAGGCTCTGCGTGGAGCGTGTCACCCCCTGCCGCCTTGCAAACAGGTAGTAGAGGGGAACCGGCAGGTAGACTGTGTTCCTGCTGCAGTGCAAGGCAATTTGAGAGCAGAGCAAGGCAATCTAAGGGAGGAGGAGGAGTGGAAAAGGATACCAGCTTGGCGAAGTGGGCATCCTCCATCCTGACCATCCTCGGCTCCCCAGGTGCCTCTGCAAAATAGGTTTGAGGCCCTGAATCTCGAGGGAGAGGTGAGTGAGGGGGTGGAGGGAGGTCCACCTGTGAGGTTGCCTCGGGCGAAGCGGTCGACCCCACGCCTCAAGACTGCCTCCGCCCGGAAGGACAGAAGGGTGGTTGTCATAGGTGACTCCCTGCTGAGAGGAATGGAAGGCCCTATGTATCGGCCTGACCCTACCCGTAGGGAGGTGTGCTGTCTCCCTGGGGCAAGGGTCAGGGATATTGCTAGGAAACTTCCTGGTCTGATTGGCCCTTCTGATTATTACCCATTATTGATAGTTCAGGCTGGCAGTGATGAAGTCACTGAGAGAAGCCTGAGGTCTATCAAGGAAGACTTCAGGGGACTGGGACGGGTAGTTGAAGGAATGGGTGTGCAGGTGGTTTTTTCTTCCTTACCTTCAGTGGCAGGGAAGGATACCGAGAGCATCCAAAAAACCCGCCTCATAAATAAATGGCTAAGAAGTTGGTGCAAGCACAGGAACTTCAGTTTTTTTTGACCACGGGGCAATTTACTCTGCACCTGGCATGATGGCTGCAGATGGAAGTAGCTTGTCTCCAAGGGGTAAGAGGATCCTAGCCCAGGAACTGGCAGGGCTCATTGAAAGGTATTTAAACTAGGTATGAAGGGGGAAGGGGACAGAATGAGGGCCACTGGGGTTGAGCGGGTAGTTCGTGGCTCAAAACGGAGTTCGATGGGTGAAAAGGGTGGAGTTGAAAGGGATGGAGAGAGGCAGGGGGGTGCTGCTTCCCTAAAGTGTCTATACACTAATGCGCGCAGCATGGGAAATAAACAGGAAGAGTTGGAGATCTGTGTGCGGTCGCAAGGCCATGATCTCATTGCGATCACGGAGACGTGGTGGGACAGCTCGCATGACTGGAATGTTGTCATGGATGGCTATGTGCTTTTTAGGAAAGATCGGCTGGCGAGGCGGGGTGGTGGAGTTGCTCTTTATGTGAGAGAGCAGCTAGAATGTATTGAACTCCACCTGGGGGAGGGTGATGTAGCAGTGGAGAGCTTGTGGGTGAGAATCAAGGGGCAGGCTGGTATGGGTGACACCGTTGTGGGTGTGTACTACAGGCCCCCTGATCAGGAGGAGGAGGTTGACGAGGCCTTCCACATGCAACTGAAAGTAGCATCGCAATCCCAGGCGCTAGTGCTTATGGGGGACTTCAATTATCCAGATATTTGCTGGAAAAGCAACGTGGCCAGGCACGCGCGGTCCAGACATTTCCTGCAATGTGTCGAAGACAACTTTCTGATGCAGATGGTGGAGGAACCGACGAGGGGAGGGGTGTTACTGGACCTTATTCTCACAAATAAGGACGGGTTTGTTAAGGAAGTAAAAGTTGGGGGTAGCTTGGGTTGTAGTGACCACGAGATGGTGGAGTTCAAGATCTTGAGTGGAAGGAGCAAAGCAAAAAGTAGGATTGCTACCCTGGACTTTAGGAGAGCCAACTTTGATCTCTTCCGGGACCTACTTGGAGCTATCCCATGGGCTAGGGTGTTAGAAGGTAAGGGGGCCTGTGAGAGCTGGTTGGCATTTAAACAGCTCTTCTTCCAAGCCCAGGATCGGTGCGTCCCTGTGAGCAAGAAATCGGGAAAGGGTGGCAGGAGACCTGTGTGGATGAGCAAGGAGCTCATGCGCAAACTCAAAGGGAAAAAGAAGGTCCATGAAATGTGGAAAAAGGGTCTGACCACTCGGGAAGAATATAGAAATGTTGTCAGGGCCTGCAGGGATGTGACGAGGAAGGCTAAAGGCTGCCTGGAATTGAATCTAGCAAAGGTGGTAAAGGATAATAAAAAAAGGCTTTTTAAAGTATGTTAACAGTAAAAGGAAGACTAGGGAGAATGTAGGTCCCCTACTAAGTGAGGGGGGTGTTCTGGTAACAGGGGATGCTGAGAAGGCGGAGATACTGAACGCCTTCTTTGCTTCTGTCTTCAGTGAAAAAGCTCCCCCTCAGGAATCCCAGGCCCTGGTGGTTAGTGAGAAGGTCTGGGGAATGGAAGACTTCCCTTTAGTCAGGGAAGAGGCGGTCCGAGAGCGCCTAGGCAACACCAATGTTCATCAATCCATGGGACCCGATGGGGTGCATCCACGGGTGCTGAGGGAGCTGGCAGAGGTGATTGCTGAACCGCTCTCTATCATCTTTGTGAGGTCTTGGAGAATGGGGGAGGTGCCTGAAGACTGGAGGATAGCCAATGTCACTCCGGTCTTCAAAAAGGGCAAGAAGGAAGATCCAGGTAATTACAGGCCAGTCAGCCTCACCTCTGTCCCTGGAAAGGTGATGGAGCAGATTGTGCTGGATGCCATCTCCAGACAACTGGAAGAAAAGGAGGTTATCAGGAGTAGTCAGCATGGGTTCACCAGGGGGAGGTCGTGCTTGACCAACCTGGTAGCCTTCTATGATGTTGTCACTGGCTGGGTGGATGGGGGGAGAGCAGTGGATGTAGTCTACCTTGATTTCAGCAAGGCATTTGACACTGTCTCCCATGACATTCTTATAACAAAGCTGAGGAAGTGCGGGATAGATGAGTGGACAGTGAGGTGGGTTGAGAACTGGCTGACTGGCAGAGCACAGAGGGTTGTCATTGGCGGTGCTGAGTCTGGTTGGAGACCTGTAACCAGCAGTGTTCCCCAGGGGTCGGTGCTGGGACTGGTCCTGTTCAACATCTTCATCAATGACCTTGATGAGGGTGTAGTGGCCACCCTCAGCAAGTTTGCTGATGATACGAAGTTGGGAGGATTGGCTGACACACGTGAAGGCTGTGCTGCCATTCAGCGAGACCTGGACAGGCTGGAGAGCTGGGCAGTAAGAAACCAGATGAGGTTTAACAAAAGCAAGTGTAGAGTCTTGCACCTAGGGAGGAATAATTGCATGCACCGGTACAGGTTGGGGGATGACCTGCTGGAGAGGAGCTCTGCGGAGAGGGACCTGGGTGTCCTGGTGGATGACAGGTTGGCCATGAGCCAGCAGTGTGCCCTTGTGGCCAAAAAGGCCAATGGCATTCTGGGGTGCATTAAAAGGAGCGTGGCCAGCAGGTGGAGGGAGGTGATCCTCCCCCTCTACTCTGCCCTGGTAAGGCCTCATCTGGAGTACTGTGTCCAATTCTGGGCTCCTCAGTACAAAAAAGACAGGGATCTCTTGGAGAGAGTCCAGCGGAGAGCCACAAGGATGGTGAAGGGCCTGGAGCATCTCCCCTATGAGGAAAGGCTAAGTGAACTGGGTCTGTTTAGCCTTGAGAAGAGAAGACTGAGAGGGGACCTGATCCAGGTCTATAAATATCTGAGTTGTGGGGGGCAAGGTGGCGAGGCCAGACTGTTTTCAGCAGTGTGCGGAGACAGGACAAGGGGAAATGGCCAGAAGCTGGAACATAGGAAGTTCCGCACCAATGTGCGCAAGAACTTCTTTACGGTGAGGGTGACGGAGCACTGGAACAGGCTGCCCAGGGAGGTTGTGGAGTCTCCTTCTCTGGAGATATTCAAGACCCGCCTGGACGCCTACCTGTGTGACCTGGTGTAGGGATCCTGCTTTGGCAGGGGGGTTGGACTCGATGATCTCTGGAGGTCCCTTCCAACCCCTACGATTCTGTGATTCTTCCCGTATCATTGCTGCCTACCTGAAATAACTATAAGGGATAGTAATCTGAGGGCTGAACTAGGAAAGGAAGTTTCTTCCTTACATCTTTAACCTGGACTCCCAGAAAGCAACAGACCTCCCTGTGTAGATGGTCTGGCCTACTTATTGGCCCTTCTGCTTCCTTCAGCAGAGAGTCACCAATGACAGTGACCCATCATTTTTTCTTTGCCGATGAGATTTTAGTGCTAAGTGAGGTCTGGTTCGACTTCAGTGACACCACCAACTGGGGAGAACCATCATCACCACTATTGTCCAGTTGTTCCTGCAAAGCACCTGTTCTGCAGGGACAGCTGGGGAGGCAGAGGAATCTCTGGGAGAGTGTGCCTACATCACCAAGCAGAGACTTTCCCACACCCCCCATTATTCACCATTGTTGCTAGGAGGAGGAGAGGATGGGGTTCACTGTAGCAAGAACACCGTCTGCCTGCTGGTTCCCCTCTGTCACATGTTTGCAAGGATGCAAGGGGTGATGTGCTCCATGTGGAGCCTCAGCTGTCTGCCAAGATCTCGGGGCCGAATGGCTTGGCATCACCAATCAATCTCCCTCTCACATTCCTTTATGCTCAGTATCTCCACCTCCCTCTTCAGGTCAGCCAAAGGCTGAGTAAGTCATTTAGCTGGTCGCATCTTACACAAATGCTGTCTCCCTCACCTAGCACTGCAAAACCAGGCTCTGGCACTCATTACAGCCAGAGACCTGTACACTAGTATCTTGTTGTAGGACCTCAGCCTGAGTCTCCACATTTTTCTTAGCAGCAGCCTTCCTTTCATGTGTGCACGGGACCTCTGTCTGGGTCTCCACATTTTTCGTGACATAGCCTTCCACTGGGGTGCAGCCATGACAAACCAGCAGACTCACCAGCACTATTAGGGTAGCCTTAATGGGGTGTGACTGATCAGACCTGCCCTGCTGCTGGTAGTGCTGGTACCGCCCTTGCCCTGTTACCAGCCTGTTAACGGAACGGGTGCCCCCGCGCTTATCACTCTCTTCACAGTAATAACAATCCTCACTGTGTAGTCCCGTGAATGGATGGCTTACAATTTTCCTTGTTCAAATGGTCCACATGATTCACACATCCCAACTCCTCCTCTCTGTCCCTGCTCCCAGAGACTTTTTCAAGGCAGGAGGTGTGGATGCAGAGCCGTTGCCCTGGAAACGCCCACTTCATGCCAGCTGCTCTCATAAGAGCTGGTGGGTTGCTCTGTTATCTCGGGGCTCCCCGGATGAAGGAGCTGACCAAAACCCCCCTGTACCTCGTGGTCAGTCGCTGCAGTTCTGGCCAGGTCAGCTCCAAAGCAGCGAATCTCGGTGATCAAGGGCTTCTTTCGGGTTTGTGCCCGTTTAAATCTCTCGCCAGAAACTGCTGTACATCTAGCAATTTCTCTTCTGTTCTTGAGCAAGCATTTTGACCAGAATTACAACTCCTTTGTTTTAGAGTAAATATGAAACAAATATTTGACTATGCAAGACCCAGCTTCCTTAGAATTTATATTTACACGTTTTAAGTATATTAAAAAAAAAAAAACGATAAAGAGAAATATTTACATTTCTATGGTAAAAACTTGATCATTAGTCAGTGTATTTCTACCACTTTTATTGTTGACTGTTAATGATAACTGTTAAGACATGAACTGAAGTAATGCAATTGTTGTAGAGCTAAAAATCTGGGGTTATCTTCCTGGATGTGACAATATGTATATATGCGTACAAAGCTTGCCAAACCTTTGAGCCATGATGAAGGAGCTTAATTAAAGTTCGTGGACAAATTAAAAGGGAGGAGAAAATAGAGCAGCAAGAAATGCATTAATTAAGAAAACCTGTATCTTAAAAAGAGCAGACCCAGGGGTATCAATACAGTAATAAGTAACAGCAGGGGTGACCATAAGGCAGAAAATAAAATGGAGTAATATGGGGTAGAGAGCAAGCTGTCCAGGTGTAAAAATGTTATAAAGTCCATTACAGTGCGGCTCAAGAGTGGCACTGAAGAGCTCCAACTGAGCTGTTTGGGTAAGGATATCCTTCACCTATGTCAAAGAAAAGTCCCATGAAAGTACCTCATGTCTGATACCAGAATGATTTTTGTTTATCTTCCTCACAGCGATACTATAATTTTGTTCTTGTTTGGTTTTTTTTCCCAGGCTTTCAGATCTATTTAATAAATTGAAGTCAAGGTGTATCCTTAATTTAAAACAACTAGAGAGTATTTTGTTCAAGTGAAGAGAACAGATTTTTTATATTCTGAATTACTTTAACATTTTTATAAGACTGGATTTTCTAGAAGGCAGCATGCTTTTCAGGATAGTTTCAACCTCTAATTTTTGCAAAAAAAAAAAAAAAAACCCCCCAAAAAAACCAAAACCACCTGATTTCTATTTCCATATTATCTTAAGTATTATCTTAAGTTTCTTACAATTTCTTTTTCAGTTTTTCTTCTTTTCTTTCATCCTTGTTGTTCAGGTTTGTGATAGGAAGACCTGAATATTGATCCATCATCGTGGGTAGGATGCAGTAATAGTCTAGCCAGCTTCCCTTTACAGAAGAAATAGACGCTTCTTGAGGTTATTTAATTTTTGTGTATATTTGTTTCTATTTTTAATAGGTAGTTCATCAAAAACTTTTACACTGCGTCTGAGGCTCGTTGGGTAGAATCTCTAGCTGTCTCATGGTAATGGAAGAAAATTTGCTGTTTCAAACTACTGACAATTTTTTATTACATATATAGTTATTCTGCTTTGGTAACATCAGCTGTAGCAAGGCTTAATAATGGCAAAATAGGCAGTGGACCAGAGACCATTTTTATAGTCCCTATGAATTTTTTGCCTTGACAACTGCTTTGTTTATGCATAGAGATAGATAAGATTTAAGACATTGTCTATATTTTCAGAAACTACTTGAAACAGTTGTTATCAAATCAGGACAATAACTCAATTTTAATTGTAATACTTTTAATAAGTCGTTTGATCTTAAACAACTTCCTTATTACTAGTTAAAAAAATTTTAATGGGATAGTTAATGTAAAAATGTTCTTCTCTTCATGAGAGACACAGGACTGGGGAAGATAGCAAATGCCTGTCAATGCTAGCAATGTTATGTTCTGGGTCTTTTACTATTTACAATTTTAATTTCTCTCTCCTTTCTCTGATGATCCTTTCACTTTTCTCTGTTTCTAGGAATAAGAGAAAATATTATGAGAAGGAAATTAAAGCTATGAAATAGGGAAACTTTAAATAAATGAAAAAAAATCAGAAGAAAATTCAATTTTTATTTTTACATATTTTGAATGTAAAACTCATAGTTATTGTCACTATGATCATCAGTTGAAAACAGGTTTATGTTCCCAATTCTAAAGCAAGTGAAAATCCAGTTATTGTGATGTTGTCAATACAATGTTCCTGTCAGGTTTTCAGAGTGCTGTGGAATTCCATCTTCTCATGGGCACATTTCATAACAAACATTCATTTTTTGACCATCATGTGATATTTCTATACAGTTACCTAAGTGATTTATATTTTAAATTATTTCTCAATATTTTCCTCACCTAACTTAAATTCAATATTTGTTTCAACCCTGAGCTTCCTTAGACGTGAAGTTGAAAGATTCAAATGTTTTAGAACCACATCCTTTTTAACTTTTACTCATTTGAATGCTAGTGTCTTAGAAGCTCAAACAATGTTGGTTATTTATAATGCCTTAGATATTCAAATTGGCTTTATGTCTTCTTTTTGTTATGCAAATTTATAAACTTTATATATCACATGATTTATCTACATTAATAGAGATTTCACTAACAAGACTTATAGGAATAAACATGTACTCCAAAGATGCACGTTTTTAGTGCCTTGAATTATCATAAAAACATAAAAATAGTGTGTATTGCTTTGCTTTAATCAGGCCCATTTTTATGTGGTTGTTGAAAAGCCCTTTTACATTCCATTCTGTGTCTGGAGGTCTGTGTATAAAACTGATTCAGAAAAAAAAAAAAAAAAAGGTGAAGACACCTGCTGGCTTATAACACAAATAATAAAATATCTTAGAGCCTGCTGAAAGGAGAATTGGAACAATATGTCATTACTGAAGGCTCACTTGCAAGTTCTAATGTATTATAATGAAAACAGTATGACAAACCTAATGAGACAGTGAAGATTTGGGTAATTGTTCCTACAATGTATGGTAACTTTTCCAGCCGTTATTGGCAAACATAAAACCTAATGAGATTTTATTAATTTAAATGCAGTACATCTGCAAAACATTTCCTTAGTTGCAGTCTCCTCTGATAATCTTCCTTCCCACACGTACTTGAGCCTTTTAAGTTAATTGTTCTTCATAGTATACTTTCTAAACAAAATATATAAAACACTTACTATAAATGTGCATTAATTCATTTTGCCAAGCTTACTTCTTGTGGGTATGGTATCCAGTGCTTGTTGGATAGACTACAGTTTTCTTGTCTCCATTTGAAAATACATATAATACAACCTGTATTGAATATGAATAAGGCAGTATCTTCATTTAGATCCCACTTTTGCCACTGTTCTTTACATTATTCTTCTGAGAACCCTGCAGAAATGAATCAAATTTTGTAAGAGTAATATTTACTGTAACTGAATACTGTGAATACAGCCATGGTTTAGAACTTAAATTATTATCTCTGTACAAGCTTGTCAATAATTATGCTCGTATTATCTGCCTTTTTCTTTTCTCAGCTTAATAAAGCCAAAGTATTTTGAGGAAGATTTCATAAATGATCTACCATGTGATGTAAATTTTCATTGTTTAACATCTCTAACTCTAACCAAGCATGATAACATCAATAACCAAGTTATTGTAGCATCATTTTTTTACCTAACTGGAGATTAAACTTCACTATTAAACTGCAATATTCATCAGGGCTTTCACAGAGCTTTTGATTCTGGATCATTCTATAAGTTATGTTTTTGAATTCAGGAATCTCCTTACAACTACCTAATCAACAGCTAAGGTTCAGTGTGTCTGAAACAGAGGTCTTTTTGATTCCTCCCATATCACTCTTCTGCTCTATTTTAGCCACATAAATGTTTCAGGTCTGACTGAGTATAGTCTTCAATCCGAACCTCCTTCCAGATTCTCATATTTCGTTTATCTGTACATTTTCTGCATATTAGTTCCAAGATGACACCTTTTTAATGCAGCCACATCTGAATTCATTTGTTAAACGTTCAGATAAAATTTCTAAATACTCGAACTGATACTTTTGCTAGGACTACACAAGTCACAAATGAAACAACAACTGAGATGCTGTTCTTTCATGTTTTTGCTAATTTATTATTATTAATTCAGTAATCTTTAATCTAATTTAGAGGTCTCCATTTCTTTGGTGTAGAAGATATTCTGCTTGTGTTAAGGGTGCACGGAAGGGATACAAGTAGATTAATTTGTGATAAATAAGCAAGATGTGGATCTACAAATTGAAACTAGTTATGCCATATACTCAGAGGAAAGATATAGGCATCTCATAAGAGAAACATTTAGGAAAGATCACATAAATTGCCTTCTGAAAGCACTATTTCTCTCCACTATCTATAAAAGGAGAAAATGGTAGCTAGCTTAGACCTTCATGTTATATTTCATATATACTTATATTTTAGGTATGATGAGTTCCAAAAATAACACTGCAAAAACTTTACTTCCTTCTCTTCAAAATTTTACACCTTCCTCTCTAGTCTGGGAGATCTCTCAAATTGTTCTATTCTGTTTTTAATATACAATCTTAAAAAAAAAAAAAAAAAAAAAAAAAAAAAAAAAAAAGTAAAATACAGTCTGATTATAATTATTTTCGTGAAAATAGACATATACAGAAGTGCTGCGCTTGCTATAGTGTTGAATCTCTTACTTGGTTGCTCAGAATTAAATATACTTGTGATAGTGCTGATTTCTGGTTTGTTCTCTTCATCCATTGTATTTAGTGTTGTATCTTTTTCAAGTTACAATGTCATAAAAGTATGACAAGAAAAGTCTTGACTTTGCAGTCTTGGATGAAAGAGCATTTCTGGATGAAGGTACTCATAATACACTGCCAAATCATGGCACAAAAAGCAATAGAGCTGTCATGAAGTTCAAAAATTATATTGTCTCTGTTAGAATAACTCTGAAGAGATCATATTTACTTTTCCCTTGAGTTTTGCAGGTCATTTTGGATTTATAGCATAGCTTTTTATTGCAGTTTGTAAAACTTCAGGGAATGCAGTCATCCTTATCAAGTATTCTTGCACTTGTTCAGGTAGTTCTGCAGCACAATAACACAAGTGTGCTGAAATTAATTGAATGATTTCTCTTAATTGGGTGTCATATTTCACATTTCATACTGAGTGTTCTGAGAGACAGGACACAGGCCTCAAATTCAAAGTGAGTTGCATGCTTAGAAAACACACAGCAACTACATCTACAGGAGGCACTATTAACAAGAACCAGTGCTCTTGCAAGTTAATTTTTATTTGAACTACACTTGGCAACAGTAATACTCTGATCTTAATCTTTCACTCATTTAGTGAAATGATGGAATGTGAATTCTGAGTACTTGAAACTTACTCCTAGTGTATATGAAAACTGAATTTTCTACAAAATTCTGAATTCCTTATGAAAGAATTCTATGCATCTGCAGTTTGCGTTGGGAATGTTTGGTGATATGACAAAGATGAAACAGGGAAGTGTCTCTCTTCCTAAAATTCTAATCTAAATCTAAAGTCTAATTCATAACTACTGGGAAATTATACAGACTAGAAATTTACCGTAGACATTAACTTCCTAATAGAGGTGAGAGCAGCTGAAGGTGGATACAGCATTCTATGAATGCTCTTAACCAGTTTCCAACAGCAGATGAATGCTACCAACTTTCTTGTGATCTCTGTAATTTAGATACTAATATTTAATTTCTTTCCATTCCCATATCTGAATGTTGAAATGTTAAATATTTTTGCAAGCATTAGAATAATGCCGTTCGGTTATAATAATTCTCCTTAGTTCTAGTAACACTCAGTATATCTGAAAAGACAGAAAAACAGCTTTAGATTAAAGCTTGAGTTTAACCTCTTATGCAAATCTTACCAGCAAAGTACTTTCGATTCTTCAGTTTCTGATCCTGCACCATTTGTATGACTGCACACATCCAAAATAGGATGAAAGAACTGTCTGCATTTATCAGGCCCCTGTGGGCTAATTGTAGAGTAAATTATATTAAATAACCAGTCAGGAAGAAGAATTAAAAATGGAGGCTAGTCTGCCAGCCAGCAAAGCAGCCAAGGGAAACTTTAATAAGCAACTGTCAGCCTCCTTTTTACCCCAATGACTGCATAAAATAAAAACGATCTTGGAGGCCTGCCAGGGAAAGGAAGCTCTAAGGTTAGTAGATGTATGACAGTTTTCATTTTTTTTTTCTTATAAAACAGTAGGTTTCACAAAATTCCCTCATATATTATGCTACATTTAAGTGTTTGGGGTTTTTTTGCTCAATACAAAAGAGAAGTAGAGCTAAGTGACACCTAAAATTTTTGTTTCCCAAAACCTGTGAAAAGTGAAATTTTGCAGGCAAATATCTATGGAAAATATTTTTACTCATTACTTCCATACTGCTATTAGGCCATTGTAAATTGATTGAGACCTCTGGAGGTCTCCAAAACTAGATAAATTTCATTTTTAGGTCAGACTACTCAAGACCCTTATCCCTGATCTTATTTCTGTTCTCGTTTTTAAGTGAAACTCCCATAGATTCCTTCACCTGAGAAATGAATCTTACTTTCTTAACCTGTTGTGCCTCAGATGAACTCTTTGTTGTATAATACTTACTATTTTGATAACAGTATATGCATTATGCATTTGCATTACTAATACATTTGATTAACTTTGGACTTAACCTTCATACAAACACTGTTCACACACTCCTGAAAATCTAGGCTCTCATCCTCACTTGTTTGGCAAGTTTGGGTCCTCTGTCCTGGTTCTATCCCATCCCAGCTGTTGCTGTGTTACAGATGGCAGCAGAGGGGCAGTCTGACAAAATGGTGTCTGAACTGGAAGTGTGCAGGAAGCAAAAATGTGTGTCACTGAATTCCTCCATGAGGAAAAAGTGGCGCCCTCATCAATGCTTGCTGAACATTTATGGAGACCATATAGTGGATGTAAGCATAGTGAAGTGATAGGTAGTGAATTACAGCTCTGGCAACAGTGACAGTGGGTCACCTCCACTGGCATAGGTATTTATGAGCGTGGCATGCAGGCTCTTGTTCATTCCTTGTGAAAATACATAGCTAATGGTAATGATTGTTGAAAAATAGTGTTTGGTAGATGAGAATTTACGCTATCAAATAGTGTTATTGTGCTTTCTGTATTTGTCATAGTTTCCATGGAAATAAACAGGAGGCAATACTTTCAGAGTGATCTGTTTATGTGCCTTTCTGCAGTATCCCCATTTGATCTTAATCTGATTAAAGTTGTGTGTTTTATTGTGGGCTGTAATATCACCCAAACCAGATATACTTTTCCACACAAAATCTCCATTAGCAAAACCTGTAAAACACAACCTCAACTCTACACATCTTAAATTCTTGTTTTCTTAACAGGTGATATTTTGCAGCTCTTATTAGTTAAAAATCTGACCTTTATTAGAAAGTAATACTGCATTGTGCTTAACAGGAATAACCTACCAAATCAAGAGCAGATGATCACATGTTACAACCAAGACTTAAAAGGGAAACTAAGTTTCCGTCCATTTTCTCTGAAACACATCATATCTAATTCACGTGCTATAAAAATAGTAGTTGAATATTTTGCAGTAAATTCATTGATTAAACACTATTCCAAAATAATCAATGAAAATTGACAGCTGATGGATTTCATATATATATATATATATATATGAGAGAATTTACTTGTTATTTAACTGATTTTAATATTCTTTAAATGGTGATTTGAAATTCATATGTTACTCATATGTTTAAAGGAATCTTATTTTCAGAGCAAGTGTATTTTTTTAACAAAAATGCATGCCTTATTTTGACTGTTAGTATCTCTTCTTTATTTGAAACTGACGATTTGAAATTGACAGTTTATTGCACATCCAATGAGGATACTACCGCAATTACAGCACTTATCAAGAGGTTTCAGTTTTAAAAATTTTGAAACCTTTTCCTATTGACTACAACTTCTTAACTTCAGTTAAGTGAAATATTTCTCCTGAATGAGCTACTGAATGCCTGGTAGATGATGAAGAAAAAAATAGGTGAAAGTCTCCCACGAGACTTATGAATGTCGAACTTAGGTACTATAACTAGCAAGAAAACAGATGGCTCCATAGCACAGAAGCATTTTAAAATAAACATTAATACAAGTTGGGATAAAATTCTTATTAAGAATGCAGTTTTAATCATGTTAACTGTTGTTGACATTGGTACTTAAAACTGTTTCATAGATCCTTATGAAACAAAAAAAATCTAATTAATGCAAGATATGATGAATGTATGCCATTAACTGTATTATTTACAGTAAATAGTCATCTCCTGAAAAAATGAGTATTATTTTGGTTTCATGAAACATAGTCTATAAATATTTTTAATTGCTTTCATGATATTTTCAGTCTGCTTGTTACTAATGTCTAGTCATTTGCTTGTTCTGAAATATGTTTGCTGATTTATATGTCATGCTAAACTTAAGTATCTTCTGTAAGGAATGTTGTGATTCTTTGGCTCTGTAATCATAAGTGTTTAATTGACCATTAAAAAAGGCAGCCATTTCTTTATAGTCAACTTGACTAGACACAAGAAAACCGGAATTTGTTTTTATTATTACATTCTAATAACTATGCTATGGTAGTAGAGTGCAATGCAATAAAGGATGTATTTGGCGCACCACCTAGAAGGTCAGTTTTGAAATAAGCTTTTTGTATGAGGTTTTGCTGTTTCCTCTGAATGAGCAGTTTTGTCATGAATTCACATTCAGCAGAAGAAAAGTATTGATCAGCCTATTTTCGTAGACTATGAAACAAATGATGTTTTGGAAAATGCATTTCTGCTCAGACTTACTTTTTTGTACGTCAGTTTAGACACATCCAATAGAACAGTGGCAAATAAAAAAATGCCTAGTCTCACGTTTAATAAATAAAATACATAGGAACTTATCAGCTTGAATGTGCAGGATTGTACAATAAGAACAGGACTATATAATAAGAACATTTCATCTTCCCCGTGGAAGACATAGGCTTAATTCATTTGCTTTCATTTGATTAAATGGCATATTCTTGAATTCAGTGAACAGCCATGAAATTAACAAGAATAGTACTGATTTCTGTCAACAATGAACTTCAGCACCCAGAGCTTTAGACCAATCCTTCTAATATACTGCCACCCTGGCCAGGGTCGGAAGGGACCTCAAGGATCATGAAACTCCTACCCCCCCACCACATGCAGGGCCACCAACCTCCTCATTTAATACTAGACCAAGCTGCCTAGGGCCCTGTCCAATCTGGCCTTGAACACCTCCAAGGATGGGGCATCCACAACTTCTCTGGGCAGCTGTTCCAGTACCTCACCATTCTCTCTGTAAAGAATTTCCCCCTGACACCCAACCTAAATCTCCCCTCCCTCAACTTAAAACCATTTCCCCTTGTCCTGCTGTTATCTACCCTTTCAAAGAGTTGATTCCCCTCCCCTCTGTAGGCTCCCTTTAGATATTGAAAGGCTGCAATGAGGTCACTCCACAGCCTTCTTTTCTCCAGGCTGAACAAGCCCAGCTCCCGCAGCCTGTCTTCATAGGGGAGGTGCTCCAGTCCCCTGATCATCTTTGTGGCCCTCCACTGGACCCAATCCAAGAGCTCTGTCTTTCTTGTACTGGGGGCTCCACACTTGGACACAGTATTCCAGATGGGGCCTTGCAAGAGCAGAGTAGAGGGGGACAATCACCTCCCTGTCCCTGCTGGCCACCCCTCTCCTGATGGAGCCCAGGATACCATTTGCCTTCTGAGCCGCAAGGGCACACTGCTGGCTCATATTAAATTTTTCATCTATCAAAACTCCCAGGTCCTTCTCCCCAGGGCTGCTCTCAAGGACCACTCCTTCCAGTGTATTAATGCCTGGGATTCCTCTGGCCCAAGTGCAAAACCTTGCACTTTGCCGTGTTGAACCTCATCAGGTTCACCAGGGCTCACCTTTCTAGCCTGTCGAGGTCCCTCTGAATGGCATCCCTTCCTTCAACTGTGTCGACAGCACCACTCAGCTTGGTGTCGTCAGCAAACTTGCTCAGGGTGCACTCAATTCCGTTCTCAATGTCATTGACAAAGATGTTAAAGAGCACCAGTCCCAGGACAGACCCGTGGGGGACGCCACTCATTACCGACCTCCACCTGGACATGGAGCCATTGATGACCACCCTCTGTCTGTGGCCTTTCAACCAGTTTCTTACCTATCGAGTGGTCCACCCACCAAATCCACATCCCTCCAATTTGGAGATAAGGATGTGGTGGGGCACCATGTCAAAGGCCTTGCTCAAGTCCAGGTAAATGACATCGGTCGCCTTTCCCTTGTCCACTGATGCTGTCATTCCATCATAGAGGGCCACCAGATTGGTCAAGCATGACATTCCTCTGGTGAAGCCATGCTGGCTGTCACAGATCACATGCCCTTTCCTCATGTGATCAAGCATGTCATCCAGGAGGATCTGTTCCATGATCTTCCCAGGCATAAAGGTGAGACTCACTGGCCTGTAGTTCCTGGGGTCCTCCTTGCTCCCTTTCTTGTAAATGGGAGTGACGTGACCCTTCCTCCAGTCGTCCGGGACCTCACCTGACAGCCACGACTTTTCAAATATGATGGAGAGTGGATCGGCAACCACCTCAGCCAGCTCCTTCAGAACCCTGGGATGCACGCCATCCGGCCCCATAGACTTGTACACATTCAGTCTCATGAGGTGGTCTCGGACCAGCTCTGTCCTCACAGTGTGGGGGGATTTACCATCCCGATCCCCACCCAGAGGTTTAGAGATGCAGGGTTCAGGGACATGAGACGTACTGGAATCCTGCCTGCCAGTGAAGACCGAAGCAAAGAACTCGTTCACTACCTCAGCCTTCTCTTTGTCCGTTGAAGCCAGTTCTCCTTTTACATTTACCAAAGAAGGTACACTCGCTTTGGCCTGTCTCTTCTGGCCAATGTACCTGTAGAATGTCTTCCTATTGTTTTTCACGTCGCTTGCCAAGTTCAGTTCCGCCTGAGCCATGGCTTTCCTGATCCCACATCT
Source organism: Phasianus colchicus (assembly GCF_987193195.1). Lineage (NCBI taxonomy): Eukaryota > Metazoa > Chordata > Aves > Galliformes > Phasianidae > Phasianus > Phasianus colchicus. The sequence goes on from NC_143436.1 coordinate 158,695,930, forward strand.
GCAATTCCGGACGGCATCCCTGTATTCTTTCCAGGCAACACGCCCTTGTTTCCAGAGCTAGAATGCACCTTTCTTCGCCATCAGCATGCCCAGCAGGTCCTTACTGAGTCATGCTGGCTTCCTACCTCCTCTGCCCGCTTTCTTATTCAGAGGGACAGAGAGTACTTACACTCTCAGGAAGGCATCCTTGAAGAGTAGCCAGCTTCCCTCAACATCTTTGTTTTTAAAGACAGCATCCCAGGGGATCTCAGCCAACAATCCATTGAACAGCTTCAAGTTCGGTCTCCCAAAGTTCAGGGTCCTGATGCCACTCTTCACCAGGCCCACATCCCTCGAGATCACAAACTTGACCAGGGCATGGTCACTGCAACCCAGGCTGCCTCCAACCTTAACACCATTAATGATTTCCTCTGCACTGGTGAGCAGCAGGTCCAGCAATGCTTCACCTCTGATCAATCTGTCCAACACCTGGACCAGAAAGTTATCATCAACACATTCCAGGAGCCTCGTAGGCCTCTTGCAACTTGCCATGTGGTCTTTCCAAGAGATATCTGGATGGTTGAAGTCCCCCATCAGGACAAGAGCCTGTAAGCACAAAGCCTCCCACATCTAAAGCAAGAAAGCCTTGTCAACAGTCTCCCCTTGATCAGGTGGCCTGTAGTATACTCCTATCACCAGTTGGCCTTTGTTAGACCCATCCCTAATTCTAGCCCACAGGCTCTCAACCTGATCCTGACTGTTTCTCAGAGGAAGCTCCTCACAGTCTATCCACTCTTTGACATAGAGGGCAACTCCCCCACCCTTCCTACCTTGCCTATCTCTTCTAAAGAGCCGATATCCCTCAGTGGTGTTGTTCCAGGTATGGGAATCCTTCCACCATGTTTCCGTGATAGCAACAAGGTGATAACTTTCCAAGCGCATCACAGTTTCCAACTCATCCTGATTATTTCCCAGGCTGCGTGCATTGGTATAAAGGCATTTCAGCTGGGCTTTCCGTCTCATACAGAGGATCCAGGTTCCCCTAGAACAGCAGCATTCCCAGTACCCCCCTGCCCCAGTCCATCCCTTTCTACTTCATTGTCATTGCCCATCAGGTTTGGTATGAGCCCTTCAATGACCCGCTCAACCCCAGTGGCCCTGGTTTTCCTCCCTTCCCCCTTCATACCTAGTTTAAAGACCTGTCAATGAGTTCTGCTAGTTCCTCAGCTAAGATCCTCCTCCCCCTCAGAGATGGCAGCTACTTCCATTTGCTGCCATCATGCCAGTTGCCAAGTAAGTTTCCCCGTGGTCAAAAAACCCAAAATTCCTGGATTTGCACCAACTTTTAAGCCATTTATTTATGAGGTGGGTTTTTTGGTACCTCTCAGTATCCTGCCCTGCCACTGAAGATGTAGCAGAAAACACCACCTGCACGCCCGCTCCCTCGACTACCCACCCCAGTCCCCTGAAGTCTTTCTTGATAGCTCTGAGACTTTTCTCAGCAACTTTGTCATTGCCAGCCTGGACTATCAATTAGAGTAATAATCGGAAGGGTGAATCAGACCAGGAAGTCTCCTAGAAATGTCTCTGACCTGTGCCCCAGGGAGACAGCACACCTCCCCATGGGTAGGGTCAGGCCGACATATAGGGCCTTCCATTCCTCTCAGCATGGAATCTCCCACAACAACCACCCTTCTGTCCTTTCGGGTAGAGGCAGTCTTGAGGTGTGGGGTCGACTGCTTTTCCTGAGGCGACCTCACAGGTTGACCTCCCTCCACACCACTCCCTCAAGTTCCAGGGCCTCAAACCTATTACTCAGAAGCACCTGGGGAGCTGAGGATGGCCGGGATGGGGGGTGCCCACTTTGTCAAGCTGGTACATGTTTCCACTCCTCCCCCTTCCTTGAACTGTTCACAAGAGGAGGAGAGGACAGGAGGCTCACTGCAGCACCATCAGCCTGCCAGTTCCCCTCACCCACGTGCCGCTTCCCCTCTCCCACCTGTTTACAAGGCAGCGGGGGGTGACATGCTCCATGTGGTGCCTCAGCTACGCACGAAGATCTCGGGGCTAATAGGGACTGGCACCACTAGTCAATCTCCTTCTCACACTCGTTTACTGTTCTCTGCCTCTTTACCTCCTCTTTCAGGTCAGCCACAAGGCTGAGTAAGTCATGTAGTTGGTCACATCTTATACAACTACCACTGCCATCGCCTGGCACTGCAAAGGCCAGGCTCTGGCACTCCTGACAGCCAGTGACCTGCATACTAGCATCTCGTGTTGGGGCCTCAGTCTGAGTCTCCACACTAGTCTTAGCATCAGCTATCCTTTCAAGCATGACCTTTAATGGTCATCTCAAATATAAGTCTGGAATTGCAAGGTAGTAATTTGGGAATCTAACCTGGGGTTTTGACACACCAGAAAATTTGGAAGCAAGTGTACCAAACATAGAGAGTGAATAAGTTATTTCAGTTTTAGAGAATCACACATTTTGCCTGTGAATTCCTTCAGTTCCACTGATACAAGTCCTACTCATCTGAGTAATTCTGTCTACAATACAGATATCCAAATCTCAGGTAACATCAGAATCATTAATGGCTTAGGTTGAAGGAACCTTAAAGATCATCTAGTTCTTAAAACCAGGAGTGATCGTAGTATCATACAATCACAAGGTTGGAAACGACCTATAAGATCATCTAGTCCAACTGTCTTTACATTACCACTGCTACCACAAGCTACTAAACCGTATCTCGCAGCTCCTCATCCAGATGCCTCTTGAATACTGCCAGGGACGGCAACTCCACCACATCCCTGGGCAGGCCTGACCACTCTCTGAGAGAAAAAGTTTTTCCTCATGTCTAAAATTTTTTCCTCATGTGATGTTTCCCTTTTTCTAGTCACCAGGGATGTCTCTAGACAACCATTATTTTTCAAGTAAGACAGAGAGTGGCTTGACAATGACATCATAAAGTCATATAATCCTTAGAGTTGGAAGTGACCTCTGAGGGCCATCTAGTCCAGCACTCCTGCAATGAACCGGGACACCACAGCTAGATCAGGTTGCCCAGGACCTTATCCAGACTTGCCTTGAAAGTCTGCAGGGACGGGGCATCAACAACAGCAGTAGGTAACCTGTTCCAGTGCTTCACCACTCTCACTGTAAAAGATTTCTTTCCTTATATCTAACATAAATCTACCTTTCCTGAGCTTGAAGCTATTTCCCCTTGTTATATTGCCACAGACCTTGATAAAGAGCCTGTCACCTTCTTTTCTATAGCTTCCTTTTAGATACTTAAAGGCTGCTATCAGGTCACCTCACAACCTTCTCCAGGCTGAAGAGCCCCATTTCTCTCAGCCTGTCCTTATAGGAGAATTGTTCCATTCTCTGGATCATTTTTGCGGCCCTCCTCTGGATGTGCTGCAACAGGTCTATGTCTCTCCTCTATTGAGGACTCACCAGCACAGAGCAGAGGGGCAGGATCACCTCCCTCGACCTGCTGGTCGTGCATCTTTTGATGCAGCCCTGTATATGGTTGGCTTTCTGGGCTGCAAGGGCATATTGCTGGCTCATGTCCATCTTGCCATCCACCAGCACCTCCAGGTCTTTTATGGTAGGGCTGCTCTCAATCTTTTCACTCCCGATTGGTATTGGTAATAGGGGTTGCCTCGACCCATGTGCAAGACCTTAGGTTCACTGCTCAAGCTTGTCTAGGTTCCTCTGGAGGGCATTCCATCCCTCTGGTGTGCCAACAACATCCCACAGCTTGGTGTCATCAGCAGACTTGCTGAGAATGCAATCAACCCCACTGTTGATGCAACTGATGAAGCTATTCAAGTGTATTGATCCCAGCACTGTCCCTAGGAGACACCACTCATCAGCAGTCTCCATCCATCAGTCTTCATCAGCAGTCTTCTTCATTCATCGAACTGTCCACCCATCAAATCCATATATTTCCAATTTGGAGAGAAGGACGTTGTGGGGTACCATGTCAAAGGCCTTACTGAAGTTGAGATAGATGACATCAGTGACTCTTCCTTTGTCCATTGATGCAGTGACACCATCATAAAAGGCCACCAGGTTGGTCAAACAGCTGGTCAGTCATCAGCCAATTCCTTCAGAACCCTGAGATGCATATAATCTGGCTCTATAGTCTTGTACATATTGAGCCTCATGACATGATATTGCACTTGCTCCACTCCTTCATTGGGAGTGATTTTGTTCCCCTGATATCCACTTAGAAGTTCAGAGTCACAAAAGGCATGGGAAGCCTGACTGGCAACAAAGATTACAAATAACTTAATAAGTGCCTCAGCCTTCTCCATGTCTGAGGAAGCCATCTCTCCCTTTAGATTTAACATGGAGACTACACTCTCCTTTGCCCATCTCTTCTGCCCAATGTGTCTAAAGAACCCCTTCTTGTTGCTTTTTGTGGGGAAAAAAAAATCCTCCCCAAATTCAATTTCATTTTAACCTTGACTTTCCTGATCCCAGCTCTGCACATCTGGACAGCATCCCTATACCCATTCTAGGCCACCTTCCCTGCTTCCACTACTTATCCTTCTTTTCCCTCGTGTGACAAGCAGGTCCTTGCTTAGCCATGCTGGTTTCCTGATTGGACTGGCTGGTTTCTTATTCTGGGGGATGGAGAGCTCTCGTGCTCTAAGAAAGGCATCCTTAAAGTGCTGCCAACTCTGTTTTGTTCCTCTGCCCCTAAGGACAGTTTCCCAGGGTATCACATCCAGCAATTCCTTAAACAGTCTGAAGTTTGCTCTCCAGGTCAGGGTTTGACTCCACTCTTTGTCAGGCCCACGCTCCTCGAGACCACAAACTCAACCATGGTCATTGCAGCCCAGGCTGCCTCTGATGTTAAAATCTATAATGATCTCCTCTGCATTGGAGAGTACCATAATGCTATCATTTTAAATACCTTTATATTTTTAAAGATACCTTTAGGTCACAGTTTATCTCATCCAAGAGTAAACACATACATTCAGTCAGAAAGGTCCTTAAATATTTACTTATTTCTATTAATTAGAAAGTGACCCTGTCATGACTAACTAAAATGTGAAATTCTATGTTGTGCTACATGATATGAATTTCTTATTAAGGATGAATTTTAGCTTCTTAATCATAGTGACATGTGAGATGTCTTATGTTTGTATGAGATACCACAAGCTGATGTCCAATATGAAATAAGATGACCTAAAAATAGTATTAAGTAACATCCAAACTTCTTAAATCAGCTAATAAAATCTATAGATGGACTTACAGTCTGTTAAAAAAACCCAAACATTTTGACAGCTATTTTCTAATTGAATGACTTCTGAATGCCAAGGAAATAAAAGCAGTATTTTTTATCTGGTAAATGGCCTAACTTCTTTCAAAACAAAAGTTTTTAGGTTTTCCTGGTGCTATGTTTTGGTCTAGGAGAAAAGGTGTCCTGTTATTTATCAACGAAAGTCATTTCAAAGTCTCAACATGTACAACCACTTATAGCAAAACTGCTTACAGATTTGTCTCAAATTTCATGTTGTAAAATATTTTCAGTGCACCTACATCCTGTAACTCAAGGTTTATACAACTGATTTCTATCTTAGATTCTAGAAAGCATTTCAGGGAATTTACTCTACAGGATCACTTTAGCCCTCTCACCATAATACAGATTAAGCTAGATATCTTGCTAAGAAGCTAGTAGCAGAGGTAGTAGTAGTACCATTATTTAAAGAGAAATATTACTGAAGGGAGTTTAAATCTGGATTCCAGCTTGTTCTAAGTTTGTAAATGAATCAACCATGTAAACAGGTATTCATCACTATGCAGGACTACAGAGAGAGAACATAAAAAATCATCTGACATTAATATAATAGTAAGGGCACCCAGACTTGACTGGAAGACTTCATATTACACAGGCAGGTTTTGTTTCTATCCTGAAGCATTAACTATGAATTTATTATATTCCAGCAAATGACAAAACTTGTCTGTTACTTCGGGGGAATCAAATATTGGTGAAACGTTCTAGCCATCAAGGGGAAAGAAGCTGTTTCTTTTTGTTTGTTTGTTTGTTTTTGTGTTTTTCTTTTCAAATACAGACAAAATAATAAAAATAATAGTTAATAAAAATAATAAATGCACAAGAATAATAAATAGCTTTTATGGGAAAAATAAGAAAAATTGTCAACAGGAGATCTGACAAAGTATAGTTCAAGACAATTAACTCTGCTATTTTTGAATATAAGTTCATCAAAGCAGAGACCTTATATTCTTTGGAGATCCAGCAGAGATTCAGTTCCACATAATGACATTTGCAGGAGCAAGTTAAGAAAGGTTATGTGGAAAATTGGTATAGATAGAAAAGAAATAATGACATGGACAATTTCAGTTTGAAATAGAAATTATTTAGTAGGAAAACCTATATCAGTATGTAGAATGAAATGGAAAAAAAAAACTTTTAGAAGTTCTGAAGAGCATAATATTAAATTTGAATGAAAAGCTACTCTAAGAAATAAAAATGCTGAGATTGAAGGAGGAAAAAAGAAAGGATGAGTAAGAATAAATTTTAGGAGATAGAAAGCAAATAAAAAGGTGTCATGGAGAAGATCATGACTACCTAGGAAAAAGAACTATGAAAAGAGCAAGGCAACTGAAGAGAGGAGGATGAACTAACCCAAAGTTTCTACCTTTCTGGGAAAGCAAATGAAATCAGTATGATTTGTCATAGCCAGCATTTCAAACTCAAAGTGAGTTTACTCTAAACTAAAACATAATACAGATAGATCTGTCTGTGTTAAAGGAACATCATTACATTTGCAAAGTTGAGCAGTAAAATTTAAGGAAATGTCATAACTAACATGTTGCCTAATGTCCCACAGCTGCCTTCTTACAGACATACTGAGCAACGCTTCTAACTATATGACACGGTTTAAATGCAATGGTAGTTCATATTGACTTTTTTACTAGATTAAATAGCATAGATAAGATCTAAGACATGAATTTCCTGCTTACCTGATCACATTCTATCATTGCAGATTATCTGCAGAAACAGATAGATAATCTCATAGAAATGTATTGTTTCACTCATTCTACTGAAAATGTCCAAAGGGATAAAGGCAATTCCTTTATATCAATACCTTAGTAATTAATTACCACTAATTAAGTAATCACCTGTTTTGGAGTACTTGAATTCTGGAGTACTTGAATACTGGAGTACCTGAATTCTGAAGCATAGGAAGTTCCATAAATGTGCGCAAGAACTTCTTTATGGTGAGGGTGACGGAGCACTGGAACAGGCTGCCCAGGGAGATTGTGGAGTCTCCTTCTCTGGAGATATTCAAGACCCGCCTGGACACCTACTTGTGTGACCTGGTGTAGGGAACCTGCTTTGGCAGGGGGTTGGACTCAGTGATCTCTGGAGGTCCCTTCCAACCCCTATGATTCTGTGATTCTGTGATTCTGTGAACTGGGACTTGTATTCTTTACAGATGTATAGACTATGAATTCTGACTGATTATATAGGAAATGCACTTTAAATATTTAATAACCAACACATTTAAATTCTGTCCTTTAAGAAGAGAAATACACAAAAAAGAAAAAAAAAACTTTTTCCTCTTCAATTTGAAATCACATGGTGCCCTGAGGGCAATGTCATGGTTTTATGTTTTTTGGTTTTCAGTATTCCACATCAAAACATCATGTACTGGAATTAAAGTGGTAATGCTCTAATTCTACATACCTATCCCTATACATTACGGAAGTCATGGGATCTGACCCTTCCAGGTGGGGCGGTCTCTTACTGCCTGGCAGTGGGTGCTGGAGGTGCTTTCCTAGCCGTTCCAAGCTTTTCAGGTTTGACTCGGTCTCAGGAACTCTCTCTCCTATCTTACTTGATTTATTAGTCTCAATTTCAATTAGATTGTATTATATTGTGTTATCTTGCATTCCAATATCATAGTTAGTAAAATAAGTTTTCCTCCATAGATTGTTGCTGCTGTTTTTTTTCCTCCCTTCCTTCCTTCCCATTTTGTGGGGCTGGGGGGGTGGGGGGCAGGGGCCTACTGCTCCCTGTCACGGGCATAGATTGATCTAGTTAACTCCGTGACAAGCAAACATACCATTTTTTTTTGGAAATGCCATCTTTACAATATCACAGAAAAGCGTAATTGAAAACCTATAATATTGTCTTCAGAGCAAAATATGCAGTAAGTCCTAAGGCCTGAGACCATACCTAGAAAGATGTAAAGAAACAAAATGTTGAGTGGGTGGTAATGAATGAATGCCATCTGTTATCTGCAGTAAATGAGGGAAGACAAATTGAAAAAGAAGAAAAAAAATCACATAGGTCTGTTTCAGATTACGTATATAAGAGAAAGATGAAAGATTAAAGAAATCACAGATAATTATTGTGAGATTCCTCAATTTTTAATAATTCAACTTCACAATACCAATGCTATGATATTATCAGATCTGTAAGATATCTGTCTTTGATCTGAGGTAATAACATGAATTAAAATGGGGGTATTGATTGATGGTTGGCTGAACACAAGCCAGCAGCGTGCCCAAGTGGCCAAGAAGGCCAATGGCCTCCTGGCTTGCATCAGAAATAGTGTGGCCAGCAGGAACAGGGAGGTAATTATCCCCCTCTACTCAGCACTGGTGAGGTCGCACCTCGAGTACTGTGTCCAGTATTTGGCCCCTCACAGCAAGAAAGACACTGAGGCTCTGGAGCGGGTTCAAAAATGGGCAACAAAGCTGGTGAGGGGTCTGCAGCACAGGCCTCATGAGGAGCGGCTGAAGGAGCTGGGATTGTTCAGTCTGGAGAAGAGGAGGCTCAGGGAAGACGTTATTGTTCTCTATAACTTCCTGAAGGGAGGTTGTGATGAGGGGTTTGGCCTCTTCTCCCAGGCAACAAACAGGACCCGAGGAAATGGCCACAAGTTGTACTTGTGTACTTGTGTACACTCTCTCAGAGAGTGGTCAGGCACTGGAATGGCCTGCCCAGGAAGGTGGTGAAGTCGCCATCCCTGGCGGTGTTCAAGAGGCGTCTGGATGAGGAGCTACGAGATATGGTTTAGTGGCTTGTGGTAGCAGTGGGAGGATGGTTGGACAAAATGATCTTGCAGGTCATTTCCAGTCCTGCAATTCTGTGATTCTATAAAACTGAACATAGTACTCAAAGTGCAGTCTCACCAGTGCCTCATACAAATGGACAATCACTTCTCTAGTCCAACTGGACACACCATTTCTGACACAGACCAGGATGCCATTGGCCTTTTTTGTCTCATGGGCATGCTGTTGACTCATGTTAAGCTGGCTGTTGACCAATGCTCCCACGCCCTTTTCTGCCAGGCAGCTTTCCTGCCACTCTGCCCCAAAGCTATATTCCTGTATTGGATTGTTGTAACTCAGGAGTAGCACGAAGCATTTAGCTTTGCTGAGTGGAATACAATTGTATTTGGACTATCAACCACACCTATCCAGATCCCTCTGCAGAGTCTTTTTACCCTCAAGCAGATTTACAGTCCTACCTAGCACGGTATCATCTGTGAATTAATGGAGGGCACACTTGATCGCCTCATCCAGATCACTGATGAAAGTGTTAAACAAAACTGGCCCTAAGAATGAGCCCTGTGTAATGACACTGATGACTGGCCACCAATTGGATTGAACTCCATTCATCATGCCACCCAGCCAGTTCTTCACGCAGCAAACCATACAACTGTCCAAGCCACAAGCAGCCATTTTCTCCAAGTTACTGTGGGAGACCATATCAAACGTTTTATTGAGACTGAGATAAACAACATCCACAGCCTTTCCCTTATGTACCAAGCATGTCATTTTGTCATAGAATATATCAGGCAGGAATGTTATCCCTTGAAATATTCTCTTCTATTCTTCAGAAACAATGCGAAAAGGAAACCAGGAGGGAAAGGCAGGAAATATAATTCTTTGCTTCTCTGTACGTCCTCTTAGTTTTTCAATTGTTCATAATCCCCTACAAGTTGAAAACAGTGAAATCTTGGAAGAAAATGTTTAAGTATTCTGACATTTATTTTGATTCATTGTATGAATTATCTTCTTATGAGAAAATGATAAAATCCGAGCTTTCAACAGTGCTGTCATTTATTGCAATATTGAGGAGTGCTATAGTTTCTCATAGATTTTTATTGAAAACGCATCAAATAATACAGAATTATAATCAAAAGAACATGAAATATTTAATAAAACTAGTAGTTTTAGTAAAAATTGCATGATTTGCACTAGAGGTCATCTCAACAACTGAGTTCTTGTCTCATCGTGAATGTACAGGAATTCTTCATGAAACGAGTTCCTCCTGTCAAATGTTTATGGAAGTGCTGCATACGTGGAAACATTTTGGAGAGCATATGAAAATCAAATCTTCAGTATATACATGTATATTCTTCAGTATATACGTGTATATTCTTCATATGTACACGATTCTTTGCATTGAGCATTAATTTATAAAAAAAAAATATAGAATTTGGATGGAATAACTTTATTGTATCAATACGTTTAAGGTAGTCCTATGTTCTTGAAAATGAACATCCATTCCTAACAAAATTTTCAGATTCATTCAGTTTAAAATGGTGAAAAATATTTTAAGTTACTTGCCAATGGGAGTAAGTACTCAGAAGTCATTCTGTAGGTTTTTCAATACAGTATAAAAGTCAGAACTATTCCACTGTAGCATTAACAGTCATAATTTGTCACTAACAGCTTCTGTATTTTTATAGTAGCTGTAATTAGAATATAATAGACAGGTTATGCAACACTTGTGATGCTTCATATTGAACATGAAATGAAGCTAGATAACAAATCTAGGCCATGGGAGTTAGAAGAAGAAAATATTTTCTGTCAATCAATTTCTTTGAGGAAAAAGATTAAGATTACAATTTTCCTGAAATATTGAAAGCTCTTTCAGTCAATTTTGGGCAGCGCAAAATTAAAAATGAACTTTTTTTTTCTTATTTTTTTATTATTATTTTTTAATTCTGTATACATCTCAGGGTGACAGATCTGCTTATATTCTGCAGAAATGTGCTCCTGAGTGACAGAAGCCTTGAAATGTTGTTTATGTGTTTAGCTTCAAATATCAAGGGCATGATTTAGTAGTAAGCCATCATGTTAACACCATTAATAGCATTTTCACCAACATTTATAATCCTATACTGTATAAAACTATTTAATTCTAAACAGACCATACATTGCTTCCATATCCTAGTCACCACTTCTTTATGTTTTCAGGAGGTAAAATTTTCCTATTAAATCAGTAGTTCTTTAGTAAAAATACATATTAATTGATGAGAGTTCTGCACTGTAAACATGAAGAAATATACTTGTTGTCATTGCCAGAAATTCTGCTTGCATTTTCTATTATTAAAATGAACGTCAACACAGAGGAAAGTATGTTCCTGCTGTCATAGTGTGTATGCTTAGACTACATCTGAACATTGTTTTTCAGGGAAAAATGTTCAATGATTTGATCACCTGTCAGACGTGTCTCTGTGAAATGTCTTGCAGAGCTTTCATTTCTCTTTCTGTTACCATCTGTGAGGTAAAGAACAAAGTCCCTTTCTCTATATACTATGCTGGCACAGAAAAAAATACCACCGACATCCATTTGGGACTTTTGTTGTCCAGGTGTTTTTTTTGTCCAGGTTTGTTTTTAGCCACAGAAATACACCAAAATAGTATCACAACTTTTTTTTTTTTTTTTTTTTTTTAAATTTATATCTAAAAATATCTTCTGATATAATCTGCCATACAATTGATATGATTGTTTAGTTATGGAATTACTTTTTTTTTTTCTCTCAAGTTTCTTTGCACAGATATGTCACTACAATAATATATACTTTTCTATAATGTAATGCTTTACTTTAAATCTCTTAAGATTGGAACATTTTTATAATTCTTAAGAAGTATTATCAATAGAGATTCTTGAATTGCTCTTCCAGAAAAGATTTTTGCATTTTAAGACTAACAATGACTATGATTCTTTTTCATAATACACTACTGTTAGTCATCTTGACACTCCTTAAACCTGTATCATATCACAGCTTGTCCAATTTTCTGGCCAGGAGAAAACATTTTAACTGTAACTTCTTCTGGTTTACAAAGGTATCTCATATTCTCTACAGCAGGAGGAAGGAAGCATAAACCTATGTCGTACCAACTCTGAAAATACAAGTTTCAAAATGATATGCTTGCTTTGGAATGACTAAAAGGTATGTCACTTTGTGTATATTAGTCTAGGCTAGTAACAGATTTCAGTGATTATTGTGCTTATTGTTATGTTAACGTGTATGGTTTATTGAAATATCAAAGTGATCAGCAGTAGCTCTGTGCAAGCATTCTTTATTCCATTCTTTCAGACAAATATCTAGAAAATACATTATCTTCTGGCTAGAGGTTCTCTTTTCTTGACTGTTAATATCTACATATTTATTTCAAAGCGAAGAACCAGGAGAACAGCATTACTTCTTTTGGAAGGCAGTTAGTTTAGTCACTCTGCTTCTGGGAACATAATCAAAATTCAAAGTTGTATTTCAAATCAGACCCCAAAGTATATAGATCTTTCCCAAGAAGTTATTCAAGTCATTGTGTAAAGGATAGCAATAAAACTTGATGAACATATGTAGGTTGCTCCTAAAGTAATGCCTCCTATTTATTTCCATGGAAACTATAGCAGATAAAAAGAGCACAATAGCACTGTTTAACAGATCAAATTATCAGCTATAAAACACTATTTTTCAGCATAGTCGCCATCATTAGCTGTGCATTTTGCCAGCAATTAATAAAAGTCTGCATGCCACACTTGTAACTGTATAGCTATAGCAAAACCTTTTCTTTCACGCTGCTGTTGCCACTGCTGAAATGCACCACCCACTGTTTCATTGAGCTCACATCCACTGTTTGGTCTTTGTAAACATCCAGCAAGCATCGATGAATGTCAGTGGGTGGAATTTTTTCCACAGGGATGAGTTCAGTGATGCACATTTGCTTTACATACACTTCCATGTCCAATACCATTTTGTCAGACTGCCACTCTGCTGCCATCTGTCACACATCAACAAAATGTCATGCAATATTGGTGAAAAGATTCAACCTCTACGGCCATATCAACATCCACCTCTGACACCGTGGACCAAAATAATAAATTTTTTTTTGGCTTCCTATTTTGAAGACTTGAGTAACTGTCATATAGGCAAGACCACTTGATCAGTAAGGTATTTTAAATAGTAGCTGACTGTTATTGGAATCTTGCCTAATTTGTACAAAGTAACTTGATGAGGCCAAATACAAAAAGGTAAATATGACTGGAAGAAGAGATAGATACATTGAACTGAATTGGGGTGGTAGGAGTGATGGTAAAGAATGCAAGAATGCAACTGTGTGGAAGACTTCCCTGTCTCCAGGAGGAGAGACAGCAGATTAAAGAGACTGTAGAGCAGTAGTCAGACCTACTGCCCTTGCAGCATTAACCATAGACTTGTAGATTTTTAAGTTACACTAGTTATATTTTAAATTGAAGACTATTCAAAAGGATGTCTTTTAAGAGAAATTTATGTGGAATTCTCCCAGTTTTTTACAAGAGACGTTGCACTAAAAAACAAGCTTTATACCTTCGCTTTTTGAATACAGATTTTCAAATGTAAAATCAGCATTCAGATAGTATTATTTTTATTTAAATAGACATATAAGAAATGTAAAGCAGATGGTTTCCATGAAATTAATAAATAATTAAGGCAAATCTGTATACTTGTCAAAAACTCCATATTAAGAGTTAAGAGAAAGTAGACAGCCTTCTGACAGATCCATCCCTTTTTTATAGCAAAGGTAAAGGGTTCTTTTTTGTGTGCTTTTTTTTTTTTTTTTTTTTTTTAATGCTTAATATTCTTTTCAAGTTTACCTGATCAAAACAGAAAATAAAAAATGCTGCCAGGTAACTTACACTGGTAATAATCATAACCTTTAATCACAGATAAAAAGAATGATAGAATACTGTTTAATTAAAATATGCAAGCTCAGTGTATGAGGGAATTGATTGTGTTTCAGGGAATTTCATACACTGATTTCATTTTGAAATAAAATAACAGATTGAACTTTGCAAACTGGTCACTAGCAGTGCATTGTCAGCAGACTGAGATAGTAATCCCTAAGTACTGTAGTACTGCTATTGTTAATAAGTGAACTAGTTAAGATCTGGAAAAAACTCAAGTATTTAAGAGGATTACTATAAACAATATTAATTTAAAAATAAATAAAATCAGAGGTGTATTCAGTAAGGGTTTTTGCAGCAGAAATAGCTACGTCTGAATCTGATTATGTTTTGATAAATGACTAAGACCATGACCAGGCAAAAGCTTACAGTGAGATCTTTCAAAGTATCACAGAATCACCAAGGTTGGAAAAGACCTACAAGATCATCCAGTCCAACCATCCACCTATCACCAACAGTTCTCACTAAACCATGTCCCTCAACACAATGTCCAAATGTTCCTTGAACACCTCCAAGGTCGGTGACTCCACCACCTCCCTGGGCAGGCCATTCCAGTGCCTGACCACTCCTTAAGAGAAGCAGTATTTCCTAACATCCAGCCTAAATCTCCTCTGGTGCAGCTTGAAGCCATTCCCTGCAGTCCTATCACTAGTTACATGAGAGAAGAGTTCAACCCCCAGCTCACTACAACCTCCCTTCAGGTAGTTAGAGAGCAATAAGGTCTTCCCTGAGCCTCCTCTTCTCCAGACTGAACAATCCCAGCTCCCTCAGCCGCCTCTAATAAGGCCTGTGCTGCAGACCAGCTCTGCCGCCCTTCTTTGAACATGCTCCAGGGCCTCAATGTCTTTCTTGCAGTGAGGGGCCCAAATCTGGACACAGTACTCCAGATGCAGCCTCACCAGTGCTGAGTACAGGGGGACAATTATTTCCCTGTTCCTGCTGGCAACACTGTTTCTGATGCAAGCCAGGATGCCATTGGCCGCCTTGGCCACCTGGGCACACTGCTGGCTCACGTTTAGCCAAGCATCAATCAATACCCCCAGGTCCATTTCCTCTACGCAGACTTCCAGCCACTCCGCCCCAAGCCTGTAGCGTTGCCTGGGGTTGTTGTGGCCAAAGTGCAGGACCCGGCATTTGGTCTTGCTGAACCTCATCCCATTGGCTTCAGCCCAGCTATCCAGCCTGTCCAGATCCCTCTGTAGGGCCTCACTACCTCCAGGCAGATTGACACTTCCAGCCAACTTGGTGTCATCTGCAGACTTACTGAGGGTGCACTCAATGAACTCGTCCAGATCATCAGTAAAGATATTGAAGAGGACAGGCCCCAGCACGGACCCCTGGGGAACCCACTCGTGACCGGTCACCAGCTGGATTTAGCTCCATTCACTACCACTGTCTGGGCCCAGCCTTCCCGCCAGTTCCTTATCCAGCCAAGAGTGTACCTGTCCAAGCCACGGGCTGCCAGCTTCTGCAGGAGAATACTGTGGGAGACAGTGTCAAAGGCCTTGCTGAACTCTAGGTAGACTACATCAACAGCCTTTCCCTCATCTACCAGGTGGGTCACTAGATCATAGAAGGAGATCAGGTTGTTCAAGCAGGACCTGTCCTTAGTGAACCCATGCTGGCTAGGCCTGATCCCTCCATGTCCTGCACATGCCACGTGATCTCCCTCAAGACTATCTGCTCCATAACTTTCCCTAGCACCAAGGTCAGGCTAATAGGCCTGTAGTTCCCCGGATCCTCCTTATAACCTTTCTTACAGACGGGAGTCACATTGGCAGGCCTCCAGTCTTCTGGGACCTCACCAGTCAACGAGGAGCGCTGATAGATAATGGGGAGCGGCTCAGCTATCACCTCCACCAGTTCCCTGAGCATTCTTGGGTGAATCTTATCTGGCCCCATGGACTTGCGGCAGTCCAGTTGGAGTAGTAGGTCTCTGACTGCATCCTCCTGAACTGTGGGGGGTTTATTCTGCTCCTCAGCTGACTACCAGGTCAGAGAGTGGAGTACTCTGAGGATACCTGGTCTGACCTATAAAGACAGACGTAAAGAAGGCATTCAGAACCTCTGCCTTTTCCTTATCCTCAGTTGTTACATTCCCAGCCTCATCCAGTAAAGAATGGAGATTTTTCTTGGTCCTCCTCTTATTGTTGATGTATTTGTAAAAGAGTTCATTGTTTCTTTTTACTCCAGTGGCCAGGTTGAGTTCAAGCTGATCTTTTGCTTGTCTGATTTTCTCTCTGAACATCTTAACAACTTCTCTATATTCTTTCTGAGTCACCTGTCCCTTCTTTCACAAGAGGTAGATTCTATTTTTCTCCCGGAACCTCAAGAATAGCTCCCTATTCATCCATGCCGATTTTCTTCCCCACCATCTCATTTTGTGGCTCAAGGGGATAGCCAGCTCCTGCACCCTTAAGACTTCCTTCTTGAAGAGCAACCAGCCATCTTGGACCCCTTTACTTTCTAAGACTGAAACCCAGGGGATTCCCCCTACTGGTCTTCTGAACAATTCAAAGTCCATCCTCCAGAAGTCCAAGGTAGCAGTTTTGCTGTTCCCCCTCTTGGCTCCACCAAGAATCGAGAACACTACCATTTCATGGTCACTCTGTCCAAGACAGAGTATTTAAGGAAATCAGGTAATCAACTTCCATAAACAAAGGAAATTTAGAATCATTTCGTAAATCCCACTAACATAGGTATGTCTAAGATTACTTTTCTTAAATATGTATAATTATATAACTAGATATATCAATGTAACTTTTTAAAACTATAAATTAACAAAGCAATCAACCGGTCTGATTAAAAAATATGAATTAATTTAGAAATATTTAAATTACGATGGAAATTAGAATCATAGAATCATATGAGTTGGAAGGGATTTTTAAAGATCATATAATCCTTTGACATGGTCCCTCACCATATCCTTATCTCCAAATTGGAGGGATGTGTATTTGATGGGTGGACCACTCGATGGATAAGAAACTGGTTGAAAGGCCTGAGACAGAGGAAGGTCATCAATGGTTTTATGTCCAGGTGGAGGCTGGTAACGAGCAGCATCCCCCAGGGATCTGTCTTGGGACCGGTGCTCTTTAACATCTTTATCAATGACATCGATGACGGAATTGAGTGCACCTTCAGCAAGCTTGCCGACGACACCAAGCTGAGTGGTGCGGTTGACACAGTTGAAGGAAGGGATGCCATTCAGAGGGATCTTGAGAGGCTAGAAAGGTGGGCCCGGGTGAACCTGATGAGGTTCAACACGGCAAAGTGCAGAGTTTTGCACTTGGGCCGGAGGAATCCCAGGCATCCATACAGACTGGAAGGAGCGGTCCTTGAGAGCAGCCCTGTAGAGAAGGACCTGGGGGTCTTGATAGATGAAAAACTTAACATGAGTCAGCAGTGTGCCCTTGCAGCTCAGAAGGCAAATGGTATCTTTTCACTCCATCAAAAGAGGAGTGGCCAGCAGGGACAGGGAGGTGATTGTCCCCCTCTACTTCGCTCTTGTGAGGCCCCATCTGGAATACTGCATCCAAGTGTGGAGCCCCCAGTACAAAAAAGACAGAGCTCTTGGATTGGGTCCAGCGGAGGGCCATGAAGGTGATCAGGAGACTGGAGCACCTCCCCTACGAAGACAGGCTGAGGGAGCTGGGCTTGTTCAGCTTGGAGAAGGCTGCGGGGTGACCTCATTGCAGCCTTTCAATATCTAAAGGGAGCCTACAGAGGGGAGGGGAATCAACTCTTTGAAAGGGTAGATAACTGCAGGACAAGGGGAAATGGTTTTAAGTTGAGGGAGGGGAGATTTAGGTTGGGTGTCAGGGGAAAATTCTTTACAGAGAGAGTGGTGAGGTACTGGAACAGGCTGCCCAGAGAGGTTGTGGATGCCCCGTCCCTGGAGGTTTTCAAGGCCAGATTGGACAGGGCCCTGGGCAGCTTGGTCTAGTATTAAATGGGGAGATTGGTGGCCCTGCATGTGGCGGGGGGGGTGGAGATTCATGATCCTTGAGGTCCCTTCCAACCTCGGCCATTCTGTGATTCTGTGATTCTGTTATTCTGTGATAATCCAATTCCCCTGCAATGAACAGGAATATCTACAGCTAGATCAGATTGCTCAAAGCCTGGTGCATCTTGACCTTGAATATCTCTAGGGTTGGGAGTTTCACCACATCTGTGGGTGGGCTATTTTAGTGCCTCACCACACACTATAAAAAAACTATTTGCTTACTTCTAATCTAAATCTCTCCTCTTTTAGTTTGAAACAATTTCCCCTTGCCTTCTCACAACAGACTCTGCTAAACAGACTCAGTCCCCATCTTTCTTACAGTGCCCCTTTAGATATTTAATGGCTGCTCTCACGTCTCCCTGGAACCTTCTCTTCTCCAGGATGAATAGTCCCAGCGCTCTCAGCCTGTCTCCACAGGGGAGGTGTTCCATCTCTGGGGTCATTTTTGTGGCCTCCTCTGAATGTGCTCCAACAGATCCATATCTCTCCTGTACTGAGGACACTACATCTGGATACAGTGCTCTAGGTGAAGTGAGTTGTCACTAGTGCAGAATAAAGGGGTAAGATCACTTCCCTCAACCTGCTGGCCATGCTTCTTTTGATGCAGCCCTGTTGGCTTTCTGGGCTGCGAAGTCAGACTGCTGGCTCATGTCCAGCTCACCATCCATCAGTACCCCCAAGGCCCTTTCTGCAAGGCCATCCTCTATGCCTGTTGGGACCAGCACTATTTAATATCTTTTTTGGTGGCACAGACAGTGGGATTGTGTACACCTGTAGCAAGATTACTGATGACTCCAAGCTGTATGGTACAGTAGACAAGCTTAAAGGAAGGAATGTTATGCAGAGAGACCTTGACAGTCTTAAGATGTAGGCCACTGTGAACTTAATGAGATTCAACAAGGCCACATCCATGGTCCTGCACTTGTTTTGGGGCAATCACAAACACAAATATAGGCAAGTGGACTGAGAGCAGCCCTGAGAAACAGTTTGGAGATGTTTGCTGATAAGAAGCTGTACATTATCTAGCAATGTGTGCTGTCAATGATCTTTAAAGTCCCTTCCAACCCAAACTATTTTATGATTCTATGATAATCATATTGAGATTTGCCTTAGTATACAGCAAAAACTCATTACCAAGGCACAATAAACTCTATCAGGATAATTAACAAAGTTTTGGAAGGAAGCATAAAAAAGACAAAATGTGTTAAGTAAAGGAATAATCTGATAATTTCTTTCCTGTAGCAAGTCAGTACATTGCTCAGCCATCATCATGCAGTGATAGAAATGCATGAATTGATGTTCTATGAGTTGGAGACACTGACAAGAGACATGCTTCAAATAATGCACTTGTTAGGTGCCAGTATATCTGATTATATGTTGGGCAGTGCGCTTTCATCTCTAGCACAAGTATTTCCACAGGTCTGGCTCTGAGTCTACATCATTTATATATATGTGTGTGTGTATATATATATGTATATATATAAATTTATTTATTTTTGCAGTTCTGTTTCAGCTTTTTTTCAGCCACTACAGTTTCTCTGCTGAACAGTTGCATTATTAAAAAAAAAAAAAAGATACTCTATCATATATATGCTCCATAGATTTTTTCCTGCTCTATCAGCTCAAATGATATCAATTTTTCCTTAAGAAATTTTCAGTGATTACGAGGGCCGAGACCATATCATTCTGTGTTATGCCCTAACCTTTGTACTGCTTATGCTAGGTGTGCTACAAAGCTTTTTGTGGCATATGTTTTTAAAAGTGAAAAGAATATGTTTTTATGGCTTTTCCAGTTTTAATAACTTTTAACAGGCCAAATAATATGCATTAGAAAGAGTGTTTTAGACAATCCCACACAATGTTTATTAAAGAGCTCTTGGAATTCATAGAATCATAGAATCATAGAATGGCCTGGGTTGAAAAGAACCAGAAGGATCATCTAGTTTCAACCCGCCTGCTACGTGCAGGGTTGTCAACCACTAGACCAGGCTGCCCAAAGCCACATTCAGACTGGCCTTGAATGCCTCCAAGGAACGGGCATCCACAACCTCCTTGGGCAACCTGTTCCAGAGTGTCACCAGCCTCTGAATGAAAAACTTCCTCCTAATATCTTACCTAAATCTCCCCTGCCTCAGTTTAAAACCATTCCCATGTCCTATCACTATCCACCCTCGTAAACAGCCATTCCACCTTCTGTTTATATATTCTCTTCAAGTACTGGAAGGCCACAATGAGGTTTCCCCAGAGCCTTCTCGTCTCCATGCTAAACAAGTCCAGTTCCCTCAACCTTTCTGCATAGGAGAGGTGCTCCAGCTCTCTGATCATCTTAGTGGCCCTCCTCTAGACCCGTTCCAAGAGCTTTGCATCCTTCTTGGTCTGGGAGTCCCAGGCCTGGGCTCAGTACTCCAGATGGGGCCTCACAAGAGCTGAGTAGAGGGAGACAATCACCTCCCTCTCCCTGCTGGCCACACCTCTTTTAGTGCAGTCCAGAACATAGTTGACAGGAATTTTTCTTCAGCTACATTGCTCATTCAAGAGAGATGACCAATAGATAGTGAAATTAAATTTCTTGTCTTAATCATTGCTACACTAGATATCATTAAGACAAAAGAAGGACATCATAATCTGGAAATGAAATAAATATGACACTAACAAGAAAAGAAATGGAAATGTTTATCAGTGCCTAATAGCTGGTGTATCATATCAAAAGATGTATTCAGTTTTATTCTGCCTTAAGTGTAAACTTTGGTCATTGAAGGCTGCTGTCAATATTTCTGTGTTCCAAAAGACATTATTTTCTATATTATTATTATTATTTTTCTATACATTGTAGACTGTGTATATATCTATATATATGTTAATAAACAACAAGACTGAAAAACACACACATTTACATAAGCATGCACAACTCTTATGTTGTAATAATGAAAAATGATACCATATTTAGTTTTTAGTAAATTATTTCCTATAAAGGAAATTTAATTGCTGCTCAGGTGCAGACAAATCATTCTCGGGGAATGCTTCTCTTATTTCATATTTTTTGGTTTTGATATTAGATGGTACTTATCACTAAGCATGTCAGAAGTGAAAGTACATCAACATCTGCACTGTTTTCTTTGCATTCATCCTTGGCAGGATGTTAATTCTGCTTGCAAGATCATCAAATTAACTTCTTCTCTATCACTGCCTGTTTAATTCTCTCCTTCTATTTTCTGCTCTCAAAATATAATATTAGGAAATTAGACACTGTTTAATACTGATGTCACATTATGAATCAGTTGGGATAATGTAGTAAAATTGCAAGACTGGCAGCATTTTTAGTCTTACCTTCCAGCTGTACAGGTATTTTCTGATGAAGTAATCATAAAAAAATTGTAACTGGCTTGTGTGCAATCATCTAAATTCTAAAGATCTGAAAAGGATGTTCCATAAATATTCCACAACATTTAGCACCCAGAAGTTGTTCAATAAAACAGGCAAAACCTACAAAAATAATCAAAACAGATCCAACAGAAATAAAAATTGGTTCTCCATTAATTAGAATTAATTTTGATGTAGTTTATTGAAAGATCAATAAAATTAGATTTTTATACAAACAGAACAAAAAAGGGACAAAACAATAAAAGAAGACTGGAACATTCTTCTTATATGTGGTAAGTAGAATGGGAAAGACGAAAATCTTCCAATTCCTTAACAAAATGGCCTTGAAATTCCAAAGCAATTCAACTAAAAGATAGTCTATTTCTTTATTTTCTAAATAATTTATTATTATTTATTTATATTATATATTTTATATGCATTTATACATATATACAGGGAGAAATGTAAACATTTTATGTAATATGTATGTTCATACATCACTTATCAATGATTAATTCCTTTAATCTTTTACTAAATCTGATATATATTTCAGCCCAAATAATTCTTACTAATGTGGACCTGGAAGAATGCAAAAATGCAATTTTAAAAACAGAGTTCATATAAAATTATAAACATAAATTTACTTTAAAGTCTTCAGAAGCCTGAACAGGCTTTCATCAACCTTTTATTTCCTCTGATTTCATTTTTAAATTCCACATAAGGACAGTGTTGTGTGATTTTGGTGTTTGCCTTAAACATTCTGGGCAGATTCGTGAGTCTTTAACATATAAAGCCAATCTGATACTGTATATAAATGTGATTTTTAAGAAAACCAAATGCATGGAGCAATCCAATTACTGAGAGCTAGAATTCTTTATCAGAATTTGTGAAAATTTAAAAATTGCCATAACTGGAATAACTCTGTGTAATTTTAAATCTCACTTCATCAATTCATTGAGTAAAAAGAAGTGTGAACAAAATGAAAAATTTCAGAAAAGATGCTGTAGTAATGCCAGGATTATATTACACAGTCAGCCATTCCTACACTTAAATAGTGGGTATGTTTTTGTTGGCAGAACTTTCAGGTCAAACTTCATAATGAGTAAACAGCAGTCAGAGATGTTTGTGGTACTTTTACACTATTTTGTGAGTTGCTCACTGAAGTTCTAATCTCTTTTCTGAAGAAGAAAATGTTTATGTAGAGCTGATTCTTGAAATCAATCTTCATTAATAACTGTGTGATAGAAAGATTGATAAAGCACTTTTTCCATTCACCTGCAAAATCAAATCTAAGACAATGTATTGATAAATATACTCAAATACACATTACAAATGCAACTGTTTTTTGTTCTAAAATCTAATTTCAAAAATTATTGATAACTCCATTTAAAATAATATAACATTCAATTGGAGCAAAAAAGTAAGGTGAACAGTGTGAATGAGAAGAGATTGTGGATTGATAATGTGACCTTTCACTTCTTTGATTGAGGTCAAAGCTGATGGAATCAATGCATGCCATTTTTCATTATTACAAAATAAGAGTTGTGCATGCTTATGTAAATTTGCATATTTTTCAGTTTCGTTATTTATTAACATATATATAGATGTACACATAGGGAATGTGTAGACTAATATACATATATAGAAATATATGACAATATAGAAAATAATGTCTTTTGGAACACATGGAATATCTGATGGATGGCTACCGTCTAGTTTCATCTAAAATGATATTTTTCCTACGTAATTTGTAAAAGCAGAAATCACATTCTCATATAATTGTCTTACATTTTTGTGATGATTCAAAAATATGTTTTCTTCCATTACAGTAGATACACAGAACAGTGGATACAATAATTTCCATTTAATAAATTGTAATAGTATTATAAGATTAGCATATTATTATGAAGTAGAATAGAAATAAAAAGTTCTTACAATGCAGTGAAGTTCTGTATTTCATTTTTGCTTCATCATGGAGACAAAGATTATTAGTGTGAAGAGTTCCCAAAATAAAAAGTCTTCTCATATTCTTAATATCCATAAACAGTGAGCCTTCAATTAATGAGTTCTATGACAGAAAGCACCCTTATCAGCAATTTCTCTTAACAATGGAACTGAAACAAAAGTCACTGAAGTTGTGGTTTTGTTGTTGTTTCATTGGTTGGTTGGTTAGATTTGTTTTTGTTTTTATTTTGTTTTGGCTGGCTGCACAGAGGTAGAATCAATGTGATAAAATCCAGTGGGACAGGAAGAGGAATTAAAGAATACATAAGTTAAACAGTCCAACTATGCAGAGTCAGTTCTGATGCAGAAGGAATAGTACTGATTCACCAGAATAACAATGTGGAATATTATTGAAAGTTTCCTGTTTAAACTACTGACAAAAGTCAATTTTGCATAGAGTTTAAAACATGACAAAATCAAAGGACAAGGTAATATTGCTGCAAGCCGAAAGTCATGAACATATATGAATATTAACTGGAAAAGAAGAAGTAAACATTTTTAGGACTTCACTGGCACTTACAGTAGCTGATATCTCAAAATTTAATTTTCAAGGTGTGAACTTCTTATTTTTTTGAAATACACATAGGAGGAATAATGTGGTATATTTTCCTAGTTTTAGAATATAATGGTAAACTTCAGAATTTCTTCTTCATTTTCCTGTTCAGTATTTTATAGGATTTGCTGCTGTTTCATTGATAGCCATGCATACAAACAAGCATACACTTTCACACAAATTAAAACATATATCTATAGTCTTGAGGTATTTCATGGTTGGTTTTAGTGAAAACAAAAGTTTCTACCACAAAGATCCTCCCATTTACTTTAGAAATGTATTTGCCCAAATCCCTCAGAAATATTTAAGAAATGTATATAGTGAAAAATCTTCTGCAGACAATGGAGACAGATCAGGAAAAATAAATGAGTAAAACGGAAACAGACTGCTCAAGAGGGCTTAAGCACTAACAGAAGGCACTTTGGTAAAGGAAGAAAGGTAATTTTTTGTTTGTTTGTTTGTTTTCTTTTTTAGCTCTTCATCAGCAAAACAAAACCAAACAACAACAATAATAAAATCTCACAAACATCTGGTAACTCTAAAATAAAATAGTGATAATTGACATATATTCCACTGTCCTCAACTGTACATGATGAGTTTGTCTGAACTGTTTTCCTCTATGATTGACCAGATAGCTTGCCCTATACTGTTTTTGCATTCTTTGCTACTGAAAGTTTTTCCTTCCCATTTGTGGTCCTTGAATGTTGAATATTTCACATAATTAGTAATTGTTGTCAAGCCAGAGCAAAGCAGTGCAGTAGCTGGCTGGCAGCCCAGAAATAGAAACAGAATAGTAGAATCCTGCAAACAGGACAGGAAGAGAAGTTAAACAAGAGACAAATCCTCCACTTTTGGCATTTATTCAATTTGGCAAAATGGGAAGTTACAGATGGAAAGAATTTTTTTTTTTTTTTTTTAATAAAAGTACACAGTCTGATAATTTTGACTCTATTCATCATTCCATCTATCTTTGGATAGCATATACAGCATAAGACACAGAATATCTCAATGTAAATGAATCCCTTCAAAACAGAAGTTCTGAGATAACCAAGCCAAACAGACCAGGGAAGACATTATCAGAAGCATTCACACTAAAACAGACTATTCAGGGAGAAACAACATAAATCCAGCTGATTCCACGTTGACTGGGTAGCAAAAACAACAACAAAAGAAAAAAATAAAAAATTATGTCAGCTCAAAACTATACATGCACAAACTGTTAAATCCGGTACTGTCAAGACCTTATATTTATATTCAGCCATTTTGTGCATTCTTTTCCTTTCAATTACTCCTAACACTTCCTTGTAGGTTTAGAGCTTTTTTGTAATATTTATCAAACCTCTATCAAGACTTTTAAAGCACTGAAGATTATGGCTCTTACTGTTTCTTTCTTGGACTATTCCATATGTCCAAGGGACAAAGACGGACTGGAGCAACTCCTGAAAGAATTTTCTTCATGCAAAGGCAGTATGGGATCAAAGCAAATTTTACTCTCCTGGTTTATATGGCCCAAACTTTGGTGTATGCTGGAAGTAAGAGCCAGCGTGTTTTCAACAAGACTATTCTTAGTTCACATTAAATAATGCTTCTGTGAATATCAGCAATACAGCTTGCATAACTGAATGAAACAGATCAAGACATTTACAATTTTCTAAACTGGTCATGAAAGATATATACGCTCTGCCTTTATTTACCTCCCAAGATTTTAACCTGGCAATAGATATCCAAAATTCACACATAGCAACATGAAATTATGCTGGGTTATTCAGGATAGTCCTGAATGCAAGTTACTTACATAAATATACTTGATGTTTATTACATAAACTTACTTATGTCATATTTTTAAAGAGATTACTGATAAATAAATTGATGCTTTAAATAAGTAGCAGGGTTGTCTGCTCATAGTGAGTGCATAGAGTCAGAATTTAGGTTTGTCTGGTGTTTTCTGTGTGTGCTCATGCTACTACAGACCTTTGTCTCAGTGCTTCAGTTTCTTTATTTCAAACTTTTTTTGGTACCTACTTTTGTGTATATATACGTTACAGCCATCTGTAGCACAAACATTGCAATGAATTATCTCATTTTAATCAGAACTTACTCATAGCACCTGACAATTTATTGAAAAATTCTATCTGTATGTCAAATTGTGAGTGAATTAGACCATGCATATTGTAACTTTATGTAGTTTCCTGTAGTATAAAGTGTATATTATCAGATTTGACAAACAACCAGTAGATACAACAAATGAAGGGTTGATAATAAAGTTCACAAACAGCTACAATTAGTTGTGAAAATAGTCCTTTTTAATTAAAAGACAATTTTCTCCATGACCAACAGAAACTTCAGAGAAACATTACTGAAACACTTTCAGAATCTTGGCATATGTTTTGATTCTCCTCTGTCTGGTTACATTAGACTGTGTAATAGGGTGAAGGTTTTACCTACTATCACACTCAGGAGATTAAGCACAATATGGTCTTTCCATATGGTATTTGTGCCTAAAAACCAATGAGATTAGAATGCCGATGCTGAACATCACTCCATATGTTCATCAGAATGGCCCGTAGGTCTTGATAGAGCTAGTGATTTTTTAGAGAATTAAATTATTATCTTTAACAGTGCCTCAGAAACACCTTGAGCACTGCTAATAATTACTGTTTCATTTCCCTCCTCCCCACAAATTATGCTATTATAAGTTATGCTTATGATTATTTTGTTTGTTTCCACTATGTATTTTCCTCTGTTAAATGAACAGTTAATTCAAATCTATACAAATTTGTTTTAGTCTTTACTTTGCACATTCCACATAAAGAAGTCTAAGAATGCTAAAAAATGTCAACAGTACACACTGATTCTTTTGCTGGATATTTCAATTGTTAGTCACATTTAATTTCTTGTGAAATACTCATTGCATTTAATACCAAAGTCACACAACACTGTCAACATCATCACTATAATTTATAGAATTAGAGGAGAGAAATCACTGCTTTTGAAAACATCTAGATTACTCCAGTAACAATATTAACAACTTTCCAAAGGTGAAAATTCTTTCTCATGCTCCCAAGCTTGAATATCCTGAAACCTATACCTAATTTTCTTAAAGTTTTTGATTGTCCAGTGATTAAAAACAATCATCTCCTCTTTCTTCTGACTTAGGTAAGACTTATTCTTAGATTCCTTTCCAATGGGACCAGAGCGACTGGTTAGGAATTACATCCAAGAAGGCCAGCAGTGTCTTGGCCCTGCATGAAAAGAGGGGTGACCAACAGAGCAGGACAGGTGATTGTCTCCTGGTCTGCCCTCATGAGGCCTCATCTGGAGTACTGCATCCAGCTCTGGGGCCCCCACCACAAGAAGGATACAGAGCTATTGGAGCAGGTCCAGAGGAGAGCATGTAGATGATCGGAGGGCTGGAGCATCTCTCTTGCAAAGATAGGCTGAGGAGGCTGGGCTTATTTTCCCCAGAGAAGTTATCAGTCCAAATAGATCTCTTTACAGCCTTTCAGTACTTAAAAGGAGCTTGTAAATAGGAGGGAGACCTACTTTTTACACAGTCTTGTATTGATAGGATAAGGAAAAATGTTCTGAAACTAAAAGAGGGGAGATTTAGATTAGATAGTACGAGAAAATTTTTCATTCAGAGGGTGGTGAGGTGCTGGAACAGGCTGCCAAGACAAGTTGTACCTGAAGTTGTTCAGGGCCAGGTAGGATGAGGCATTGGGCAGCCTAATCTAGTGTCTGATTTAGTGGCTGGCAACCCTGTCTATGGAAGGGGATTAGAACTATATCATCTTTAATGTCCCTTCCAACCTAAGTCATTCTATGATTTTATGATTGTATAAATAGTGAAATAATAACCTGAAGAAAGAAGTCTAAGAGTGTGGCTAGAATACTGACAGTCAAAAATAAAGTTAAACATCTTGCTCACAGAATGTACTAGTTCCATAACTACATTTCAATAGCTGATAATGACTTCCTTTTTCGCCAAGCTGCTTCATTACCTTTGGAAGCCCATTTATTTCATTATCTCTTTTTTTATTTGGGGGCACGGGGGCTTCTTTCTTCTTGGAGATGCTTTTTTGTTATCTTTTCACTTAGTCTTTTCTCTCACTGGATCTTGGTCAAAATACTGGCTTCTCCTCATTCTTCCACCATTTGTCTTTGGCTGTCTGAATCACATACTGTCATTCTCCCTTTCTCGACTCACCCTGCCACTTTCCTCTTCTTCCTTCTATGAGTTGCTGAATATTCTAAGTTGGAGGAATCATTGAGTCCAACTGCTGTCTCCACACAGTACTATATAAAAATTAAAATATATGTCTGACAGTATTTTCCAAATGCTTCTTGGATTCAGGCAGGCTTGGTGCCATGACCAATATCCCAGGGAGCCTGTTCCAGTGTCCAACCACCCTCTTGGTGAAGAAACTTTTCCTAATACCCAACCTGACCCTCCCTTGATGCAGCTCCATGCTGTTCCCTCAGGTCATATCTCTGTCACCAGAGAAAAATTAACAAAAACAATACGAAAAGACAAAATGAAAAAACAATGTCAATAATATCTCTCCATTCTTAATTAGAAAGTCTTTATTCCTGCCCTCATCAAGTTAGAAAAATATTCTAAATCCTCCCACAGCAATGATGTTCATTTGTTTTGTACTTACTTATTTGTTATACTTGTTAATTTGTGTAGATCAACTTTTAAAATGTTTTAATATAATCTAAGGAATCATTATTTGTAATGATAGACAACACGTATATTCAGTTTTTTACTTTCTAATTGTGATACATTTCTATACTCCCTTATGACTTATTCACCAAGATTGTTTATGATACACTTCGTTAATATTCTGTCATCTCATTTAGCAAGGAGCATAAATGTGAATGAACACAAGAAGACACTGATTTTAATAATGATGGCTATCATTCAAAATGCCTTCAGGTCTTTTAAATAAGATATTTAATAATTACTTGATAGATACAAAAGTCTAATATTTAAATTGAATTACGGTTTCTGAATTATTATATTGCAGAACAAAATATCTCCAGTTCATTGGCTTAAGGTATTTTTACCTTACAATACTAATCTTACATAAAAAAGGGATTATTTTACACATCACTGCAATCTTTAAAACAACCTAATCGGACTTGCTCTCAATGCTGCTTGCAGCTATCATTTAGGAGTAATAACAGTGTGGGTTTAAAAGAGAATATTCCATCATACAGTATCTATCCAGTAATTTTCCTCTTCTCTCTTGAATTTTAAGAAGGATTTTGATTTTCAATTGACTTCTTCAACCATAAGAATTCAAACATAAATTTCTCTTATTCGCTTTAGCACAATGATATAAAATTGAAGTTATCCATGATTCTGTCCAGCAATTCGGTCATTTTAAGATATTTTTCTAGCTCTGATGTATTTTAATAACAATATCAGTACAATGAAATTGAAAGTATGACAACAGGGAGGTGGAAACCAAATGCAAAATCAATATAACAGATTCTCACAGAGTATAAAGAAGAAGACAGTTATCTCCATAAATAGGTAAATAAGCAAACAAGGAAAACAATCAAACCATTGTACTTCTTTTTTTTTTTTTAAATAATTTCAGTTTTTCTTTTTTTTCCTTTGTTTCTTTATCTCTCCTTCTTTTTCTCTCTTTTTTTCTTTCTCTTTTTCATTTTTTTTTTCTATTTATTACTATTATTAATAAACAAAAGATATGTGGTCCTTCTGTAGTATGAACAAACTATAGCAATTCTCTTATTTGAGAAAATTGTAATGGAAAAAAACCCAGGTTAACTAGTTACTCTTATTTATTGAATTTAAGTTTGCATAATTTCAGGCTCTTAAAAATATAACCATAGTTTTAGGGGCTTAATATCTGATATTCTCGTATTAAAATAGATTGCTGAATATGATAAATATTTTGTAGCATGTACTTTTTCAACCAAAAAATATTTTTACATATCACTCTGTGAATATACTTAGTAATATATGCCATTAATTAACTGTTCCACTGCACTGATCACTAGCATCAACAAGATCTAAGAATTTTGCACAAAGTGCAGAATCATTTTCTTTCTTGCTTTGGTTTACTTGTGTGAGTTGTTGAAATGGCGTTTAAAACTGTTAGAACTGAGATTTCCAGATCTAGAGTCTTAGTTAAGGTGTAAGGATCAGGATGGTAGATTAATTCAGCAAAAACTTTAATCACATTTTTGTTCCAGAGACTTTGAAGTCTCACTAGATCTGCGTGTCTACACTTTTTATGCACATTATTTTCAATAAAGACCTTGATTGAATTTAAAGACAAAAGTGGCAAGTTTTCTAAAGTTAGGCGTCAGGATCTACTTGTGAGCCAAACAGGAAGTTTACTTGAGACTTAATTGATCTAAACAGTTAGAACTTGTTTATCTCTTATATAAATGGCACATCAACATAAAGTACAAGGATCACAGTATAGAGAAGTTAGTCAGATTAAACGGTGAATTTATATGTCTCCTTTCCAAGAAATATTGTATCTCATCTGAAGTGGTTAGTGACATATGTTTGGAACAGGGCATTTTGAGTTATCATATGAGGTCAGTCCGGGGTACATTTTCATAAGTACAGAGAATGAAAAAATACACTGAATTTAATGAAAAGCAATGAAAATTAAATCCTTGCAGATAATCCTCCTTGTCACATCTCTGACAACATCAGTGCTAAAACGGAGCGTAATAGAGAAGAATAGTAGATTTACATGGTATGAGTGTTCACTGACAATGACAGGAATTACTGTTTGTACAGAATGTATATGGGTAATAGAATCACACATACACACATACACCAAAAAAAAAGAAAAAAGAAAAAAAGTTGAAGGGGTACTCTGAGGTCATCTATTCTGGCCTTCTGCAAAGTACCACAGGAAGATGACAAACTTCTAAGTTAAATTGGGCTGCTGAGGGTTTTATCCATCTGAGTTGTGACTTATCTCTGAGGACTGGGGTAGCACAGCCTGTCTGTACAACTTGCTCCTGTGTCTAACCATTCTTATGGAGAAGCTTCTTTTCCTCATTCTTGAAGCTCTCTGACTATTGACTCTTGCCTTTCCTCTGTCCATTTCTAGGTGTGTTCTCATTGCGGCTTTGCTACATTTCCCATTTAAAAACTATAAAATTGCAAATAAAATTGGTCTTTGTCTTCTCTTCTTCTGCCTAGACCACACAATTGTTTCTGCCTCTCCTCATATGATAAATTTTCCAGTTCCCAACCTTCTGCATGGCCTGCTGGATTTACTTTTTGACATATTGTTCCTTTCCTTGTTCCCGAAATAAGAATGTTTCTGAATTTTTTCCTTTTTATGAAGTCAGCTTCAAAACAGAAAAGTCCTTTCTGGTTACTAGAGTAATCGAGAGTCGTTCACTCACACACCCACTCACATACCTCTCCCGCCACCAGTACGTTCACACACACAGACACATATAGACACACAAATCCATTGGCTTGGGTCCAGTTCTTTTCATGGAGGATTACATACAGAAACTTGACAACTTGTGATCCAAACTGTTTCTTGGGGGGAAGGGAATTCATCTGTTTACTTAAACAATTTCCTTTGAAATAAATGAAGAACAATTTGTTCTCAAGTGAAACTACATATTTTGGTCAATTTACAGCACAGTTACTCCCTTCCCTCTGTCAGACTTATTGAGATAATTCATTTCAATATTTAAAGTAAAGGAAGCATCATCGGTTGTAAGATCTGTTGAAATTTTATGAAGCATAGTTAACTCTCAGCGCTGCAATAAAATAACAACAACAACAACAACAATAACAATAATAATAATAATAATAAATAAAAACATTTTTATAATAACTTCATATTCCATAACAAATCAAGAGATCCAGCAAATTTTCAAAAAATGTGGTGTCAATGGCCCAAGTGGTAACATTCAATCTTATGTACATAAAAGTAAAGCAGGACTATAAAGAAAAAATAAAACATAAAAGTAAGATTTAAACCTCTTTCTGCCACATCCACAGAAGTTTGTTTTATACAAACGTATAGTCCAACAGCCGAAAGTTTAGATTTAAGCCATTCTTCATGGGGCAAAGTAGAAGCTAGGACTTCTGTCTGGGATATTATGCACAGTAGCATACACAACATTTGCCAAAAACTATAAAGATCTTCTGTAATGAAAAGTTCTTGCCAGAAAGCCTTGGAAAACTTACATCTATAGGAACTTTGTGTTTTCATCACAGTTTCAAATTAATTAGTGAGACTACTTCAAAAGCTTTAATCTAGGCTATGCTATTAAGAAACATGCATTAGACGTTTCCTGTTTGCATTTCTACATCGCTTGGTTTAAAGAGTTGTTTTACTTTCATTGAAGACTGTTGAAGGCCTTAATGTACAATATTGACAGAGTAATAAAAATAGCAAATTATGTTTCTGGCCATGTGCCAACTTAATTAAATTCTCAGTCATATTAAAAATAATACAGAGGACAAAAGAAAAACAGCCTCATTCAAGCTTAATCAGGATTGCAGCTGAAATAAAATGAGGAGTGAGCAGTACGTTCTTATGTTCCTGTTCCACTAAAAATCTGCCCCCATATATTATGTTCTGAATTACATTAATATTTTGCACTTTTCCTGGATTCATGATAAAATCATGCCCAGCAACAGTCTGCATTCTATGAATTTGGCAGCCTAAATATTTACAGTACTGAGATAATGCAGTACAGTTTCCCGTTCAATTACAGTATCACAAGATCATATACTCCATAGTATTTACTATTAACTCTTTAAGAAGTCTTTAATATTGAACCTGTTATACATGACATTCTAAGCAACTGCAGATATGACTTATTCCATCTAAACAACATTCTGAAGTATGAAAATATGAAAGCAACTGAAAAAAGAAATCTTTCAAATGTCACAACTTAATGTAGAACTGTATGTCAGATGAGGATAACCTTCAGAGGAAATATTTACGTATCATTAAGGACTTCAGTTGACAGATTCATGCACTAATGGCTGTAAATATTGAATGAGCAAAATAAGAACATATTCAATAGATATGAAACACAGAAGAAATACTAGTATACCATTAACATTTCAGAAACTTCTAAGTAAAAATATGTTACCTCAAAATAAGCACTGTGGCTATGAAAGGATATGCATTGTTTAATTGTCAGCAGTTATTTATTTTACTGCATATCAGCCATGCATTAGTACAACAAATATACTTTGCTTAATGAAAGTGCTCTAGAAATAAGATTGATATTAAGACTTACAATGAATTTGGTGAGTTGGCCATTACAATATTGTCCATAGACTAGACTCAGTTCTCATGTTTTCTTTACAATATCTTATGCTTTACAAAGACACCTAGAAAAATACTAAGTTAATCTAAATTGTCCAGTAGATATTGCATAATGCATCCTTCAGGCTTTAACTGGACTTTATGAATCCACCTTACTCCTTACTGATCTGAGAGTCCTCAGATTCCTTCTACTATACTTACATTTTGCCAAAACTTTACTCAATTCCTTGTTTCGGAATAACCATCATAGAATCAAAGATTGAGTTGGAAGGGAACTTAAAGATCATCTGTTTCCAAACCCCTGCCATGGGCAGTGTTACTGCCCACTAGATCAGGTTGTCGGGGCCCCACTTGACTATTTACCTTAAATTTTGGAAAACTTCTTTAAATTTTTTGAAGGTTTTATGGGAATTTAAAATTTCTGAAAAGCTTAAAGACATTAACCATTCTTGACAAAAATACACCATGAATCTGATATCCTAGTTTTTAATTAGATTCAGTAGATAAGAAAAAGAGTCAGGGAATTTTATGAATGTGCCTTGCTCACACCAGGGTTTGAATTTTGAGTGTCACACTTTTGTTGTTTAACCCAGCAAGTGACTCAGCACCATACACAGTCCTTTACTCTCTCCCCTACTTCCCAGTAAGGTGCGGGAGAGAATAATAATAATAATAATAATAATAATAATAATAATAATAATAATAATAATGATGATGTAGAACTCGTGGGTTGAGAAAAACTATTTAGTAAGATAGAGAAAAGAAAAAGGATAATAGTTACGACCATATATATATATATATATATATACACACACACACACATATATGAATGTATGTAACAAATGTTGCACAAACAATTGCTCACCACAGCCCGACCAATGACCAGTTAGATCCCCAAGCAGCAGTGAAGAGAGCAAGATGAACTCCTAGACACTGTAACTCTGACTTCAAAACTTGTTCCACATTGTGTCACATGGTACAGAATATCTCTTTGACCAGTTTAAGTTACTGTGAGAATCCTTCTTTGCTTTTTGGCTCAAAGCTTGCTTCCTGAGGTATTTCTTGTGATAAGACTTTGATTGATTTGTTGAGGAGGCAAGTTATGAGTGCTACTGTGTGACAACTGACATCACTTTGGGAACATTTGAAAGCCCCTTCCTCCAGAGTTGCTCTGGAAGAGAGTGCTCAGGAGTGTTTCCTGGCAGAAGATCTGGCCTGTGACTAAATAGCTCCAGCTTGATATGGGAAAACTGGGGAATGATACCATTGTGTCCTGTGAAAAACACGATGGTGAAAATCCCTGCTCCCTCTTATCTGCTAGCAAGGCCCAGAAGGTGGGAACAAAGGGAGTATCTGCTGAGATCCCAGAGCCAGAAGCTGCCACTCCAAGAAGAGCTGATTCAACCACTTTGGATTTGAGCTGTCACTCCAAAGACTTGACTACTTTGAAAGCATTGAAAAGGGGCCATCATCATCATGGTTGTCGTTTGTCGTCGCCATTGTTGTCGTCAACAGAACAACAATGCCTGATGACCCACCACTACTGAAGATCAATGGCTGAACCATGCTGGATCCATGGTGGTGACTATCTCCCTCTTGCTTCCTATAAAGACTCCTTGCTTCCTCTTTCCTATCTTTTCTATCGCCGTCCTTCCCTTCCCCATTACCCTAATTCATAATAGTGTCCGTCCTTCCCTTCCTCATCTCCCTAATTAAGATCTGTAATAAAATGGTTGGACTAACATTTGAACCGTTGTTTCTTAATCTCACGCCGGGTATACAGATATTAAAAGAACCTCCTCTCCCTCCAATAAATCAGAGCGAGACAATTAGCTGTCCTAATTCTGTTCCCTCCCAACTCCTTGGTCCCTCACTGAGAAAGCTTAGCTGCAACAATAAAAACTGGTATGTTATCCACATTGTTTTTCTCCTAGAACCAATACGACAGCATCATACCAGACACTCTGAAGAAAACAATTCCATCCCGACTAAAACTAATACACACAGATTCATTCTTTTAGTCACACAGACTGGGAAACTTGCCATATTGTGACATGGACAGAAAAAAAATGGGGCCGTGTACATGTACTTGAATCTCATTCTGATAGTGAGTGGCAAAATACTTAGCGATTGAAATAATTACTGGGTTCATTTTGCAAAAAACTTAGACACTTTGAAAGTTATGTAGCAGTCGAGTATGAGTTCATTGTAGGGACCTGTGCATTTAAATATCCTTTTCTAGTTTTTTTCTTGACAGTCTTTTCTGTTACAGAATAGTATGTTTTATTTAATGTTAATTGCTGTAATCACATTGCAATAGTAGCATTAAAAATGTTTTTGAGTTTAAATTATATTTAATTATATTTTAAGACATTAAAGATGTATTTTTATATTGAAATGTTTGATAGCTCGGATGAAAGGTTATTAAAAAGAACTAGTTAATTGGCTCATTAAAACATAGATTCTCTCCATGTCTAAGGCATGTACGTACTTTGTGGAGAATATACAAGAAAGATATAAGAAACACATCTGCATAGAGTGAAAAGATACCATTTGCCTTCCGAGCCGCAAGGACACATTGCTGGCTCATGTTAAGTTTTTCATCTATCAAGACCTCCAGGTCCTTCTCCACAGGGCTGCTCTCAAGGACCACTCCTTCCAGTCTGTATGGATGCCTGGGATTCCTCTGCACTTTGCTGTGTTGAACTTCATCAGGTTCACCCGGGCCCACCTTTCTAGCCTGTTGAGGTCCCTCTGAATGGCATCCCTTCCTTCAACCGTGTTGACCGCACCACTCAGCTTGGTGTCATCAGCAAACTTGCTCAGGGTGCACTCGATTCCGTCATTGATGTCATTGATAAAGATTGTTAAAGAGCACTGGTCCCAAGACAGACCCCTGGGGGACGCCGCTCGTTACCGGCCTCCACCTGGACATAGAGCCATTGATGACCACCCTCTGTCTGCGGCCTTTCAACCAGTTTCTTATCCATCGAGTGGTCCACCCATCAAATGTACATCCCTCCAATTTGGAGATAAGGATATGGTGGGGGACCATGTCAAAGGCCTTGCTCAAGTCCAGGTAAATGACATCGGTCGCCTTTCCCTTGTCCACCGATGCTATCACTCCTAGAATATCACTCCTAGAATAACAAAGAAACCACTAAAGAAAACTAACTAACTAACTAACCAAACCAAACCAAATCAAAACTAAAACAAATTATTCTAAAACCTCATTTGGTCTCAACGTTGATTTATTTGCTTTCAGAGTTGCTTTATATACCCTCTTTCTGGCTGTATATGATGTAGATGCTCACAAACACGAGAGCTGGACCCTTGAAGAAGATTAAAACAACCAGCAGGAATATCAGACTAGGATTGAAGTGGCTCAGGTAAATCTGGACAGGCAACATAGGGTGAACCATTTCTAGCTTGATGGGCCCACATAACACTTCATGCCATCAAGGAAGAGATGCAGCATATAGAATGGCTTCTGATCAAGGAGTGGACGTGACCATGGACACCACTGCGCAAGTTATCCATGAATGTGAAATGTGCTACAGTCATGAAAACTAAGCAGTTCAAGCCTCTCAAGTGTGGAGAACAGTGCCTGAAATATTTATATTGGGAACGCTGGCAGTTTGATTAGATGACACTCCCACAAATCTGGTGTGGTAATTACCTTGTGCTTACAATGGTGAAAGAAAACACTGAATGATTGGAAACATGTCCTGTGCTCCACACCACTTTGAGGAACACTATCCTGGGCCTTGAAAAGCAAGTCTTATCATGACATGGCACTTCAGAGAGAACTGAGTCAGTAAACAGGATTCATTTTCAAAACAACCTCATAAACATCTGAGCCAAACAGCAATTTGGTTACTTAGCCATTCAAATTGGGCTCTCTCTAATAGAAACTCCCATGTACAGTACAAGGGAAGAAGGTCTTTGTAAAGCATGTAAAAAATATGCTGAGAAAGACAGATTATTCCTGCCTTGGGCAAAGGTCCATCCATAAGATTGCTTTTGATCAAGGACCTGAGTATACTTGCTGGGTAATGTGGAAAGATGGGGAAACAAATTTTGTACCTCAATGGACTTTGATGTGGGGATTTCAATTACTTTATTTCAATTATTACATGGCTGCTATACAGCATGTCAGTGGTATTACAGTTAGAAACATACAAACTAATGAAGAATTAATCTTGTTAGGAACTGGGCAAGTGCAGTGGTGATGAGAACACAGCTGGCTATTGCAACCAGTAATTCAACACCAAACACTCTCTTTTCAGTCCAAAAAGACAGTTATGGCAAATGGTTCCCAAGATCTTTAAAAACTCAAAGGAGATTTTAGAAGGGTGGCCCCTAGACTACGTTAATGATATCTGTGTGTATATATAGAAGGAAAAGAAAGGTTGTGGTGATCACTGAGGATGTATGGAGAAGTGTAGGATCTGAACACAACACAAATTAAAGGAAACAAGAGACGAATATTGTCCTAGTTTTGGTTGAGATTGAGCAACCCCTAATAGCTAGCATGGTGTTGGATTCAGGAGGAAAACAATGTTGATAACACACTGATATTTTATTTGTTATTGAGCAGTGCTTACACTGACTAAAGAACTTTTCAACCGTCACTCCATCATAGAAGCATGACCTTCCCCTGGTGAAGCCGTGCTGACTGTCTCGGATCACACGCTCATTCCTCATGTGATCAAGCATGTCATCCAGGAAGATCTGTCCCATGATCTTCCCAGGCACAGAGGTGAGACTCACCGTTGTGTAGTTCCCGGGGTCCTCCTTGCTCCCCTTCTTGTAAATGGGAGTGACGTGATCTTTCCTCCAGTCATCTGGGAGATGATCACAAGACAAGCAAAAGCTATAGCGCTGTTCATCACAAGGAATGAAATTGTGAGAGGAAGAGGAGGGGAGGGAAGGAGAGGGGAAGAGAAGGCAGGGGAGAAGGGAGGGAGGGGAGGATAGGGGAGAGGAGAGAGGGAGGGAGGGAAGCAGGAAGGAAGGAAGGAAGGAAGGAAGGAAAGAAGGAAGGAAGGAAGGAAAGGAAAAGTTTAAAAAAAATGAAGGAAGGAAGTAAAGAAATAGAGGTGTAGTAAAAGAATCATTAAGCTAATACTAAGACAACATGAAAAATAATAGGCATGTCAATATTCTGTTAAGAAAAATGTGAGCGTGAAAACCTGATCTGTTATCAGCAGATTTCTCTTGAAGACTTCGTTATACTTGAATACTCGTGGTCTATATCTTTGTTAATAAAGAATCAGAAAATACTGTGTCCCTGCATATATGCCTGCTGATATTTGAGTCAACTGTTATTTAATTTATGTTTTGATTCCTTCTGTAATCCCAGCCTGAGAGTAGCCCTGGATAATGTGTTACATCCTTCCTGACAGCTGTGGGCACTATGAATTAAGTTTTCTATAATCTTTTTTATGCCAGTCCATTGACTTGGCTGCAGAATAAATTGGCCTCATCTTCTCATCCAAAGAATATGCTGGCAACGTGTGAAGCATTATTGCTACTGAACAAGTCAGTGATGAAACTTAACAGGAGTATTCCATTATGTCCCCAAATTAGAGAAAGAAGATTCCAAACTAGAGTAGATTCAGCAAGGGAGAATGAGCAAGAATGGAGATTGACTCTTTAGGTCAGTTAATGAATGCTGTTGGAGACAATATATTGGTTTAGATGACTCTTGCCCTTGACATAATTCTTATATTGCTAGGATAAAAAAAAAAAAAAATAATAATGCATGTTTATACTTCACAGATTTCAACAAGGTTTACATTGAAAGTAATTCAGACATTGCAGCAAAGATTTTAATGCAAGACGTGGTCTTCAAGGAATACTTAGGAAACTGTCACCCTTGCATTTTAAAACCTGTAGTGCCCACATTATAGACATGGTGTATAGCTCCTTCTGCCTACAAAAGCACTCTGAACAGAATACAATAATTTTTTTTTTTTTTGGAAAATACGAGAGAACAAAATGAATTTAAATGCATTTAAATTTATAAAGAATACAATAGGAGGTGGGAAGGAAAGGTGAAAATATTTTAGTAAAAGAGGATTTAGAAGTCTTTTCTAGTGAAAAGCAGTGTGGGGAAGGCGGGGGGGGGGGAGGAAGCATCCAAAAAGAACTAGTTGGCTATAAGACATAAGATGTTTGGTAGAAGAATTTTATAAAATGGAAGATGGATAGTCATGCAGTGATAAACTGCATTACCCAGAAGGTCCTTCACAGACTTAGGTACCTATCCAAGGCAGAAGTAATTTCCAAGGGATTATTACCAGATATTATTAAAATACATTTCAATGACACCTTATCAATTCACAAAAGTTAAGATCTAAGGTAGTTGTTTTTTATGTATGTTTTAAGAACATTTCTTCTGCCTAGATAAGATGGAGATTTTTATGAAGTTCTCAAATTACTTTTATCCTGAAGAATGCTGTGAAAGAATGAAAGTAACTAACTGAATATTAGTCATAATAATGTACAAAAAGTTATATCATATGTTTCATTATGGCCTCTATCTATGCAGTTATACTACTCAGTAGATTTTTCAGTCAAGTTATAATTTGTGCTGGAGATGAGTGAATCAGGCTTGGGTTTTATTTCTGAAGCCTCAAATTATTTAGAAAGATCACTCATTGACTCCTTAAAATGATAGGCATAAAATAACAACCATGTACCTAATCACCTAGCTGCATAGCTTCAGAATGAAAACGTTACTGAAGTGATTGGTGAATTGATTTTGCCATTTACTATGGGTTTCCAGCAAACATTTCTTTCATTCAATAGGTAGCAGTGACCCATATAAAGACTATGATCTTTATCCTACATATTTATCTTTGATACAATTTTTTTTTATCATTTTAGAATTCCATAACAGGAGCACGCATCATCACATATAAAGACCAGTGGTGTCAAATACATGTCAATACAGGCAGATAAGTGATGTTGCAGACAGGTTCTGGGCATGCAGCTGTTAAATTTGCATTCAAATAACCAGCTATGCCATTAATTTGGAGCCCTTCTTCCTGCATCTCTGAAAAGCCAGAAAATGGACATCACAGTGCTTTTGGGAGGTCAAGAAGTATTGCCACAGGAAAGAGTAAACTGACACTCAGCATTCTAATGTAATTCTCCATGTTCTTTGAATCCTTGACAGAAAGTAGGAATGATGATTCATTTTTGAAGCACCTGTTTCATACTGGCTAATGCCTCAGGGGGTCTATCCTGACCTCTTACCTACCAGAAAAATCTACATTTCACTCAGCTATGTTCATGTCGGGCTCTGTGATTTGTTTTAGGTTAACGTATGTAATTGCTGAGGAAACAAATTGTTATATATTGTAAGGATGAGTAGCAAGCAATAAAATTGCATTCAGACTAAAAAATTAAATTGTTCCTGAGCACCAGTGCTTTTGCCTACCCTTGTCAGAATGGTCCAGTTCTTCCTCTAGGACACTCAGCAACATACAACACGATTTCCTGACATTGTCTGTCCAGAAGATAATCCTTGTTCTGGGAGAGAAGAGATTTGGATCAATTAGAGAGCCATAGAATGCTCCCAGTCACATTTAGTTTCCTAACACATGCATGACATATCGTATACTACTTAAGTTCAAGAAAATTATTGAAGCAGCCTGACTAAATGATTCTACCAAGAACAAATTGTATCTGCAGTACCAGAGAAAACACTGTACAAGTTGCCTGTCTTTCTGATGTCAAATGTGATGATCAGTCCCACACATGCATACAAGTGACACACATACACACAAAAATATATTCATAAAAAATAAAGAATTACAAGGATTCACCCATTTTCACACTGTAATCCATTTCTGGTTTTTCAAAAAATGGGTGTAACTGTATGATTATCATAATGAGCCTGTATGGCTAACAGCAAACAGAATGTAAAAACGTCTAGAGATGGATGTCTTAATAAATAAATAAATAAATAAATAAATAAATAAATAAATAAATAAATAATTTTTATTATTTTTGCCTCAAAGCAACACTTCAGTGTCATTTTGGTAAATTGCTACAATACCGTTGTAACTTAACTCAGCAGGCAGATAAGCACCACAAAGTCATTTATCTACTCCCTCCTCCTAGTAACTTTAAGTATTCTGGGATGTGATACTTAGTGCAATTTTACTTGCAATGTGTTGAAATACCAGGTTTTTGGTTGGTTTGTTTTTACATGGAAAGATTTGAAATTACTGTAGTATAGTCTGGAATTGAATAGACTGAATACAATTTACTAGATCTTAAATAAGAGTCACCTTTTGAGAAGTGAGAGGGAATTGCAAAGTTCATCTAATTCACAATGAAATAAACAGAATACTGATTATCTATAAAATGAAATTATTCACAGATGTCTAGGCTAGAAAGGAATTAACAAAAATCTGCCACTGAAGAAACAACAAAATCATTTCTGACCCAAGGTCTACACTACACCATTAAGTTCTTGTAGCCCAGGAGAACACTAATTGCCTCTATTGCATCTTGTCTTTTAAAACAGAAGATGTGAGTCTGAGATATTAGGAATATCTGAAAGGAGCTGTACTCAGGATATACTTCATTAGTGTGATTTGAAACAGTCTTGCTTAACATTGGTGAAGTCTGTCTGAGGTCTTTTCGGTTTTGTAGAGACCCTGCACAATCTTTCATGCTGCACTCAAGTCTCTTGCCTTTTAGCTGTTAATCTTATGTCTTTTGGATTGTAAGGCTTAATCTGATGACCTAATCTTTCAACTCCTTGACAGTAAAATGATGTTTTTTAAAATTAAAATTAATTTGTCGTATCTCTGTTATTCCTTCTATTTCACTCAAAGTTGCCTTCTGAAGTTATATTCCACAAATTAATATTTTTTTGTTATTTCCTTGATCACTTGTCTTCTTGCATTCATTTTTAGTTTTGTTGATGATGTTGTTTTATAACCATTTTGTGAGAAAAAAAATCATCAATATTGCCAACCAAAATATTGCCACAATATTTTTAAATGCTAATATGTTAATGTCCTAAATTATACATAACTATAAGGATTTATCTCTGAATTAGGAGTAGAGTCATGCCAACTTATTTTCAGTTGAGAAAATGATACCTAAGCTTAGCTTAAGATGTTTAGCATCTTAGTGTTAACCTCCTTCCATTTCTAGAGATGAGCATATGATTGCTATGTTCCTAGCTTTGCAGACCAACATGAATCCATCTTTGCAAAAGTAAAATTTTCAAAACAGAGATTATATTTTTCTGAATTACCTATAATTTAGTTAGTTCCTTATTTCAACTAATCCCTTTAAACTCTGTCATAAATGTTAATTCTATGTTGTGCTTCCAACTGAGAATAGATACAATACAGATGAAAAGTATAGATGAAGAAACAGCCTATACAGTTCTGTAATTTGTATTTAAATATGGTTTTCATAGAAAACCAAAGAATCATTGTGTTTGAATCCTGTTTGCTGTGCTTTCCCTTAAATTCCTGTCTCTTGAAATAGCACTAAAGCTGGTAAGGTGGATATTAGGCATGTTATTTTGGTAACTGTATATTAATAGTCCTTCTAAATTAATCAGGAGTTTCAAGTCATTAGGGAAAAATAAATAGTTAAGTGAGGCTGATAATATAATGCAGTGTTATATGACCCAGGGAGAATTAAAGAATCCTGTATTGATTATCTGCTGTTGCAAATCAAAGTTGTTTTTTTTTTCTCTTCTAATCCACATTGAGTATTTATGTGTAATGTGGCCAGTGTTCTGGGAAGATATTCCTTCAAAGCATAGTCTACAGGCAAGAAGAGTGTGGCAGAAATATGTAAGTTTACAATGGCTTGGAAGCAATGTAAACCTTTATAACACTGAACAATGTCACTAATAACGAGGACATGCTTTATTGTGGAAACAGTCAATTCAA
The DNA here is from genome assembly GCF_987193195.1 of Phasianus colchicus. Classification (NCBI taxonomy): domain Eukaryota; kingdom Metazoa; phylum Chordata; class Aves; order Galliformes; family Phasianidae; genus Phasianus; species Phasianus colchicus. Next base: position 158,739,087 of record NC_143436.1, read on the forward strand.
AAAGTCTTTTTTTTTTTTTCTTTTTCAGGAAACAATTCTTATATGAAAGATAGACAAGCTGATACCATTTTCAGAATGTCACATTAAATGATTTGTTTCTGAATTTCAAAAAAAAATACTAATTTTTTAATTATTCTGATTGACCTGCACATATTATGAGAGATGAGGTGAATAACAGTGAGATGCCTTATTGATAGATTATGTTATTGGAGGATTAGAAGAACCTAACTTCATAATTTTTACCTACACAAATTTACAATTTGCCCAAACTAAGTGGAGTTAAATTTCAGCTGTATTAAATATTTCTACACATATTCAACTGTATGACCAATGAGGGGAAAAATTATAATTATCTGAATTAGTAAGGTTTCCTTGTTTATTTGTTATGGAAGCTTCCAGTTGGCATGTAAGGAATTTTCCTTAGTCTGGAGAGACGCAGCAATGTAAGAAAACTATTACTTGCCTTTATGGTCAAGCTATCTTGAGATGCAATTAAAAACATCATATAAAGGAAAAGTATGGAAATTCCATTACTCTGAAAATTTCCATAAGGGGAAATATAAAGATAAAAGCATCTATCTCCCCAACATCTTATTTCACTTCATATCACTGCATGAAAAGGCTCATTGACTCTAAATATTAATTCTTTTACCCAGATAATTTTTAACACACTTTCTAGAAAAGTTTCATAACATAGCAGAGATTCTAGTTTATAAGTTCTCCAAATTCCCAAAATTATCTTCTGACACTTGAATGCTTGAATAAATATGTTGAGATGTATGTGAAAGAAAATTGAGATTCTCATTCATGCAATTGAATGGTCACCTAATTTAAAATCAGATAGGTTGTTGGAAATTAAATCCCTACTGAGGAATGAGTTGACATGTAAGATGCAAAGTCCACACAATTACATTGTTCACCAAAGTTTCTTGAGATCTTTTTTAAAACTTTGTGTACTACTTGGTTGGGTGGGTTAATCCTGGCTGTCTGCCAGGCTCTCGGTCAGCTGCTCTCTCATTTTGTGTCCATACTGGGACAAAGGAGAATAGAAAAACTCACAGGTCAAGATGAGAACATGAACATAACTTACTAATTATCACCAATTACCAATTATTACCAATAGGCAAAACAACCTGAAATTAAGCAAAATTAATTTGTCAATTAAAATAAGCTTAGGTGGTGAGAAGCAAAAGCAAAAACAACTTTTCACTTTGCTCTCTTTTTTTTCCTAGGCTCGACTTCACTCTCTCATTATGACTCTACTAACTTCTTCTCCCCCAACAATCCTGCAGAAATCAAAGTCAGAGAAAAAATATGTGGAGGTACTCCAGGCAGTGGGACAGGATTCCTCTGCAGGCAATGGAGGACTAAATCAGATATCCATGTTGCAGCCTATGGAGGATCACAAATTACAACAGGTTTGTCCTGAAGGAAGCTGCAGACTGTGGGGAATGACACAGGCTAGGGTGGGGGAAAATGTGAGGAGAAAGGATATGCAGAAAGGAACTCTTACAGACAGACCACAATCTGCATTCCCCACTGCTTATGGTAGGGGGATGTGGAGGTGTTGGGGCTGACAAAGTGAAACTGAGCCTGGGAAGAAGGGGAAGGCTAGGAGGAAGGCGTTTCTGACCATCCAAATCAATGGATTTTTTTTTTTTTTTAATATCTTTTCTTAAGTGCAGTTTCCCTAAGGTGCAGGTATCTTGGCTGCTGGGCTCAGCTGGAGACAGCTGGAATTGTCTGTGTCCAGCACAGGATAGCCCCAGCCCCTCCTCATGATCTCCCTTAAATAAAGACATATAATAGTATTGATTATACTTTTTAATCCAGAGTTTCATGGCACTTGCTGCATAAAAGTAACATTCATCCTTCCTTTAAGACTTTCCCTAATTATCTGTTTGCACACATGAGATTGCACACACATATTAATGTGTCTATATATATATGAAATATATATACTTTTCTACACTATAATTCATAATTTAAATAATATAATTTATACTATATTTTGTATACAGTACTTATATATATATACTTATTTATATAGAAGCGCCTGATGGAGAAGTAGCTGATCATTAGTAAATATATTACCTCTATCTATACATTATCTTTTTATAATCTATATCAGCAGTTGGCAATTTTGAGTGATTGGACCAATTTGCACAAACCAAAATGCCTTAGAAGAGCTTAATTTTCAGTGTGGGACATTCAGAATTTTCTGCAAGAACTCTTCATCAATGTGTTAAACTAAGCTCTCACTGATGAAAGATCATAATAACTAATTATTAAAAATAACTGACTTTAAAACTCTTACATTTGTTTTTAGCAGATATTTCTGTATCTAAATTCAACTATCTTTGTCAGTTATACTGTAGTTAGAAATATTTTCACCTACACATTCACTTTTGTTATCTTCCAACAAGTTTCCATCCTGGATTTCCAGATAACACTTGGTAAAATATTATACAGCACTTATTATGTTCCTTATCCTGAAAAGGAAGATAAGTGGAAAGGTGCTTAATCACCCAAGGCTCTTTATAAGGAAATTCTTCTCATTGTTTTAGTGCAAATAATGCATGATAAAAACTTTGATTAATGTGACGTATTTCAATTAATTTGATCTTATGCATGCTATGTAATATCTGATTAACAGGGAATAAAGCTCTTTTGATATTAGTTAAAGGTAAAATTTCAAAGCAATGCAAACATGTTTTACTTCTACTGATGTTTACAAAAGTTGTCTGACCAAAGTCACGCATATTACATTCAAAATTCACACTACTAATTAATTAAGAAACTAAACTTCATGAACGCTACTGACAAGTTGAGTTAGGGTGGATCAGAGAAAAATGTCTATTTCTATACAGTTGCTATACTGTATGCAGTACACACGATGTCTTACAAGCTTTGTCCTTTACATTTGTGCACCTTTTAAACTATATAAAGAAAGATGTCACTACAGTAATTCTGCCTGGAAAATGACAGTATTTAAAAATAAATATAATTAAGCAGAGGAAAAATCCTTTTCGTTGTATATTTTGAAAGCATGCATACACAACACAATAAATTATTCACATACTTTAGCAGCAGGATGCCTATCTTCAACTAACATTATTAACAACACATCACTTTAAAAGGCTTTCTGTGCAAAAATAAAATATTTAAGTTTATTGTATATTTAAAAAAAAAACTGTTTTTTTTTTACAGAAGTTACAGAAACTGTAACTTTTCTTACTGTTGTTACATTTACACTGGTGTGTAAAAACAAATGATGCAAGCATGCTGCTATAGCTTTTCAAGTTCTTTCATATGGTAAAAAATCTCCCCAAGAACACCCTCCCCATGAAACAAACAACAACAAAAACCAACAACCATAACACCACCACAAGTACTACCACTACCAAGCATTAAAGTCCTATTCAAAAATGTACTGCAAGATAGGAAATTAATTCAGATTGATATGCCTGATGCTTCCTTTCAGATTGATATGCCTGATGCTTCCTTTCAAATTATATCAATGGTTAAAAGTTGCACAAAAAATGAATCTTTTGTTTGTTTGCTTGCTTGCTTGCTTGCTTGGCCTTTTTTTTTTTTTTTTTTTTTTTTTTCCCCCAAACTGGAAACAGTATACGTGGATTTTCTGGTTTGAAAATAAAATGAAATAAGCTTTAACATATAATTCCTAATCATCTCCCTGTCCATCTACGAGCTCACTGATTGCTTTTACCTTGAACTGGTCCCTTTCAGCAGAAATTTGTTGCACAAGATCTGGCCTCTATGTGAACCAGTGAGTGCCAATGAATCTGATGGATTCAATCCATTATATATACTAACTACCATGTTCACACAAGAAATTATCAGTATAATTCCAGTCATTTATTTAGGCCTATATAACAAAGTTTTGACTGGACTTTTTTGTACAGTGTGCCTTTTCGTAATTTTTAAGTGATCTAACATTTAAATTTACTCTTTTAGTGAATAAAACAGTTTCTTATTGAAATGAATGGAAATAAGATGGAAATTGAAGTTTGATTTATATTATTAGGAAAACTGAATTATGTTGTATGATACAAAAGGAAACTTAATAAAGAATGAGAGAATTATAGAGGGAAAAATGAAAAGGGAAGCACTATAGCTGTAAAGAGTTCATGTAGAAATGAAATTATAGAAAAAAAATGGATTTGGGGATAGAAATCTAAGAAAAAAGAATCCAAAACATATTACAAATATCAGCCAAAAGAAAAGCACGGTGTGGAGGATGCAAACTTAACAGTTTCCATCTCTTTTTTACATGACAAAATAGACTTTTTAATATTTACTAACTGATATGATCATCAGCTTTTTTTGTAATCACTTCAGATTTTCATGTTTCTCTTCTACTCTCCCCTTTTTTGCACTGTGACCTTTTATTCTATTGTCTTTTATTTCAGTCCCCTATTTACCCTCTTTCTACTTATTCAGTGATAATTTCAGAAGTGTCTTTACTATATTTTTTCTATTATTCATGCTATAAAAACAAACTACAGAGAAAAACACATCAAGAATGTTTAAAATTATGCAAAGAAAGCAATACGTAACATAAAAATAAAAATAACCTGGACACCTACAAGGACAGTTTCAAATAATGATGCATTTAACATAATCTGAATATTATTTTAATGAGCATATATATAGTTAGCCATTAAAAAAAGAGTCTCCCTCATTTCTTGGTAGTTTAACTTACCCAATTTTTATATTTTTTCACTGTTCTCCTACATCTTTCCTAACAGAAGGTGGACAACTGACAGTTATTCAATCTTCTTTCCAAAACCAAAATTTTATTTTGTCATTTGTGTTTTGATAAAAATTGCCAATCTTAGGCAAAAATCAGTTTTGCTTAATAATATACATGAACATCAAAGATTTAGAGTTCCCAGAAATAACATTTCTCTTCTAGAATCCAGTGAGTTTACTCCCTAATTGGCAGTATAGCAATGGCATACTGTAAGAGAATTAACATGATAGCTTTGTCCTTCAAATTTTTGCTTTTACTACCTGTTTAGGTAATCAGTACAGCCTGAATGCTGTTGCTTATATCAATTAAATCAGGTCAAAAGCATAACAGCAGGAAAAAGAGATCAGTCAGTTACCATATGAAAACCCAAGACGCTGGGGCACCTTATGGTATGTGCAAACAATTCACTATACAATTTCTGGAGAGAGGAAACTGGCATACTGTTGAATGCTGTTTTCCTTTGGGTAAAATTTTAATTAAAAAAGCAGCATGGATACAGGTTTTAGATTCTCACTATTCAAATAGCTGAGATAGCTGTTTTGAATTTTAAAATCTTGTAAACTATTTAAAAAAAAAAAAAAAGACTTCTGTTGTTTCATTCTTAGAACTATTTATAATAGGATTAACCAGAATTTCTGAGCCAAGGGAATCCTGATGTATGTCACACCAAAACTTATAGAAGAGATACTGAAAAAGTTCAGTGACTCCTGGATAAAACATGAAAAACAAGCTATATACGATTCTATCATACAATGAGAAGAGAGAAAAAAGGCCACAAAACACCCACATGTCTGACCCTCAAGCAGTGTGTCGATGTAAGCAGTTCTATATGTCCTTTCATCACTTCTGCTCTGCCTTCTAGGATGATCATATTAGTATTCATGTGATACATTTGCGTAAACAAAGTTCCATCAAGATACGCAGTAGCCAAGGACAAATATTAATAGAAAAAAGTGTACATTTTCTGCACAGATTATTATTCCTTTCTCAGTTTAATGTGATTACCAGAGGCATATAAGCACTTAATAGACATCCTGTCAGTTTGTGAGTCACTATGCATTTGTGCAAATGAGTAAAAGCGCTGATTTCTAAAGTCTGGAGTTAAATGTTAAGATTATATATGTATATACATATATATAATAGCTTATACATATATATATATAATAGCATATATATACATATAATTCATATAATTTCTTGCTGAACAAAAGATCAGTTTGTGCTCATCTTTGAACATAAGAAAGTATGCTACCTAGTTAAAAAACATACAGAAGAAAATACAGTGCAGGATAGTCACAGCAATAAGGTCAAACATTTAAAAGTGTCAATATAATTACAGTGAATGGGACGAAAAATAAAAGACTAACCTTATCACTTCTAAAATGAAAACAAAAATATGCATGGGTTACAGACAAAGAAGTAACTTTTAAAAAGTTATAACTCCCTGCATTTCCCAAGTATTTTTTCTGACACAAATTATGTACTTAGGATGTATTAATTAACATTATATTTTCCATTTAGAACTTAGTTTTCTAATTCTGAACTAGTCATGTATACTATTTTTATAGTAGCCACAGGCACAAACATGTCAGCAGGAAAGTTATTTCATCCTAAATAGGTGTCCAAACCTATCCTTAAACTTCAGCTTCTGGTAACACCTCTGATGCCTTGTGTTTGCCTGAGTTTGTGTCCCAAGCATGTCTTAGCTCCATGTTACAGTTATGCCTGATTCCATCCTCAATTCCTTACTTTCCTTTAAATAAACAAACAAACAAACAACAAAAACAAACAAACAAACAAAAACAAGTGAAAAATGCATTAATTGGACCAGGAACTTCACCTGGCCACTTAGTGGGTTTGGATATCAAGTTACACAGGGCCATTCCAGCACTGGGAGCTCAAGGCTCAAGAATACACTGATGACTCATGTACAACTTTTCATCCACCAGAACTCCCAAGTCCATCTCTGCATGTCTGCCCTCAATAAGTTCTCCTCCCATTCTTTATGTAGATCTGGGAATGTCACAACTAACATGCACCAGTCCCAAGACAGGCTGCTGGGGGACTTCCATCAGCTTCCACCTGGATATAGATCTACTGGTCACCATCCTCTGGCTGTGACCATCCAGCTAATTATTTATCCAAAAAAAAAAGTCCACCATAGCATTTTCTGTATGACTACTTTCTGGATCACATAAATTATTTGCAATTTGTTTTACTTGTTTTTTTTGGCTGTTGGTTCTATGAGAGTATTTTGTACTTCTTACATAACCTATAAAAAAATTCTGACTAGTGGAAGATATGAATTGTCCTGTTAGAGAAACGTTTATATTGATGTAGGAAAATATGTTTGACAGCTACAGTAAGAAAATAGATGGGTTGGTTTTCAGAGGTGCTATAAAACTTATTTTCTTCTATTGTATAGCTACAAAAATAGGGAAGAAAGAAAGTTTTCACTGATAATCCTGATACAGGTTTATATATAAATCTCTGTATTTAAAAGTTTGAATCTTTTAGTTTCTCTGATTTTTGAAACACTTAGCAGTAATTTTCACTATGATGCTTCTGAGTAAAAGGCTGATAATAATTTTCCTTGGAGAAATTGTTCTGTTTTAAGAAGTGGTTTTAATGGAATTATTTCTAACATATAGCAACTCACACTATCTTTTAATGTGTCACATGCCTCCACCAATTGATAGACATAAATACTTTGGAAGGCTACATGTAAAATACTTCTCTGCTGATAATGCTGAAACATTTTTTCATGTAATAAAAAGTTTAGCATGAGAATGTACTGACATCAAATAAAAGTAGACTCTAATTTTATTTTAGAAATAACTTAGGTATGATTTCTGATTAAATTTTCTCACTGTTATGTAAAACAATTTTACAGTTAAATAAAGATTTTATATGGAATATACTACAGATATCCCTTGTTATTCTTTCGGGTAGTGCTGTTAACAAAAGATTTTTCTGTGATGGAAAGTGTACCTAGTCATAATTTTGTTTATATAAATTATATACACACACATAAACTGAGCATACAGATTTATGTTTTCTGTGACCCTTTTAACTCTCTGTACTTGCTGTTAAGCTGTATATTTTTCCACAGGAGCACTGTAACTCAGAAGAAAATGACTAACGTAGAAAACTCAGTTAAGTCTCAAAAATAAGCATTATTTCTGAGGCTTGGCACTCCTTTTGGGAAATCAAAGATTTTATTGCCAGATAAATTAGTGTTTCAAATGTATGATTACAGATGCTGTTTGCAAATTTGTCACAATCTGTCTTCCAGCAGAAAGAATTTATATTGTATATAGTAATGGAAAACAGAAAACTGCATATTTCACTAAATTGCAGCTGTGTATGGTAAGATTTATATGGCTGTTTTGTGTCAGTGAAACATGTAGGTGTACAGTATTTCAGTTCAGTATTCCACACAGAACTGTTGTACTCTTATTTTATATTTTTAATAGAATAAATGAAATATTGTATTTGTTATAGAAAAAAACATCTATACATAATAACTACATTTATCAGTGTTTTACTGTACAAGATGACAGTGGTAAAAAACTCATTCTAGATATCTAGATAGACCATACTTGAGAATTTCCAGCCTGTAAGCCATTTTCCTAAGTATAAGCTTAAGGCCTAATTCCTAAGCGTCTACCCAGTGCAGCACTAAATGTTTTAGAGGACTGATATAACCTCCTAGGTGGTATATTTACTAAAAGAAATGCCTCAAATAAGTGAAAAAGCCATAGTTTTATTTTTATTGTGATGAAGTTCATTTGGAGATTGAATATTCTTAAGTAACAAAAAGCTTCACCCCGATGACCAGTTTCTTATTGCTTGCAGGCTTTCAGTTAATGAAATCCTACATTTTATTTTATTTTTTCCTACTGTCAATTCTCTTACAGCAACCAGCCTTTAAAACAGGAGTTAATGCCTTTTTTTTTTTTTCATCATGTAGTATTGGATCCAATTACTCCCAGCAACTAAAAACAGGTTTCTTTTTTAATAGGATTTGCAGTAAAACAAGGCATATAAAAATCAGATGCATAGGCAAAGAATTTTTCATCTTTAATCATTAAGCTACCAGTACAAATTGAGCCCTGCAGTTATTTCATTCCCAAAGGAGATGAGAGGTATAAAGAATTCAGAGGATTAAATATTTGTGTTTGAGTGAACATGCTAAGTGTTTTTGTGGTTACTATCATTAAAACTGTATTTCAATGCTCTATTTTAAATGCACACAATGCAGATTCTCTCTAAATGATTGCTTGTAACTCTTACCAGATATGGAGCATGAGAGTATTTGTGTTATACCACCATCCTTCTCAAACGCCCACAGTTTTTCTGTTTCCTAATATATTACTCCTATTAGTCAATTACTACCATTGTCAATATAGGCAATTTAAACAGCCTTTTTTCTTCAGTGGCAAAGAGCTACGTACTACAATCTGTTATTTCCATTACAAAAAGATGTATTGCTAGGTAAAAGTGTATTCTTTCTCTGGAATACATAAACTCCTCAGAATCAAAATATGGTCTATCAAAATTATTCAAAATATTTGCCAAATGCCAACAATTTGCTTTGTCATGGAAATGGGAAAGTGGAACAGGTGAAATTAATCTTACATAGCATTTGAAAAAGACTAATAAATTAACAATAACAACTGGATATGAAGTTATCTAACTATTGTGAGAGAACTAGGCAAAGATCTCAAACACAAGTAACTCATAAGCAATGGGCCAAATGCAAGTCTTGCACAAAGGAATTCATTTTGCTTCCAGGATAAGCGCTCACTGATGATGCATCCCCAATAGATTTCTTGATTCCAGCATAATTAATCCATTTCTGTATTCAACAATGTTGTTCCAGGGTTTGAAACAGGTTATTAGCTCCCCTGTTAGCTGTAGCACTCAGTGGTCAGCTAATCTAATGTTTTAATTTATGTTAAATCCCTTTCTCAAAGTAAAAAAAATCTCTTTATCCTTATAAATGTTTCATCTATTCTGTGATTTATGTTGCATCTCTTGTTACAGATGAAATGTGACAAAGAAAATATTTTTTCATGGTCCTCCTTGATCTTCCCTCCTATTTCCTTTTAGTAAGTCCATCATGATAGAGAAGAATGTTCTGAAATTCTCCACATTTAAAGATTTCCCTAGTGTGCATAGTATGGAACCACTAAAGAAACCTAACTAACTAACTAACTAACTAACTAACTAACCAATTCTGAAATTCTCCACATTTAAAGATTTCCCTAGTGTACATAGTATGGATTTTTGGAAATGAGAATGAAGGATGTGAATCTTCCTGGTTTAAGTATTTTCATCTTATTCAGAAACCTTCTAAGGATATATTTGTGACTCAAGCTGTTGGTCTGTCACCTGGAAAACATTTGCTCTCATACTTAAACGCATTAAGTTACGAAGATGCAAGCTGGGTAGTAAATAGATGAACATTTTCTGTGTCAAGCATATGTTTTCTTTACTCTATACTCCTCTTTAATTGTATTTATAGTATTAAAATATATATATTTCATATTTAAATGAATATTATAATTTTAATGTTTATTATGCTAAATGTTTTTTTAATCTTGTTGATAACATATAATTCTATGTAAAAGAATTATAATTCTTTTACAGGCAACATGTTGATATGACCATCTCTCAAAAGCCTGTGACATAGGCTGAGCCATATGCAATGTTTACATTTGAATAAGTGACTGCAGCCATATAGATTAATTCACCCCATTTTAATATAGAAATTTAAAATGAAAGAACTGAATAACATCCTAATATTTCCAGTTCTGCCTAATGATTATAATGACAGACTAGATATGTTAGAAATAGTAACCAAATGTTTTGTACGTATGAAGAATTTCCTCACCCCCACCCGCAAGTTTGCACTTTCAGTATTCCACATCCAATTCGGTAGTTCCAGTATCCCCAGTAAGGAGATAAGTAATATTCAGTTTTAAATCCCAATTCCTATTTTGGAAGTTTAGAGGCTGTTTTGGAAAATATTCCCCTAAATGTACACACTTTCATCTCAGCTATAATCTATGTATCATGGACAAGAATCTCTAATTAGCAGATCTCGTGGAAAGCCTGAATAATGAACTCTTGCAGTGGTATCATCTCTGCATGAACAGAATGGAACTGATAGGGTTATCCCAATTCATGAGTATGAGTTTTGTATAAAGAAATCCAGATGGACTGGAATATGTACATGTGTAGGAGGGCAAGTGCAGGGTGTGCCTGAGAGAGAGGCTGCAGATGGTGTTTGACTGTTGAACTGAGAATATGTATCTGTAATTTATCTGGAAGATGAGGTAAACAGCACATTAATTAAATTTTCAGATTATACCAAATTGGAATGTGATGCAAACACCATTGAGGAAAGATATATACCAAAGTGACCTAGAAAAGTTTAGAAACATAAGCAAGACTTTCCATGATGAGGCATAGTCTTGAGAATGAAAATTAGTATAATAAAAATACAGTAATTAAATAGCAAAGAGATAATTTGAAAGCAGAAATATCAGGCCAATTTAAAACATAATAGTGGTCATACTATGAGATAGGAATTTTTCTGTTCTCTTGTCAAGCTTTTGTGTATGTTCACAGAATGTCTCTTATATCTTGGTTGATTTTATTAAATATGGGGTTTTCTTAAAAAGCAGAAGATTCATATCAAAAACTGCTCAGCAATGTTTTCTCACTGGCTCAGGAAGTTCCTGCTAAAGCTATAAAAACCGGAATCATATTGGCTGAAAATTGTAATTACCTTAGCAACTATGTCTAAAAGGAAGACTGAGTAGTTCCAATTGACTAAGGGTATCAGAGCTGCAAGGAAGATGTGTATTCTAGCAGGTGGGCAAGGAAATCCAGGAACTCAGAACTGATCTTGAATCTTCTCATAAATAAATACCTTTAGGTATATCACAGAATCACAGAATGGCCAGGGTTGGAAGGGACCTCAAGGATCATGAATCTCCAACCCCCCGCCACATGCAGGGCCACCAATCTCCCCATTTAATACTAGACCAGGCTGCCCAGGGCCCCATCCAATCTGGCCTTGAACACTTCCAGGGACCAGGCATCCATAACCTCTCTGGGCAGCCTGTTCCAGTACCTCACCACTCTCTCTGTAAAGAATTTTCCCCTGACATCCAACCTAAATCTCCCCTCCCTCAACTTAAGACCATTTCCCCTTGTCCTGCTGTTATCTACCCTTTCAAAGAGTTGATTCCCCTCCTGTTTATAGGCTCCTTTTAGGTACTGAAAGGCTGCAATGAGGTGTCTTCCGCAGAGTATAGAGGGACAACCATCTCCTCTGCTGGCCACCCCTCTTTTGATGGAACCCAGGATAAATGTATGTCAATGGGTGCATTTTTTTCCACATTGAGGAAATCAGTGATATACCTTTGCTTCATATGCACTTCCTTGTCAGACATCATTTTGTTACACTGCCCTTCTCCAGCCATCTATCTCACAGCAAGAACATGTAACAGGTTATTAGTGGGATGGTTCAGTCTCTACTGGCTACCTCTGCCTCTGATGTCACGGGCCAAAATAATAAAAAGTGAGGTATTACTATCAGAGCAGCCCTTGTAAAATATACAAATCATTAATATATAAGTAATAAAACATTTTATTTTTTAATATATTTCTTAAAACTTTAAAAAAAGAGAGAGAAACAAAACCATAAAACTAGTGGATATTGTTTTTGTGAAACTAATGCATCAGTCTTGTTCAGTGGAAGTGGTTGCAAGTCTTAGTAAGCTCTCAAGGCATTCATCAGAGATTTTTGATGAAACCTTACTCTTGCTGTACTTCATCCTTGACAATTGTTCAAAAATGTTCATACTGCCAAAAAGTGATAACATGAATGAGGTGTAGTTGTGAAGCGAAGGGGATTTTTATCTGGTAAAAGAAGTCTTAAAGAAGTCTGGTAAAGAGACTTGGTCAGAATTTGAATTGAATATCTGATTGCAAATCTATACATTCTCTTCAAAAATTTGCAGACAATAAATTTGTATCAACTGAAAATGGTGTTGCATATATAAATTGATGATTTTTTTTTTTTTTTTGCAATCTTGATACCTATTCTCAAGCTTTATCAAAACAGATAGCATGACTGTGCATTCTTTGCTGTTCAGAGCACTGTGTTTAGCCAATGTGTCAATGTGCGTACCATTATTTACTATCACTTGAGTCAGCACTGCACAGCACTATCCTCCCCATGCCCTTGTTTCAGTCAACACAGTGTTAATAGTGTACTGATATTTTGGTTGTTGCTGAGTGATGAGTGCATGCACTGGGTCACCCTGCCATGAAGAGCACCTTTATAGTGTGGGGAAGGAGGAGGACTGCATTGGCAGCCATGCTGGGCCACATGTGGACTATAAGCCATGGTTAGATATGCCTATTGTAGCTGCTGATGCTGCAGCAGTATTACAACATTATATGTATATGCTATTGCTAGTTTCATTACTTTAGTATGCTTTTCAAGGCAAATGCTTTAAGGCAAATTAATACTAATTATATTCTGATTAGTCACAGGCTTGTGACTAATTCCCTCTTGATGTTAAAGGAATCAACCAGCTATTTAGTTATAACTAGAATAGTTGCTTTTAGTCTCTGTAACTGGAAGATGAAATCATGATCTCCTGATGTGACTGGTTGCTTGCTTATTCTTGCAAGTGGATTTTCCCAGCATGTGAGACAGGAAAAACTCAATACATATTCTAAAAAAAAAAAAAAAAAATTAAAAAAAAATCAATATAAATTGATTTTTGTCTCCTTTCCTGCTAGGAAGTAATGAAAATATTTTGAACTATAGATACATGCATTTCCACTACATACTGAAGAGGTTGCAATCAATTTGCTAGGAATTCAGGGATTTTTTTCCCAATATTTTCCAGTCTTTAAAGAATCTTCAGTTTTGTTACTGAGATTTTGTTACATTAGTTTTAATCAGTGTAAATGGTATGAACATTAGGTTAGAATTTTGAACGTATGTCTTTTGCAGGCAGATGGGATGTGCGGAAATCAAACCCTATAGCCTGTAAGGATATAGAGCAGTTATGTTTTATTAGTGATGTGCATATGTTCCACCTACCTTGCACACCGTCAGGAAAAATCATGCTACAGATATAGGCTGAACTAATACATAAACAATTGTTTCCAGGAATTCAGATACATATTCATTACATTCCTGAGAATCTGTTAGCATGCAGACCCTCCTGCTCACACGTGCGTAGTGAGTCGTGGGATGAAGAATCATTATCTTCCTCACGAAGGCTCATACTCTTCCTCTCTGTAAACTTCTGACCATGCAGGATGGGCAGCCCCCAAACGGTTCTTGCTTGCCCTGTGGGCATTTAATCACCTCACTACCAGACATCCTCAGGCTTTTCTCAACTCTTATCTTTATGGCCTTCATCCCCCTCATTATCTCAGACCAAGTGTCTGCAATCCATTCTTCTAACAACCTCTACATATTTGCTTTTGTAAATTATCTTCTACCCTTTGTTTCTGTGAACCATATTTTACTCTTCAGATGTAGAAAAGGACTTTAGGTGCATTATATTTCTCAGTGTGTAATTTAAGAGAAACTGAGTTTAAGAATTGATAATGTTCAGCGGACAAATAAAGGTCAATACGTTCCTTTTCATAAGGGAATAAAAGAAGCAGGTGCCATCTCAGTCTTATGGAAAACTGTTGATTGCCTAAGGATTGTAATAAGAATATGACAAGATATCCAGCAGCCAGTCTGCAGATTGGAGGAATAAAGGTATGATAGAAGTTGGAATGGTTGAGAATGGTTGAATGGTTGAGATTTGGAGTCATCACAGAATCACAGAATGGCCAGGGTTGAAAGGGACCTGAAGGATTTTTAATCTCCAACCTCCCTGCCACATGCAGGGCCACCAACCACCCCATTTAATACTAGACCAGGCTGCTCAGGACCCCATTCAATCTGGCCTTGAACACCTCCAGGGACAGGGCATCCCTAACCTTCCTGGGCAGCCTGTTCCAGTACATCACCACTCCCTCTGTAAAGAATGTCCCTCTGACATCCAACCTAAATCTTACCTTCCTCAACTTAAAACCATTTCTCCTTGTCCTGCTGTTATCCACCCTTTCAAAGAGTTGATTCCCCTCCTGTCTGTAGGCTCCCTTTAGGTACTGAAAGGCTGCAGTGAGGTCACCCCGCAGCCCTCCAAGCTGAACAAGCCCAGCTCCCTCAGCCTGTCTTCGTGGGGGAGGCTTTCTAGTCTCCTGATCATCTTCGTGGCCCTCTGCTGGACCCTTTCCAACAGCTCTCTGTCCTTCTTGTACTGGGGGCCCCAGACCTGAATGCAGTACTCCAGATGGGGCCTCACAAGAGCAGAGTAGAGGGGGACAGTCACCTCCCTGTCCCTGCTGGCTACCCCTCTTCTGATGAAGCCCAGGATACCATTTGCTTTCCAAGCTGCAAGAGCACACTGCTGGCTCATGTTAAGCTTTTCATCTGTCAAGACCCCCAGGTCCTTCTCCACAGGGCTGCTCTCAAGGACCCCTCCTTCCAATCTGTATAGATGCCTGGGATTCCTCTGGCCCAAGTGCCAAACCTTGCACTTTGCTGTGTTGAACCTCATTAGGTTCGCCCAGGCCCACCTTTCAAGCCTGCTGAGGTCCCTCTGAATGGCATCTTTCCTTCCACCGTGTCAGCTGCACCACTCAGCTTGGTGTCATCAGCCAACTTGCTAAGGGTTCACTCAATTCACCAGACAGGTTACTAGATCATAGAAGGAGATGAGGTTGGTCAAGTAAGACCTGCTATTTGTGAACCCATGCTGGCTAGGCCTGATCCCTCCTCTGTCCAGCACATGTCATGTGATCTCCCTCAAGACAATCCTCTCCATAACCTTCCCTGGCACCAAGGTCAGGCTAACAGGCCTGTAATTCTCTGGATCCTCCTTACAACTCTTCTTGTAGATGGGAGTCACGCTGGCAAGCCTCCAGTCTTCTGGGACCTCACCAGTCAACAAGGAGCGCTGATAGATAATGGCTTGTAGCTCAGCTATCACCTCTGCAAGTTTCCTCAGCACTCTCAGGTGAAGCTCATCCGTCCCCATGGACTTTTGACAGTTCAGCTGATTAGGAGGTCTCTGACTGCATCCTCCTGAATTGGGGGGGAGTGTGACAGATCCTCTCGTAGGTTCTCTCACCAGCTGCATCAGAAAGTTATCCTCCATACACTCCAGAAACCTCCTAGACTGCTTCTTCTGCGTTGTGTTGTATTTCCTGCATATGTCAGGGAAGTTAAAGTCCCCCATGAGGAAAAGGACTGGCGATCATGCAGCTTCCTCCAGCTGCTTGTAGAACACCTCATCTGTTTCTTCATTCTGGTTTGATAGTCTGTAGCAGATGCCTACCAGGACGTCTGCCTTGTCAGCCTGATCTTTACCCATAGGGATTCAACCTTATCATCCCCAATCACAAGCTCAGTAACATCAAAGCACACTCTGATATAGGGAGCCACACCACCACCCCTCCTTCCTTGCCTACCCTTCCTAAAGAGTTTGTAGCAATTGCAGCACTCCAGTCATGGGAGCGGTCCCACCATGTTTCCATAATGGCAACTAGGTCATAGTTAGCCTGCCACACAATGAATTCCAACTCTTCTTGTTTGTTGCCCATGCTGCATGCATTGGTGTAAATGCACTTCAGCTGAGCCCCTCACCTCACCCCTAATCCCATTACTGCTCCCCCAGGCTCATTTCTAACAGGCCTGGTTTTATCCCCCCTCCCCTTCCTACCTAGTTTAAAGTCCGCTCTACAAGTCCCACCAACTCCTAGGGAAGGATCCGTTTTCCCCTTTGGGACATGTTATACCCATTGGCAGACCTCATGCCAGATGCCGAGTAGACCACTCCATGATCAAAGAACCCAAAAGTTTTGCATTTCCACCAGCCTCTCAGCCATGTGTTTATAAGGTGGGTTTTCGTGGTCCTCTCAGTGTCCTTCCCTGCCACGATAGGAATACGGGCAAATACTGCTTGTATGCCTGCTCCATCAACTAACCTCCCCAGTTCCCTAAAGTAATTTTTTATAGTCCTCCGGGTTCTGTCAGTGACCTCATCACTGCCAGCCTGGCCCATCAATAGAGGATAATAATCAGAGGGGTGGATCAGACTAGGAAATTTTCTAGAAATAACCCTGACCCAGACCCAGGGAGGCAGCACACCTCCTTATAAGTAGGGGCAGACCAATATATTGGGCCCTCAGTTCCTCTTAGAAGGGATCGCCTATGACTATCACCCTCCTTTCTTTACTGGAGGAGGCAGTCTTCAAGCGTGGAGCCGATCACCTCTCCTTAGAAAAACTTGGAGGCAGTCCTTCCACCTCATTCTCAGCCACATCACCCTTCAGTTTCAAGGCTTCAAACCTATTACATAGAGGCACCTGGGGAACCGAGGTAGGTCGGGATGTGTGTCGCCTGCGTCTCTGAGTTGGGCCTGCTGCCATTCCTCCTCTATTCTCAAGTTGGCACTCTCGGTTTAACTACAGCAAGGGAGAGGGTCCACTATGGTTTGGGGGTTGCAATCTCTGCTTCTTTCTCGCAGAGAGCCACACCACCAGTCAGTTTCCCTCTCACACTCTCTTAATCTCTCTACCTCTTCCCTAAGCTCCACCACCAGGCTGAGCAGCTCATCTATCTGCTCGCACCTTACACAGGTAGCGTCCTTCCCATCCTTCCCCAGCAGCTGCAGGCTCAGGCACTCCCTACAGCCAGAGACCTGAACCGCCACACTTCTGGGCAGGCCCTCCGTCTGGGTTGCCACAGTCTTCTTGGGGCAAGCCCGCCATCTGGTAGAGACCATGTTTGAACCTGTGGTCTCAGAGTCTGTCAGTAGGAGAGTGGTCTTCTGAGCAATGACAAAAACACTGACGTGTCCTGCCACAAGACCCACCTCTCACACCTACTGCTGCAGTAATGGGCAGTGTGGGCTGTGCACACACTCTGACTTCCCTCCCTGTTCTCGGTGGACAGTAATAATTCCTCTTAATGTAGCCCTCATAAGCCAGAAGGATGGACAACCATGAGGTACATTGTACAGGCATTCTACATAAGTAACGTACCAATGTTAACATGTTGTTGCAGATATTTAAGAAATAAAATCCTGCCCAGTGAAGGTCATTATAAGTCCAAAGGACTACAAATTGATAAAACCTCCTGCTGAACGCATAGGAAAGATGAATAACAAAACTGAAACTAATATGAGTGACACTAGGGCAGGAGAAATCCTCTTTTTTGAAGGAAGCAGATGTAATTGCATAAAAGTATGAGACATAAGAGAAGAAAACAGAAGAAGTTAATACAACTTTGCTTGCAATTTGCCTTATCAAAGAGCTCTGAAGCCTGATCATCATCCCTTCAGTTATTCACTGAAGACTACAGCCATTAGTGCTAGCTAACAGCTGTAGTATTGTATATTCACATCCAATTCAAGAAGTGTGAAAGACTAAAGATTTTATATACATAAGAATCATAGAATCATAGAATCACAAGGTTGGAAATGACCTATAAGATCATCTAGTCCAACTGTCTTCACACTACCACTGCTACCATTGCTACTAAACCATATCTCGCAGCTCCTCGTCCAGACGCCTCTTGAACAGTGCCAGAGATGGCGACTCCACCACCTCCCTGGGCAGGCCATTCCAGTGCCTGACCACTCTCTGAGAGAAAAAGTTCTTCCTTAAGTCTAACCTAAACCTCCTCCGATACAACTTGCAGCCATTTCCCCAGGTCCTGTTTGTTGTCTGGGAGAAGAGGCCAAACCCCTCTTCATCACAACCTCCCTTCAGGAAGTTGTAGAGTGCAATGAGGTCTCCCCTGAGCCTCCTCTTCTCCAGACTAAACAATCCCAGCTCCTTCAGCCGCTCCTCATAAGACTTGTGCTCCAGACCCCTCACCAGTTTTGTTGTCCTTCTCTGGACATGCTCCAGAGCCTCACTGTCTTTCTTGTAGTGAGGGGCCCCAAACTGAACACAATACTCGAGGTGCGGCCTCACCAGTGCTGAGTACAGGGGGATGATCACCTCCCTGCTCCTGCTGGCCACACTATTTCTAATGCAGGCCAGGATGCCGTTGGCCACTTGGTATATAGAGCAGAAGATCACTTGAGCTCCCGCTCCTTGAACTAAATGCCCTAAATGCCTGAAATCTTTTTTCATAGTTCATAGATTTGTCTCAGCAATTTCATCACTCCCCACCTGAACTACGAGCAATGGAAAGTAGTCTGATGACCTAACCAGCTTAGGGAATTTCCCAGTTATGTCCCTGACCTGAGCCCCAGGAAGGCAGCACACTTCCCGACGGACCAGGTCAGGTCTGCATATGGGGCCCTCCGTTCCTCTAAGAATGGAGTTACCCACCACGACCACCTTTCCTTCTTTCCTGTTGGAGGCAGTCTCAAGGCGTGGGGGTGACAGCCTCGCCCTAGGCTCTCTCCTAGGCAGATCCTCCATCGCCTCTCCACTCATCTCCCCTTCAACTTCCAGCAACTGGAACCTGTTGCTTAGAGGGAGCTGGGGAAGTGGGCTAGGCAGGCGGCGGTATCTCCTGTGACACCGAGTAGGGACTTTCTTCCAACCTTCCTCATCAGTCAGGTTTGTCTGACTGAGACAAGGCAGGGGGCCCACTACCTTTCTGGAGGTATTTTCCTGGAACCCTTCCCTCTGGTAAGCCAGTGAGTCACTCAACCAGTTTATCTCACACCCACACTCCCTGATGGTCCTAAGTCTCTGTACCTCCTCCTTGAGTTCCACCACCAGGCTGAGCAGCTCATCCTGTGCTCACATCTCGCACAGGTGGAGTCCCTGCCACTCTCCCCAGGCAGTAGCAGGCTCAGGCACTCCCTGCAGCCAGACACCTGAACAGCAATATTTCTTGGCAAGCTCTCCATCTGGGTTGCCACAGACTTCTTAGAATAAGCCCGCTGTCTAATGGAGACCATGTTCTAGCCTGTGGTCTCAAAGACTACCAAGGAAATTAAAGCTGGGCTCCTGAGCAAGGAGGGACCAAAGTTTACAATTCTTACTTACCACTGGACCCACCTCCCACACGCACAGTTGTAGTACCCTATGGGAAGCGTGGACTGTGCTCACTCACTCAACCTCCTCTTTCACAGTTAGCAGAAACAATGGTTTCTTACCTGGTGTGTTCTTCTCGAAGCTATTTAAAGCTTATTATCAGGTGTGAAGGTTAAGGGTGGGTGTTTAAACCGTGCTGCTAATGTGCCAGCTCTACCCCTGGTGACTCAGGAGCCTGCCCACAAGCTGCTAGCTTCCCAGCACAAGCATGGTGCTGTTGCTAGCCTTGAAAAAGCCTTAAAAAAGCCTTAAAAAAGAGCCTTTTGGTTGGCCTTTTTACTCCAGATCTCTTGCCAGTGCAGAGTTACCTGCTCAGAAGCTATTTTCTGCAGCAATCGGGGTGATGATCAATAAGATATAAGAATTAATCAAAATTGTATTAATGAATGAATGAATATAGTAAAATTTAAAGTTTAAGACTGTCCTGATTCATCATTCTTATGATATCATTTTCATTTTTTATGTGCTGATATATTTATATATATATATACATCTTTATTTAATGGCAACACTTCTTTCTCTGTTAACAGACTCAACCAGTAAAGACTGAACAATTTTACTTCATACCCTGAGATTCCATTAGGCAGTAAGACAGTAGTGTATTCCCACTATAACTCTTCTGGAAATTGTGCCTTAAGCTTTCTATTACCATGTAGTATGCCCTTTTTTGTATGCATATGCAAGTTGTTTTTTAACAGTGATAAAGTCTAAAAAAAAGAAAGCCAAGATAATATTTCAGAGCTATATGACTAAACCCAAATCTTTCTTTTCTAAATGATTATCTGGTTTACAGTAACTGTGAGATAAGTGCTGAAAATCTAATCATTATCAGTAATTTATAATCACAATCAGAACTTCACTATCAGTCTTTACAGTTAAATGATTTAAAATTATTTTCTTTTGAGCAGTTAATGTCTCATGAGTTTTCCACAGTGATGCCAATTTTTTGGAAAGGAAATATTTTTTCTTTTAAGAGACAAAACATAGGCAGATTTTTATCAGGTGACAGCTTACATAGTTATAAAAATAATAATTAAAAAATCGGTTTTCAAAGAGCTTTACGCTTATGATTAGAACAGAATGTTCCTAATTTGGAATTATTTTTGTATTTATCTATCTAAGCTATCTATCTTTATTCTCTCTGTACTTTGACCCTCTGCTGGTGTCCTGAATGGAGTTCAGGACATTTTATGTTAAGTGTTGACACATATTTGGCTGTGGATTAAACTAAGGCATTTTTCATCTCAGATATCTGCCCCAGAGTTCAGCTTGAGGTTTTTGTCACTATGGTCAAAAATCTATTTTTTAAATAAGCTTAATATATTAAACAATCTGAATTCAGCATTAGCATCCTTCAATGTGACTGTCTCAAGAAAAAGCTCACAAACAATTCAGGTCTTTTTGATCCAATGGTGGAAACTCCCACAGTGGGAATAAGCAGATAGAGAATGGAGACATGCTAAACTGTTCCAACTTAGCATGCTACAGTTCTTTCTTTTAGGAGCAGTTCTACGTAGGGATTTTGCTATGGATGAAAGGTTAGCGTTTCTCAGGCCTGTTAGTTTCATTATTTATCTATAATTTACTTTTTACCTGTCCTGTAAAAGGTAAAAGCAGACTGAGCAATGAAAGAAACAAGGCAACAAAACATACTGATACTGGAAAAGCGTCAACACTACAGTAATGGAGAAGTTGATAATGAAGGATGTATTCCATTCTCATAAGTAGAGCTAAAACAGTTTAGTATTTATGAGTTTGTAAAACATTGTTTATTTTAAGTTTGCAACTACAGAAGCTAATCCCTATTTGATACCAGGTGCTCATTCTCCTATATAAACTTAACAATGATGTGTAATAACTAAGAGACATCAAAAATCCTTAAGCACATGAAAACACCTTTTTAAAAAAATGACGATATGGATTTATATCAAATTTCCACAATCAAGGCATGGGAAGTTGTTCTGTGTCATTGACAAACTTAGGATCTGATTCTGAAACACTGCTTCCAGTTCTTACACTAGTGTAAAACTCATTAAGAGCTGACAAGATCTGCAGAACCAGTCCTTACAGTGTTCTAAGTGGAACATACAGAGCTACGTGAGAATAAAAGAGCAATCTGAATCATCCCCTAGATAGTAAAAATACACATCCAATACACTTTCCATATTCAATTCTCAAAAATATCTCAAAAAGAATTTTAGCAGTTTTTCCAAAATAGTGTTGAGAGGGAAGAACAGACATGAGAAATGTCTTTCTGACAGGTAGTGAAATTAAAAGCAACTTAAAAATGCTGCTTTGACTGAAACTGCCATTCCACTCAAAGCCATACCATCACATTACTAGATCTACAGTCTTCTGTAAGATCTACAGATCTTACTTCCTTCTGAATATCCCTCTGCCTTTGAACATAAGCCTTTTATTAGGCATTCAGCAGCCTTGCCCTGTGTTTGCTAAAACAAAAAGGACAATAAGGATTTTAAACAATAAATAAGTCACCTCAATACCACTTGGTGGTACATTAAGCACAGAGATCACTGAAATAAAAAACAGGATTTGACCTTCACTGTCAGTACAACACTCAGAAGACTAGAGAGCAGAGCAATGTGAATATGCAGTTGGTCTGTGCAGGTGTTAGTATGACAAGTTGCAAACAGTAGAAAAAGGCACCTGTGACTTAGCCATCTTCAACTCTACTACAGTGGAGTAGTATGAATATTTTCAAAATAAATTTTGCTATTATGCCTCATGAATAGTCTTGATGTATGAGACTCAGTACTGAGATCACTGAAGAATGGAAATAAGGTTCAGTGCCTCTTTGTTATTGGTGGTGGTGGTGCTCTTGTTTTTCATACATATGTCATTATCTGCTATTTCTGCTAACATGGTGCATGTGGTAGAATCTCACCTGTTACTTTTAGGAGTGTCCAAAATTCAGACAAATTTCTCTTTCATTGCCACATCTTCGTTACCATCTGAAGAGTGAGTAAACATAGCTAGTGAAATAATTTTAATTTTCTTATTAAAATAAATGGTTTTGTTGTTGCTGCTTGTTTGTTTTTAGTGTAGAGAAATGGTACTTGCAGATAGGTTGTTCCTCCCTCACCTCAAACAAAAATTTTAACAACCAAAGATATTGTAAATTCAAGCAAAATTCATCTAGTATCTGTAGTTAGAGGGAATAAAAGAGAGAAATGTGAAACTGAAAATAGAAACGTGTATATCTTTATCTTTTTGAAAGAAACAGTTGAACTCCTAATTAAATTCATCTTCAGAATCATCACTCCTTAATTAGTAGATAAAGGATGTTGAAAGATTAGTAAATTCATCCCTTTTAATATGCTTTTTCCACAAGTATAAATACCAAGAATTAAATTTATTTATTTGTTTACAAGATTGTAGTTCACTTCCACAAACATTCTGTATACTTTCAGGGGCACATTATTGTGTTGCAACAGTGGTGAATGGAATATTTACCCTAAAAGAATGAGTGGTTAGTGTTTCTTAATCATGCTTATATACAGAATCTGATCCACTGCAAAGGCTAAATTTGTCTGGAAAAGAAAGCTTTGTTCTTTCACTTTTCCTCTAACTTTTTTGTGTTTGTCACTTTAAAACTTAAAAATATATTAAGAAAGGGAAATCTGTTAACCAGAACATTCTTTACATAAATTTTTATGCACGTATTATTATAGCTACCTGTATTTGGAGTGCAATACATTTTAAAACAAAATTTTGTTCTCTAGTTTATCTTTCTGGGCTTCAGAACACATAGTATATGCTGCTTATTACTATTGCACCCACAACTTCAGAACACCGTGGCAACCTGTTTGGATTATTCAAAACAGAGAAGTTTCCTTTTGGTCTGAAAGTCCTTTACAGTAGTTCATCACTCTTATTTCTTAAGATGTAAATATCAAATCATATTGTTTTTGTATAATTTAAAGAGCGAAGTGTTTTTAAACATCTCTTTCATTGCCAAAAATACTTATATGTTTCTCTAACTCACTTTTTTTTTTAACTCTCAAACTCATACTATACTTATATACATGCCAGTGTGCTAGAAAGCAAATGCTACTGCATACCTTCATTTCATAAAAATAGAAATAAATAAATAAATGAACAGAATAGACTATGAACAGAACAGACTATTGTATATCATGTAACTGCTTAACTGGAAAAATATAGTATTTTCTATAAAAATGCACCTTCTCATTATTAAGCAGGCAGTTTTGGTTGCTTGGTGAAAGCTGGATATCATGAAACCTCAGAAATGTCTTCCTGTTGCTGCGGAGTCTGGTTTGCCAATATATCTTATCTGTTCCATAACAGCTGTCATCAATGGGAAGTGAATACATTCAATTTTTCATGTCAAACAATAATTAAATAATTTATAATTAAATTGGATAAGAACTTACAACATAGTAGTGTATTTTAAATCTGTGAGGTACATCATGTCACCTTGCCAGTTGTTCACAATAATTTTAAAATGGGAAAACAAATTCATAGCAAAATCAAATCCCAGTATGACAATAAATGCTGAATTTATATCCACTGGTGTACACAAATCCATGTAAGTTTTCCTGTATAAGGTATGGCTGTATTAATCGTTTCTGTGGGAAAACAACCAATGAAAAACAATCAAAACATTCAGTAAGAAATTTAATACAACAGTTTGTCTCATTTGTGATTCCTTACAGAAGAAAAATTTACACTCTCTTACATACTTATCCTATGAATGATAAAAAACTCATAGGACCATTTGTGGTCTTCACCAACAATGCCCGATGGCTGATGCTTGCTTTTCCTTCTTTGGGCTTCTCTCTTAAATCTGAGATAAAAAAAAATGATTGAGTACCAAGCCTCAAACAAATATTTGGAATTGGAAATAAATTAAATGCCCGATATGTTTGAGATCTTTCAGATATGTAGAAGTTCTTTGTCTATGCTAAAATTAGCAACTAATAAACTTGAGACTGTCCTAATGGTTCATGGGGAGAAACAGGCATTTGCAGAGACTAGTATATCTTTAGTGTTCTATATGAGTTTTGTTCTTGTATGTACTTTAAAAGTATAAATTTGTTTACAATAAATAAAATAGTGAGTATAATTAGATTAAGCTAGCTGGTTTAGATAAAGTTAGTAAATCTAAGCAAAATCTGTCACGTCTTTCAACCAAGACTTTAGAAGATCCATTAGTTTGTTTTACTAGAAAAGTTCTGGAAACTCTGGATAATGAGTAATTTATTGTTTGAGTTGAATTTATTGTTTCATCAAAATAAATTTATATCATCAAGATAATGAAGTTTGAGTTTTTAAATGAGAGTTATATCAACAGCAGAACATTGATGGTAAGAGAAAGCAAACGAGACTCGCCAATGAAATGATCACACACCAAGCCTGAAGGAGTTCAAGAAACATTAGGACATTACTGTTAGACACACAGTTCAATTTTTATGTGGTTCTCTGTGAAGGCAAGAGTTGGAATCCATGATCCATCTAAGTCTCTTCCAGTTTGTGGTTTTCTGCAATTCCATGATTCTAAGCAGGGAGAATGAGAAGGGAGTACAGGTTACAATAGATGTGGAGAAAGTCAAAGTATTCAATAAGTTATTTGCTTATCAGTCTTCATTGGCAGTCAGAATGTCACGTTTCTCATGTTCCTTAAATTTTGGATGGGGGAATGGAATCTATTCTACTGTAAAATCAGATTAAGTCTGAGACTGCTTCATGAGACTGAATGCGTAGAAGTCTATGGAGCTAGATGACATGCATCCCAGAGTCATGAAGGAGCTGGCTGATGTGGTTGCCAAGCTACTTTTATTATTTGAAAAGTCATGAGTGACAGAACAAGTCTCTAGTGGTTGGGAAAAGGGAAACATCAATCCTGTTCTCAAGACAGTGAGAAAGAAAGACCCAGGGAACTGCAAGCTAATGAGCTTCACCTATATGCCTGGGAAGATCATGGAACAGATCTTCCTGGAAGCTCTGTTAAGATAAATGTGAGATGAGAAGGTGATTGGAGAAAGTCAGCATGACTTCAGCAAGGGCAAATCTTGCCTTACCACTCTGGTTGTCTTCTACAGTGGAGTGACAGCATGGACAAAGGAAAGGCAATTCATGTCATCTATTTGGACTTCTGCAAGGCCTTTGACATGGTCCCACACCACATCATTATCTCTTAATTAGAGAGAGATGGATTTGAAGGGTGGACTATCTGATGGATAAATAATTGGTTGGATGATTTCAGCCAGAACATTGTTGTCAGTAGATCTATCTCCAGGTGGTTGCTCTAAGAGATTATTCCTTTGCACCTTTGTCTCAAAGCTTGCTGGGGACATGTCCAGGCAAGTCCTGGTCAAGGGTTGAGAAATTAGGCTTAGTCTAAAGGACACTTTGCAACTCCTGGTCAAAGTTGGCAAAATATTTTGTCTGAAGATTTGCAGGCCAGGGGCAAGGAGAGAGAGGTAAGTCACAGCTTAATGGCCAGGAAGCAGTCGTCTGTGTGGGCTTATCTCAAGGGAGATAGCCATCTCAGGAGGCACCAACCAAAGCGCCCATTAATGCCAGGTTGGCAGAAGAAGGAGGATAAAAAAAGGACCAACAACCATGAGGTTAGGTGTCTGACATCAGATGCCTCACAATGTGATGCCTGCCTGATGACAGACTCTCCTGTGCCTGCTACCTGTGTCCTGCCGCTTCCTCCTGGACTCAATGTCATTGTACTTGCTTGCTGCCTAAGGCTAGCCTCGCTGCTGCTGCTCTCCCCTTGTGCTGTTGCCTCGGACCATCGGAACGGTGTGCAACAGGGCGCTGCTGAATCTTGGTGGTGACTATCCCTGCTTTATGTAATTCTTGCTTCTTTCCTATCTTTCCTATTGCCCACTTTACCTTCCCTATCACCCTAATTCATAGTTGTCGGCAGTCTCCCCTTCCTTATCTTCCTGATTAAGATTTGTAATAAACTGGTCAGACCAACATTTGAATTTGAATCATTGTTTCTTAATCTCACGTCGGGTATACATATATCAAAGAACCTACTCTCCGTCCTATAAATTGGAGCAAGACAGTGGCCAGTGACAAGTGGTGTCCCCAGAGACATCTTGGGTCCAGTGTTCTACGGTATTGTTATCAATGACACAGACAAAGGGATTGATTGCACTCTCAGCAAGTTTGCAGATGGCACCAAGCTGAGTAGTGAAGTTGATATAATAGAAGGAAGATATGGAAAGTGGGCCCATGGAAGCATAATGAGTTTCAACAAGGCTAAGTCGCGAGTATTGCTCTTGAATCATAGCAATCCCAGATATGTGTACAGACTGGGAGAAATCCTGCAGAGGAGACTCAAGGGTTCTAGTGGACGAGGAGCTGGACAAGAGCTAGCAGTGTGCAGTTGCAGCCCAGAAGGCCAACTGTATTCTGGGCTGCATCAAAAGAAGGCTAGCCAGCTGGGTGAGGGAGATGACTCTTCCCCTCTACTCTGCTCTTGTGAGACTACATCTGCAGCATTATATACAGGTCTGGGGCCCCCAGAAGAAGAAATACATTGAGCTGCTGGAATGGATCCAGAGGAAGGCCACAAAGATGCTGGAGGGCTGGAATACTTCTCCTGCAAAGGGGAGGGAGCTGAGCTTGTTCAGCCACAAGAAGAGAAGGCTCCAGAGAGACCTTGTGGCCTTCCAGTGCTTTAAAGGAACTTCTAGACAAGAGGGAGACCAACTTTTTACACAGACTGATAGTGATAAGACAAGGAGGAATGGTTTTCAACTTAAAGAGAGGAGATTTAGATTAGACTTCAGTGGGAAATTGTTTATTCAGAAGATGAGGCATTAGCACAGGCTGCCCAAAGAAGCTGTAGATGCCCCATCACTGCAGGTGTTCAAGGCAAGTTTGGATGCAGACCTGCACAACCTGATCTAATGCCTGATTTAGTGTTTGGTAACACTGCCTGTGGCAGGAGTGT
Source organism: Phasianus colchicus (assembly GCF_987193195.1). Lineage (NCBI taxonomy): Eukaryota > Metazoa > Chordata > Aves > Galliformes > Phasianidae > Phasianus > Phasianus colchicus. The sequence continues at coordinate 158,766,986 of NC_143436.1, forward strand.
TGGAATTAAATACTGTAAACCAAGCTGTTTTATGATAAAATTGACAATCAACTGTCTGAAGCTGGATTCCATCCTTATACTCAACATTGTTATCTATGTGTATCTCTTGTCATGGGTTACTGGAGCTACCCCCATATAATGGCACTGAATATACTGGGAATGCACATGTTTCCAGCAGGTACAAGTCAGATGGGATACCGTAGAATGTGTCAAATAGCTGAACATTTGCTGTTTCAGCAACTAAATTCAGACCTGAACACTGAGTAACATAAATCTCTGCACAGCAGACTTCTATACAGCCAGAAGTTTGCAAGTTTGTAATAAATTATTGACAAATATTGTTAACCTCTAAAATCATTTTGGAATCATATAGTTTAAGATTCCTTACAGTAATTTCATTAATAGTGGCCATTCTAAAATTAATTTTCCCTTAAAAATTTTCTTAATAGACATTCAAACTGTTATTAACACTCCATGCATTTCAACAGTTGAAATGCTGTGTTGCATTTGTATTATTAATAATTTAGAACATTATTATTTTGTTTACCTTTGTTGTTGTTGTCACTACAGTCTTTGTTGTAGATAAATGTTTTGGGGTAATTTTGTCTTTTGAGTGTCATAAACAGTAACAAATGCTTTTTGATTCCCTTACAAATTATAAGAGAAGTGCCATGAAATTTTCCTAACCTTTTCTGCAGCTCAATAAATCACAAACAGACAAGAAAGTTAAGCACTGCTTCAGTGGAAAATCAGCAGACAGATGTAGCACACATTCCCCTCAAAATAATTCAGAACCTGTGCCAATTTATCAAATGCCTACTTTATCTGTCAAAACAATGTCCTTTCTCAAATAAAGGGCATTGTTTCTGCAGCAAGAAAAAGGTTCTGATGTATTGTTATCTGCAAATGGATGGTGGAATAATGGAACAACAGGCAGTGTTTCAAGCTAAGAGATCAAAGGGCAGAATACATTGCAATTCTTGTTAAAATAAATTAGGCTGAAATAATAATTTCAATAAAGACATTTATAACCTTAAACAATTTCTGTAGTTTACAAATGGGCAGAAACAATAAGAAAATCCTTCTTAACACATCTAAAAGCATTTCTTTCCATTGTTAGAACTTCAAGTTTCAGAAAAAACGAGATTTACAGAGCTGTAATGTACACAGTATCTTTGCTGACATTACACTATCTTACATTTGCAGAGAAAATATTTGCAATTGCTTTATTCATTTTTATGTATGTTCATATTATTATCATACTATAAAAATATTCACAGATTTCTAGATTAAGAATTTTCATAACCAAAATGTATTAATTTGAAATCTTCCAAGATTATTCAAATTGCTATAGATTGTATGATATACAACAGCTGCTCCAAAAGTAATGCCTCCTATTTTATGATGTTAGCCCATAATGTCAGAAGCAGATGGTGGTGGTATGGCAGTAGAAACTGAACCTTCCCAATAATATTCCATTCAATTTTGTTGCCCTAAGACAGATATCAGCAGAGGGGCAGTCTAAAAAAATGGTGTTTAAAATGGAAGTGTGTATGAAGAAAAGGTGTGTCACTGAATTTCACCATGAGTAAAAATTAGTACTCATCAACACTTGCTAAATGTTTATGGAGGCCAAACAGTGGATCTGAGCACAGCGAGGCAGTGAGTGGTGCAGTCCAGCAGTGGAGACAGTAATAACATGCCATGTTCTGGATGGACGTGCAAAATTTTACAAGCATGGCATGCAGGCCCTTGTTCATTGCTTGCAAAAAAAAAAAAAAAAAAAAAAAAAGCATTGCTTATGGTACCTGAGAATTCAATCAAATAGTGCTATTTCGTACTTCATATCAGTTGTAGTTTCCATGCAAATAAATTAGAAACATTACTTCTGGAGTGACCTACATGTTATAATATCAAGCTACAATACTGAATGGAAGTCCTCCTTGAAACGATCCATCCCTTCCAAATTCCACTAAAAAAAATGTATGTTGAAATAACTTCATCCTGCTCCATTGCAAATTAGAAAACAAAGCAAACAACATGAACAAAAACTTTTAATAATTAGCAGTTCAGTGAAAAACCCCAGGAGTATTCATCAAATATATGAACTCAAACCTTGTTCTAATACCAAGTCACTGTAATGCTCACGTACTTTCTTTAACCTCATGTTAGGTTAGGCATGTCAGATATTTATGACGATTCCTGCAGCCAGCTTGGTCCCAGGCTGAACTGTGACAACTTTGCACTGATGTATCTGTCTCCTCCATGATTACATGTGGCTCTTTCTTGCTTATATTCTTCCATTTTTCAATTCCCTTTTATGTAACTGTGACCTCTGTCAGTTATTATGGTTTTTTTCTCCATTATGATACATTTTTAATATCACAAAATCCTCTAAAAATATGACTGAATCAGGTGCTTTAGAAATACATTCATTTATGATTGGCTAATGATATCTTCAAAAGTTATTGATTTTTTTTTTTTATTCACATCTCATAGATATGGAAAATAAGTTCTCAAAAGCATTTTCTTAAAGAAATTTCAGGATCAGAATCATAGCAATGTAAAAAGAGAACATTTTGCTAAATAGTATGAGATGATAAGGCCAAATCTATTTCTAGTTTTACTGTCTTTTATTTCAGTAAGATTCCAGTGCAAGGCAAAAATTATGCCCAACATCTTGAAATTCATGACATCTGTTAAAGCTCAGTTATGTCAGCTTTTACTCGTTGCATAAAGATATGTCTGCATTTGCAAGCTGTGCATCTGAAATCACTTAGTTTTTATGTGGTACAATATTGATTAGTAATTCTAGAATTAAGGCTAAGCAATATCAGAAATATTAGTTACATTAAAGCAAGGTCTTGACAGTGTAAAACAGGATAGAATCACAGAAAAAAAAAATAATGATTGCATCCCTGTGTGCATATTGCCAGCCTGTTGGTGGGGGTAGTTCCACATGTGCTTTGGCTAGCATCACTATGTGAGAGAACTCTTGTCTGCTGCAGGATAGCTTGAACTGTTTAATTAAGAAATTTGCATGAATACAACTGGGTTAGTCTTTGCTGAATTAGAGAACACTCAAGTGAACAGTGTCTGTGACTTAAAGCTGCAGAATGACTGCCAGCTAGTGGGTATTGAGAAACAACTGAGTCATAAAAATATTCTCCCCAGCGTGGCCAAAATAAGAAGACTGTGTGTATTTAAGTCTCAGATATGTAGAGGGTTAGGCTATCACAGTCTAAAATTCACTGGAAGAAAATCAGATATATTCTTTCACTGTCCTTTACCAACTGAACAATTCAGAACAATTCAGAGTTTGTCCTAGACAAGCAACAGGGAATTACTTGAAATACTTTTATTAGATTCATTAAAAGAAATAGAAATTAACAAAGAATCCAGCTAACAGAGCAAATGTTCATTAATATTCCAAGTGAGTGCTAGACACGCATTGTTTTAGCAAATAGTCAGACATCACTTCCAAATCTTCTTATCCCTGATTTTTTCAAGAAATAGTTGACACTAATTACCATTATTTTATGCAGACAGAGCAGAACATAGTTTTAAAAGTAATTTTACATAAGGACTTATGAATAGATGCATTTTACAAAACTTACAAAAAGTGAGAAGTGAGAAATTACTACAAGCATCATTTTAAGTTAAAAAAATATTTTGTTGCTATTAACAAAATAAAATAGTCATTAAATACAGATTAATGAGGAAATGAATAAAGTTTAAAGAATCTGAGATAAAATAAAGAGTGCATCTGGAGAAAACAAATCTTCCTTTTCAATTTCCTTAATCAAAACCAAACACAAAACCTAAATTGAAATAATTAATTAGGGCCCAGGCCTAAATCTCTAGGTAGCCAGAATGCCAGCTGAAATTATAGAGGTTTTCAGATGTGCAGATTAGGAATAGGATGATCCCAAATCAATGCAATTAATAGAGGGACTAGAATCTCTGACTTTGGCTTGTTTTGGAAGTAAGCTAGAAGAAAGAAAAGCATGGAGTTTGAATATTTTCCATAAATACTATCTAAAACCAAACTCAATAAAGTTACATCCATGAAAATGTTTGGCAAAGAAATAATATTTTACTACAGTTCTCTGTGAAGCTTCAACAGAAACTTTTCCTGAGGGCTTCGTGATGCTGAGAAAGCAAATTTCTGCTGCCTTGTATGCTACATCCTCACTCTCCTCCGCAAAACAAATGTAGAGGTATTACTACAAATGAATGGATAATTCTGACGTAATAGTACATTTCCCAGGAGAAAATGACAAAGTATAGGGAACTGGGAATTTGACCTTCCATATTTGGAATGTGCAAAGTACCCCACATCAAGTGAAAAATGTCCATAAATCAACTATTGATGTCTGTGGAGCAGTTTCAGATTTGTATTTCTATTATGTCACTTTACAAATGAAATAATACAGGATTTTTGTTTTCATGTTATTTTAACTACATCTTGGTTTTTCTTATCAGGGAACTTTCTTACTCATATTTCAGTGAATGCCATGTAAAAGCAACGAAGATTTTTCCTTTTTTTTCAGTAATATTTTTTAAATAAAAGTGATTAGCAGAACATTCTGTATGAGAATGACTGCTGACAGGGAAAACAAAAAACAAAAAACAGATAGAAAGGTACAAAAGATTGCCTTAAGGAAGTTACGGTTTTCAGGAAATGTTTTATTCACTGATAGCCAAAAAAACAGGATCTTGCTTTTTTTTTCAATATGAAGCAATGAAGAAAAAAATAAATGATATACAACTAATTTGACAAAGTTCTTCCTAACAGTAATGAAATTTCACAAGGTGGCAAAAAACCACATTGTTATCAACACTTCCCATCAATACAATTCTGCTCAGTTACCAATGTTTCTTTGAAAACTAGATTCTTTTTGTAGAGATTAAAGGAACATAAAGTTATTTATGTCCCTCTCTGTTTAAAAAAAAAAAGTAAAATAAATGCGTTTTATGGGTCATATCTTCATCATCTTCAAGAGAATTTCATGGCAAATAAAGTATGAGGCTCAATAGATTCTTATTATCCTTATTTTCAAATTTATATTCACATGTTGATCTCTAAATTAGGGAAGGAAAAGCAGTAAAACAGTTTAATGTTACTTCTCTCAGGAAAATTACTTGAAAAATACAAAGAACTGCATTCAGTTACTAATTTAGGAGTTATGTATGACTAATAAACACTCAGGTTTATGAAAACTTCAACTCTTTTGCTAAGTAGCTTTATAAAAGATGGTCATAAATTGAGTTCCATTTCCATATATTATTCAGTTGAAGAAGAAAAAACATTTCATTGAAATTTCAACAAATTATGTTGACTCTGGTACAGTGTAGTATCACATTAAATTGCTTCATACCATGTTTTACTCCAAAGTCAAAATTAATTGTGACATTGAATTGATACTTAAACATACAGTAAAAATGATGATTTTAAAATGAAATATTTCATACTTAATTAAAAAAAGGTTATGAATAGCTTCCCATTTGGAGTGTTTTACAATTATTCATCATTTCATATACACATCTAAACATGGAAACTATGGATCTTCCAGTCCAATACACAGCTTACAGTAAAAGGAACTTTGAATATCCCCTTAGAGATTTCGGCAATGATTTTCCACTCCATTACACCAATTTCATACTGGGGTAAGTCCATTGATGTCAGTGGTGTTACATCAGCTTAGAAACAATATGATAGAATAGAAGATCAAGGTTATTCAAGCTCTTATTTATGGTTATGGAAAATTACACGTACCTGATGTACATATAGATAACGAGACTGAGTTGTTTTGTATTTCTTTGATAATGAAAATGTATACTGAAAGAAAAAAACTGAATTTGAAACATAACAGGTATTTACTAGCTAAACATGCATAGATAGAGACAGCAAATGCTGGTTATAAAATAACTACACAGGGTGACAGCTGCTCAACTACATTAAAATTAAATATGAAAAAGTTTGAATAGCCTGACTGTTCATAAGCGAAAAAGTCCCAGGAAACTATGAAACAGGAAGCCAGTAGGTTTGGAGTTATATCTACTCCTGCATTACCTTAGTATTTTTTTAAATTTATTTTGTTTCCGGAATTAAACAAAACTCATTATTGAGAATTTCCAAAATATATTACTATATTTCCAATATATTACTATGACACAATAGTCAAAGAAGTTAAAATGCTGTTGGTCATAACATGAACTACAAAGATAAATTCCTGTCAGGATAATAAAATTGGTCTAATTTTCTGCATTTTCATTGTAGCTGAGAGTGCACCAGAGACACTGCTGCTTGCAGTGCAGAGTTCTAGCCAAATACACTAGCCAAGATTGAACTGACTACAGATCTGATCTTCCCTGTGGCAGACTAAGTCTGAGACTTCTGTGAAGAAGTCTGCAGAGTGACATCAACTCGTCTCTTTCCAGATTCTATTCTTTACCACAGGCACAAATGAAGTAGCTGAAGACATAAACAAAGTCCAGCCTGTAACAAAAGTAAATGTATGCAGGAAGGACTATAGCCCTCATAAATTAGCAGAAATGCCCCCAAAACATAACAAGGAACATATGCAGACAGGCAATGTAAGTGTGTAGTTGTTTTATCCACGGGCACACGTAGGTATTACTGGTTCATTGAAACCTGAGCTTACTCATTTAGATTTTCATTCATGCTACACCCAGAAGTATTTTCCCCTATCTTGTATTTATGTCTAAGGAGAGTACTTTGCATTTGTACTCACTGGATTGCATGCTTCTCCCTTGAGTCATTTTATATAATTTGCTTAAATTTCTTGATTTCTCATCTCCAATGTTGATTTGCTCCCTTTCCTCTGCAGTTTGTTATCGACTTGTCTTGCTTGAATTATCAGAGCAAGATCATATATCAATTCTTTAATATACCCGAAGTGAGATTGAGACACAAGCAAGGTCAAATGTTGTCCAACCAGTTTATTATCAATTAAAGTGATGGCTGATTATTATTATGAATTAGTGTGATGGGAAATGGAATGCAAGTGATAGGAAAGATAGGAAGAGAGCAAGAATTATGTAAACCAGAAATAGTCACCACCAAAGTTCCAGTGATGTCTGTTGTGCACCATTCTGATGATTCCAAGGCTGATGCAGGAGTAAGGGCGCAGGGGGAGGGAGTGATAGAATGGCTGGCCTCAAGCAGCAACCAAGCAGGTAACCAAGAGCAGATCCAGGAGAAACAGACAGGTCTCAGGTAACAGGCCCAGGAGAATCAGGCAGCAGGTACGTTTCATACCATGAGGAGTGTGATATTGGGCACACCCCTCTTGGTTGTGGGTGCCTTTTTCTGCCCAACGTTTCTGGTTAGAGTTCTGTGCAGGACCCGTGTAGGCATGCGGGTTCTCAGGATGGTTATCCCCATAAAAGGCTGCTCATTGGCCATATAGCTGCTTAATTCTGGAAGATGCTTATCTCTCGTTGCCCCTGAGCCACAAGTCTTCAGATTTCTTGAACTTGCCCATCTGTTGAAGCTGTCCAATAGCAAGCTTTGAGACGAAGGTGTGGACTGTCTCTTACACATCTATACATCTCAATAAGAATATGTGCTCTTTCGCAATCAGAAGCATTAATGAAAATATACTGTAGACCTAGGTCAATTTCTTATTTTTGTCCCTTCATTTTTACAGTACATTTGTGATTCTCTGATTAATACTTTTTGTAATTTGTAATTTTTTTTTTTTAATTTTTGTAAATTTTGTAATTTTTCACTGCAAAATTCCTAGGTTCCACAATTTTGCCATAGGAAAATATAGCATGTGAACAGCTTAGAATATGTGACTGAATTTTCTGTCTCAGAAGGATAACTGTCTTGGACATAGGAGTATATTACATTGTTTTAAGATAAAACTATGACTTGTTTCCTGTCATCTTTATATGATGAATTTGTATATGTTTAGATTTTGGCTTGCAACCTCAGATATTTCAATCAAGCTTTGTATCATTATTACAAGAAATTGTATAAATGCACTGATGTTCTCTGCAGCATTTTTCCTCTGGAATATTTAGCAGAAGAAAGAGTGAAGTTTAGGAGTAATATATTTTTATTTATTTTTTATATTCTTTTTTTCTTATTGAAGGATCACCTTTCAATAACTAAATTTAGGGTTTTAAAGAGTTGGTATGTACTTATTAGAAGGAAAATGGAAAATACATCATGAAATAAAAAATCACAGTAGAGTGCTACCAGATTATTTCCTATTTCCCAGACAAATCAGACAAAACCTTCTGTCAAATCTTCCATTCTGTTAGAAGTTTATTCCAAAATAATCTGAGTCACCTTCTGGAAACATCTCTCCTTCTTCTTTGAGGGAGAGTGGCCAAGTATCTTGTGCTTGCATGGCTAGAACTAAGTAAAATGAATTCCATTCTGTACTCCTACTGCCAATTGTTTGATAGAATTCTAATCACATTTTGCTTCATGTATTGAATCAGTGGAGTAACTGTTGCTTTCCATGAACCAACTTACATACTTCCCTGATTAGTTCAGGAAACAGCATTTTTACCAATGGTATATCAACACATACCCAGGCATTTCCAAAGATATTTTTTTCTTAGTGAGCAGTTTAACATCTTCAGAAGTTGTCGGTATTTTTTTTTCAGTTGCTGTTGTTGTTTTTAACTTATTTCTGGGGAAGTAACATTTTGAGCATCATTTTTCAATGAATACATGTTTTTACATTGTGGTAGTTTTACTTTGGCAGGCTGCCAGACACATGCGTACTGAACAGGACAGGAGAAAACAAGATGGAAAAGCTTATGGGTCAAGATAATGACTGGAAGATCACAGCTCACACCATGGGCAAAACAGACTTGAGGAAAATTATTTTAATTCTTTTTCTGATTAGAAATACCATAGGAAAGTGAAATAAGAGGACAATATTAAAAATAACTTCCCCTCCCATCTTCTTTCTCCCAGTCTCAACTTCATTCCCAGCTTCTCTACCTCCTCCCACCTGGAGTGGCACAGTGGATGGAGTTGGGGATTTCAGTCAAGTCATAAGAGTTTATCTGTGCCACTTCTTCCTTCTCACACTTTTTCCCCACTGTAGCGTGGGTCATCTTGATCAGCTGAGATACTTCAGGATAAACCTGCTCCAGCGTGTGTTCTCCAAGGACCACTGTTTCTGTTTGCATAAGAGGAGGTAATTTCTTCAGTAATTATCCACCTGCTCCAGTGTGGTGTCCTCTGTGGACTGTCACGTCAATATCTGTTCCATCATGGACTGCAGGGAAATACATGCTCCTTTGTGGTCTTCTCCAGAGGCTAACCAGAGGAATCTCTGCTCTGGCACTTGGAATACTTTCTCCTTCTTCTATTCTGACATTGGTGTATAGGTGACTGTTTCTCGCACTTCTTTCTGGCTTTGGTCCCCTCTTACACTGTTGCAAAGACTTTCGACTTTTGCCTTCATTGAGGTGCCACCAGCATGGCTGCTAAGGTCAGCATGGGCTGAATGGCTATGGAGCCACTGAATATGGCTAGAACTGGATATGTCTGGCCTGAGGTACCCCTAGCACCTTCTCACAGGGGACATGTGTCAGCCTAGCTGCTACAAAAATCTTGCTATCTAAACTGATTACGTGCTTCTTCAAAGAATAAATTATTCCCTGTAAACAATATCCCATTTCCTTAACAGCTAAAGATTTTTTTTCTTTTATTTTCAAAACTATATTTTTGGGCTCAGTAAATGTTTCTATCCCTATGGAACTGCCCTCATTAAACAGTGTGACCACTTACACTGTTCTTAGGCTCTTTCTGCAGCTGTAATGTTGGGTAGTTTTAGACTGTCTTGGGTTCATCCTACAATCATTCATTGTCTTTGAAATGGTTGGATACATCAGTAGCTAAGATATGGACCACAATCCTAAATATTTTTGAGGTAGTTTAATTGGTACAGGTATTCTGTAGCAGCTGAATGTTTGTTGACTTTACTGTGAGGATGAAAGGAGCAGAGCAAAACTTCTCAGAACACTAGTAATTTACAGAAATGAAATCTAATGCTACTGGCTAGGTATGACAATTTTGTGGTCTTAGAAAATGATACATGCTGACAAAATGGCAATTCAGAGAGGTCAACCAATGAGCTTAGACTAATCTCTCTGTGAGTTTAGAGGATGACTATACACAAAAATTACTGTACATATTCCAGAATAGAGGGAAAAGGAACCGTTTGATTTAGTGACTTAAGCATCAGATGTAATTATTTTAACATGGATAGGAGCATATTTTACTGTTAGCAATGCAAAGTAACGAATCTTTAACATGATGGTGCGCAAAATATGAGATCAGCTGAAATGTAATGAAAATATTTACACAGACATCAGGGCTACAATCACTCTAAATAAAAGAATGCTGGTACATGGATATAGGTGCATGACTGACTAGATTACTTAGCTGTCAACATTTTGTAACTGTGAGAATAGTATTAAGCCACATCAGCTAGCACTCTCACAAATGTTACTCAGATGCATCTCTGAAAATAATGTGCTAGTGACCACTAACATTAGACAGTTTCAGTAGATTATCATGTTTTACTTGGAAGGGAATTTATCCTTGAACCATGTCATGTCTCTTGGCTTCAAATTTTTCCTCAAACTAATCACTTACTTTTCAACTAGAGAGCTGAAAACTATGTGAAAGAGTCTATATTAAGTTGAGGCACTAGTTAACCTGTAAGCACAAATTTATCTTTTAATATATATATTTTTAAATAACATATATTTTTATAATTTAAACATCTCACCACCAGCTGCAGTGGTGAAAGATAATATGCTAGCTGGGCCTGGTCCCCTGGATGCCACGCACACTCCATGTGATCTCACCCAAGATGATTTGCTCCATAACTCTCCATACTAGGGAGACGAGGTCAGGCTGACAGGCCTGTAGTTCCCCAGATCCACCTTATGGCCCTTCTTGTAGATGGGAATCATATCAGCAAGCCTCCAATCCTCTGGGACCTCTCCACATAACCAGAAGCACTGGTAGATGTTAGAGAGAGAGGCTCGGCAATCACCCCCGCCAGCTCCCTCAGCACCCTAGGGTGAAGCCATCCAGCCCTATGGATTTGTACCAGTCCAGATTTAGGAGGAGCTCTCTAACTGTCTCTACCTGAATCACCAGGGGTGTATTCTGCATAGCATCCCAGACTTCCAGATCAGGGTGTAAAGTGCCCTATGGATAACTGATCTGCCTATTTAAGGCAGATGTAAAGAAGGCATTGAAGACCTCAGCCTTCTCCTTATCCTCAGTGATCACATTCCCTGCTGCATCAAGTAAAGGATGCAAGTTATCCTTGGTTCTTCTCTTACCACTGATATATTTGTAAGAGGATTTCTTATTCTCTTTTACAGTGGCCAATCTGAGTTCAAGTTAGGCTTTTGCCCTCCTAACTTTCTCCCTACAAACCTTAACAAATTCCTTGTAATCTCCCCAAGTAGCCTGTCCCTTCTTCCAGAGGAGATAGACTCTCTTTTTCTTCTGGAGTCTCAACAGTAGTTTCTGATTCATCCATACTGGTCTTCTTCCCCTACAGTTCTCCTTACAGCACTCAGGAACAGCCTGTTCTTATGTCTTTAATATTTCCATCTTGAGGAGTGTCCTCAGGTTTCCTGGACCTCTTTACTCTTAAGGAGCAACTCCCAAGGGACCCCTGCAACAAGCATCCTGAGCAGGTCAAAGTCCACCTTCTTGAAGTTCTTGAAGATTTTTGCCAGTCACCCTCTGACATCTCCAAGAATAGAGAATTCTATTATTTCGTGGTCACTCTGCCCAAGACAGCCCCCAGCCTTCACATCTCCCACCAGTCCTTCTCTGTAAATGAAGAGCAGGTCTAGAATAATCCTCACACTCTTCTTCAAGCAGCAGTTATTGCCTACATGGGATTTTTTTTTTTTCTTTCTTGTTAAAGTTATTACTTTTCTAATGCACTTAATTAGAAAGTGACTTGAAACAATGGAAAGAAATTATGATTAGCTTCTATTATTAGTAGTATTTTATTTTCTTAGAAATAAGATGGATTCAGCATGCCCATACCTTAAGGAAGGGAATGACTCATATCAGTTAACAAACCCATCTGTTTTCTTCAAAAGAAACATTGATAAAATTTCTATGTTTCCTTGGCCAGGGGGAGAGACTGTGTTTTTATTTATTTACTTAAAAAGATGCAAATATCACTTTATCACACGTACTGTTTGAATCTTATTTTTTTTATATGTTCTGACACCACTCCTAAGAAAGAGAGGCTTCAACCACTTTAGTTATTATCATCTTGTATCCTAAGGTTATTCCAAGCTTGGGTATGGCCTGAGAGTCACATGAGAAGGAAAATTCATGAGCAGTTTTTTTTCCTTTTTTTTCCTGCTGTCATAGAAAACACTGCTACAGTGATGGCAACATCCACCATCACTGTCCCTTTGCCAGTTTGTAAAGAGCTGTGAGCACTGACAGGAGCATGGTCAGGTAAGGTGGAGGAAGAGCTGCGGATGAAAAGGGGATATAGTGGCTCACTGGTCCAGCAACCTCAGGACAAATGGAGAAAGTGATTCTTTGTGATTTGAAGATGTGAGTACTTCTGCTTCAGTTTCAAAGAACACCGTTAAGAAAATACTTTCTGAAATAAGTTGCGCAGGTGTATGAGGTAAGAGGGTGAGTACAAAATGATCTTTTGGACTGAAACACTTTGTACAGTGATTTACTTAAAATTAATAAAAATTTGCAACAGGGTTTAGTTTATTTCATTTTGTTTTTTATGCTTTTGAACTAATGAAACATTTATGTAAAGCTTTTGCTATTGTTTGAAATGTTTCAGGCTTTGGATAAAAATGGTTTGAAAATACTTCAATTCAAAGGTTATGATTATACAGCAAATAAAAGGAACAAGAGACCAATCCCTGCCCCTTCAGCCCACAGGCATTGATGCCTCACATTCTTCCTGATTAAGGATAGCAAATGTGTTGCAGATTTATCTTGGAGACAGCTAACTGAAGCAATTCAGAGCTGACAATTCAATGGGGTGAACAATAAAGAGTTTTAGTGTTCGAGCTTACTTTGTGGACATCTTTTATGTAGTGGTATGGACTGTAACTGAGAGGACATTTTCTGAATTCCCTTCTTTTTGTATTAGGGAGAAATGAAGAAATTGAGATTCTCTTTTTCTATTTGGTGTTTTGTTATTTTGTTTGTTTTTGTTGTTGTTGTTTCTCTGTTGTTTTTTTATTTTTATTTTTCTGGAGTGCGTGAGGAAGGGGGAAGGGAAAAGGGAAAAGAGTGAAAATGTAAGTAAAAAAAAATTAAAAATAGTATTTTTTGTTGCTTTCATGAAAGAAAATATAGAAGCAAAAACTGGAGTACCGTATTTCACTCTAAATTGTAAGAGAAAAAAGTAAGCTCTCTGTAAAACAGATAGACTATTCCTATAAAAAAGAGGAAAATATGATCTTAAACAAATACAAAAATAAACCTTCCCTTTTTATGTATCTCTGTGTTTATTAGGATCTGGTTTGAATTATGGACACAGAGAAATCACAATCACTGCATTGAAAGGAGGTTTTAAAATAGCTCACAAAAGCAATCTCAAACAGTTTCTAAATCTTATATTTCTTTTGTTCAATAACTCAACCAAGAAGCAATGCAGATATTCCCCAAATCTTGGATTTAATGTAATTTAAACTAGGAAAAGTGGGAAAGTATTTTGCTCTTTTTTGTTGTTGTTGTTTGAATTACGTGTTCAATCTTCTTGAAAGTACAAGGAGGAGTACATGGAGGACTCATCAAGGACCATGATGAGTATACAAAATCTACACGCAGTTTCCTGTAAGACGTAATCAAAAAGCATAATTTTTTTGTTTGTTAATGTTTGAATTCTTAGTTGAACTCAGAAAAGAATTAGTTCACTCTAAAACTGAGTGCTACATTCACATTTCTTCAAAATTAAGACTAAGATTCGTCCAATAAAGTCTATAGATTCAGGAGTAAAAAGCTCTAGCTGTGTATTTATATACATACTGCTATGTATCATAGGATAAGCTTATGCCACTTTACTCTTTTAAGCATTGCATACCTAAAGCAGGTAAGAAAAAGATGCTAAATTTCTGCTACAAAATTCTTCTGTGAAACTGATGACAACAATTATATCAGAAGTTATGCATCTTTGTTTCTACATACCAAGATAAAAACACATGCTACTTTCCAAATAGAAAAAAATATATTATGAGAATCAGTATAATATATATAGCAATGCAATTATTATGAAAGCTACGTTCAGAGCAAAAGCAATTTTTGATATTTTCATGCAAATAATTACAAAAAAAAAGTGACTCGTGATACAATGACTTTGTTTTCAAACTTGGTCATTTTTTTTTTTAACTTAGACTTTTAGTTGATAAAAGTTGCTGGTGCTACACTACATTGTCATTTTACTTAATTCCATTTGTCAAGTTGCTAAAGGATAAGCATGATGCAAATATCATTATCTCATTGCATGCAGCCACGCAAAAAAAAAAAAAAAAAAAAAAAAAAGTCATTTTTGACTGATGTTCCTTCTGGAGTGCCATAGAGATCTCTTTTTGGTGCAGTATATTCAGAGCCTTTCTCCACTGTTCAGAAAGATAGTAAATGAATACATTGGTTACTGGTAGAAAAATCCAGATTTTCCATGAGCTTAAATATTTACAAATACTAAACAATAGCAAGAACTGATGAGTTGTACAGACAATACCTGGATTGCTTGACAAGAAAGATCATGTGAATTGTGTATTTGAGTATGGTTTAGTGAATCATAAAAAACACAGAAAAAAAATAGTCACATTCAACATTCAATTCTGAGTTTATGGAGAGTGAGGAGGATTTTGAAATCACTACAGAGAGCCATTGTTGACAGCTGTGTGATGTCCCTGAGCAAAGCTGTAGCCAAGAGAACAGCATCATCTTTATCTATGTGATTTTGAGTCCTATTTCAATTATATTTGAATAGCCATAGCAACTGATAGAAATTTGTGACAAACAGAAGAGTGCAATAAGGACAAAAGGAAAGATCAAAGGAAATACAGGTTAGTCAGTCTCATTCGAGGAAGATGATGAAGAAACTCCTCCTGGTAAACATTTCCGAATACATGAAGGACAAAAATCAAGCAATTGACTGATTAGTTTAGTGGATGAAAGGAGAGTAGTTGGTGTTATTTACCTCAACTTTATTAAAGCCTATAACCCTGTCTTACATAATTTCCTTGTAGACAGGCTGAGAAAGTACAGGTTAGAAAAGTGGAAAATGGGTTAAATGAGTGGACCTGGAAAACTAAGATCAGTGGTGTGAAATCTAACTAGAAGCCAGTCACTACTTAAATAACCTAGGGACCAATTCTGAGCCCAACACAATGCACCATCTTCATTAATGATCTGGATGAAGGGATAGAGTGTACCCTTAGCTTTAGCAAATTTACTGATCATGCAAAATTGGGATGGGTGTCTGAAGGACCAACTGATATTATCACAGAATCACAGAATCACAGAATGGCCAGGGTTGAAAGGGACCTCAAGGATCATGAATCTCCAACCTCCCTGCCACATGCAGGGCCACCAACCTCCCCATTTAATACTAGACCAGGCTGCCCAGGGCCCCATCCAATCTGGCCTTGAACACTTCCAGGGACAGGGCATCCACAACCTCTCTGGACAGCCTGTTCCAGTACCTCACTACCTCTCTGTAAAGAATTTCCCCCAACATCCAACCTAAATCTCCCCTCTCTCAACTTAAGACCATTTCCCCTTGTCCTGCAGTTATCTACCCTTTCAAAGAGTTGATTCCCCTCCTGTTTGTTGGCTTCCTTTAGGTACTGAAAGGCTGCAATGAGGTCACCCTGCAGCCTTCTTTTCTCCAGGCTGAACAAGCCCAGCTCCCTCAGCCTGTCTTCGTGGGGGAGGCTTTCTAGTCTCCTGATCATCTTTGTGGCTTTTCTCTGGGCCCTCTCCAACAGCTCTTTGTCTTTCTTGTACTGGGGACTCCAAACCTGGACATATACTCAAGATGGGGCCATACTGCTGCCATTCACTGACAGGTTGAATTCTCCTTCATAGGAGAATTGGTCTAACAGGAATCTAACGCAGTTCAGCAAAGGGAGCTGCAAAATCGTACATTTCAGAAGGAACAGTCTCATGCACCAATAATGCAAGGAATCAACAAGCTGATAAGCAGTTCTGTACAACCAACTGATCATGAGCCAGCAGCGCATCCTTGCAGTGAGAAAAGCCATCAGTATTTTGGCCTTAAGAAAAAAAAACAAAAACATTGTCAGCAAGTTGAAGGAAGTAATCCTTCCCTGCTTCTCAGCACTGGTGAGGCCACACTTGAGTGCTGCTTTCCTTCTGGACTCCATCGTATAAGAGTCTGATGAAGGGCCATGAAGATATAGAAGGAATTGCATTATCTCTCACATGAGGAAGGGCTGGAAGTGTTGAGACTCTTGAGTCTGAAACGGAGAACATTCAGGGGGATTCTTATCAATTTGCATTAGTCTGATGAGAAGGAATAAAGAAGAAAGATGAAAGCTTTTTTCAGCAGTACCCAGTAACACGACAAGATGGAAGGGACAAAAGTTATAACACGTGAAATTCCAGCCAAACACAATGATATATATACATATATATATATATATTAAATGTGTGATGATGGATATGACAGGTTTCCCAGAGAGGTTATGAAGTCTCCATCTATGAAGATGCTCAAAGGCAAACTAGGAGCATGGTCCCAGACAATTTACTGTAGCTGATATGCTCGAGCAGAGGACTTGAATTAAATGATTCTATGAGGTGCCTTCCAACATTACCTACTTTGTGATACTTTGATGAAGAACTGAAAATCTGCTTTAGTAAGTAGTTGTATTAAGTCAGCACATCCACACAAAAAAAAAATCAAATATATGTTCTTTGTAGACATTTGACAAAAAAAAAGTATAATAAAATAATATATTAACCCATTAGTTACAGAAAGTTCAGAGTTTAAAAGCTTAAGCAAGGTAAATTCAGTTTAAAATACAGGATACATTTTAGCAGTTTGAGACAGCAGGAGATTTGGAACAAAACATTCAGAACTAAACAGCATGTCTTCATTGCTGAAGTAAAGACACTTTAGAACCTCTCACATGCATGTTCTCTTCTATAACTGGACTCAATAGTAAAATTTAGTAAAGTCAACACAACAACAGTGAATGAATCAAAAAGGCCAGGATCTGACAGCAATCCAGATGTAAACAAACATTACTCCCATGCTGTGAGTAGGAGATACCAATACAAAGACTGAATTTTTTCTCTTACTCTGGCTCCTTTGGGAGACTGAAAATAAGAATGGATCTCCTGAAGGTAGAGTTAAAATAAGAAGAAAAATAGAAAAGAATGGAAGAAAGAGTAACTGCATTGTCAGACAATGCAAACAACATTTTTAAATCTTCTAGCCAAGTACTAGTAGAAGTTATTGTGCAAAAGAATGATCTGTTACTGTTTTAAATGTTTCTTTCTTGGCTGTTTATTTCCACAGCTGATTATCACAGGTAACACTCTCTTACTGTATTGCAATACTGTAATCTGGAGAAGAAAGAATTTGAATTTTATTAGTGATATTTAAGTGAATATTATCTCTAATTATCAATCTGATCTATAAGCTAAAATTTTATTGTTTTATTTTCTTTTGCCCATCCTGTGGAAAGTGGAAATAAACTGATTAAATATCCTCTTTTGTTCCTTTAAAAACTTCTTCATTTTAGAAGAAAGAGGCCTTGCACCTTTGAGGCACTGAATAGGTGGCTTCAGAAGATCATAAACACATTTGCTGTTGAAGTAAAAAGCTTTGTATGCTGAGTACCACAGATTAGATTCTCTCCCAGTGTTAGTGTATTCATCTTGCTGAGAGGCTTCATCATTTCCACTAACGAATAGCAGACTCTTTACAAATTTGTTCTGTCATAATTTCTGTGGTCTGATCCACACTAACTGGAGTGCAAGGACATTTGGTTGGATATGCTCCTGAAACATTCTTTCTAGCGTGTGCTATTATTCATTAAATAGGAAAGGATTTTTTTTTTTTTTTCATTTAATGGGGTGATCAAATAAAACACTTATATTTGGGGGTTGAATTACACAGTCACAGACATCACAAAAGTAATTACCATTGGATAGCTATGCCACTGAGGGTCCACAGTGATAAACAATGCACTTTAAGAGTACACTTTTGTCTTTTAAGTTGGGCTTCTTCCATAAACCATCTGGAAAAGATTTTTAAACAATTTATTAAGGTCAGGGTTGTTCTGAAGAATGTTCCAGTGTTTCCCTGATAATTGCTTGGATTCCACCTACCTATTCTTTAACCTAGTGACATGGCTAATAGAAAGTTATTTGTGCTTTGATGCTGTGTTGTTTCAATAAGAGCTCCACTCAGGCTTTCCTAACTTAAGGTTTATTCTTGGCATGAGGAAATTGTACTTAAGAAAAGCACCTATAAAATAAATAAAACTTCTTACTCAGCCTATTAGACCTTTTCAATAAGGGCCTTTATGTTAGAGAATCTCTTGAATATAAAATGTTATTTAATCAGTAAGTCCTGGCTTTTATTAAACTCAACCATTTTTGTATTATTATTATATTTTTGCTTGTGAATAGGGGTATTTTCTGTGATAGGCATTATTTCATCTTGAAACTTGTTAGTGAAACCATGTATCAAAATAATGTCTCTATTTCCCATTATGCTCAATATGAAAATGAAATATTTTATGAATATTTCTTTGCACCTGTCAAAATAAACAAAATTTAATTTCCAGGATAATTTGTAATGAATTGTAAACTTCAGGTTTTTCTTAGTAACTGTGTTTTCATCATTTCAATGTGGAAATGAGTAAGATTCATGCATACTTTTGTTTGCATATAAAACATGTCAGTTTGAAATTGACTGGAATAAATGAGAAAGCTTATGGAGTAAAGTACTATTTTGTTCCCAGGTGAAGTATCACAGTATAGATTCCTCTGAATTTTGCTACAGCAACGTAGAGGAGATCTACTCAATATCATAAAAATCATCCTGTGTGCATTTTGTGAATGAAATTATTATTGCTTACAAGACTAGCAGAACAACAGAGGTATCCATGAGGAAGGAATGAAGGATGTACTCTTCATTCTCTTTATATTAAAAATAAATAAATAATTAAGAAGGGTACTAGTAATTAAAATTAAAAACAGTTCCGACAAAACTGCCTGTTCAGAATATACAGAAAGACATTAAAAGTGCTTTTAAAGGACATGAAAAAATAGTGTTTTGAAAGGAGTAAATTAAAGAAAAAAAGGTATATCTATTTCCTGAATTCTAAACCCCTTATAAAATCTGAGATTGTCCAAGATCTTTGGACGTAAGCAAAAGACTGAAATCGTGAATTATATAATTATCCAAACCATAGTGATCCTAACTGCAATCTTATGATAAAGAAAATATACACTATAAATATGTAACTGGAAGAGAATTTATCATCTGAAACTCAGAGCACAAATTAATCATTCATGTAATTCGAATGAAGTCAGTTGGAATTATCCCAGGAATGAATATAGCCCAATTTGTTAAAGATATTATACTGCAAATACTGCACTGTGTCAGAGATGCATCTGTTCAGCAACTACCTCAGTTAAATAGATAAGAGATTCTTTGCCATTCACTAAAAGCATCCTAAACACTGAACTCAGAATGATCATCTGAATGGAAAAGTGGCCTTCAAATGAAGCACCTTGATGTTTTTCACTTGGAGTCACATATGATATCTAAAATTGTTTCACAGAAAGAAAAGAAAAAGAAATAGAAGAGAAAAAAATGAGAAAAAAAAAAAAGAGAGGAGAGCAAGAGAAAGGGGAAGAAGAAGGGGAAGGGGAAAGGGAAGAGGAAGAGGAAGAGAAAGGGAATAAAGTGGAATGAGAAAGGGAAGAGAAGTGGAAGGAGAAGGGGAAGGGGAAGGGGAAGGTGAAGAGGAAGGGGAAAGTGAAGAGGAAGGGGAATGGGAAGGAGAGTGGGAAGGGGAAGGGAGGGGAGGGGAGGGGAGGGAAGGGAAATAACTAAAGCTTAGAAAGCAATAAATGGAGGAGGACAGCATGATGGGGTATCCAGAATACAACACAACAGAGTACAGTCACTAACAGTCTGATCTTCAAAGGATTTCAACAAAGTCATTAAAATAGGAGGTTAGTTTTTAATGAGAAGGTATACAAGATGCCCAGTATAATTAGACAGTGGGCTCTGAGGATTTACAAGACTTTCAAATTTTTGAAAGAAAAGAAGTAGCTGAGCAAACTGAGTTTAGCAGGAACTGTCCTTAATATTTTGCACAAACTACATCTGCAAGTTGTTTTAATATGTATGCTTTGAACCTTGTGAGGCAGTGTAAAACAACAGTTCCTTCCTCACTAGCTGTTTCATCAGAAAATCATGCCATGGATTGTGCTGAATCCTTTCATCTTCTCTCCCCACCATTCTCCCACAATGAAAGCTATCCTTTTTGTTTACTAGACAATCTGGCATGTATACTTCACTTATGTACAAAATAGTTCAGCAAGGTCAGTAAGTGAAAAGAAGACAACACTTTCATGGAGGACTTTTTTTTCCCTTTGTTTACTACAGTGCACTTAAAAGATCCATAGCTTTGCACAAACATATCTTTTGCATGAAAGTAACAATTCTTCCTAGAAGCATTTCTTAATTCTAGAAAGCAACTAACATTCAGAGTGGAATAAAAAGCAACTGACATTTTTTACAGACAGACAGAAATATCAAATGATATTTTAGTCAAACATATAGAGTCTATTATATTGATAAGATTCTTTTTTTTTTCTTTTTCGCTTAATCTAGTCATTGAGCTTTTTTTTTTTTTTTTTTTTTTTTTTTTTTTTTTTTTTCTCTTTTCCTTATCTGCACTTCTGCACTTTTCCTTTGCTTTGCTTTTGTTTTCCATATCTGGATCTGTTGGCCTCCTTCTTGAGCTCCCTGTGTCCCTTGCTTTCTTTCCTTATGAGAAGGTTTTGCATGTAAGCACTTACCAATCTTATTATTATTAGGAAATAAAAGAACAGAATGCATGTTTGAGTACATTTTTAATGGCCATTGCTGGCAGATAAGACACTCGGTTGGTAATGTCTTGCATTTCTATTATATTAAAAGACTTTTATTTTTTACCAATATTTATTCTACCATTCAGTTAAAATGACAAAGACACTAACGCTGAGCAAACTGATCAAGCTTTTCACTCCATCACTCCATTGAAGAAAAGGACTAGTTCTGGATGCATTAGCTTTTTAAAATTATTTTTATTTTATTACATTTTTAAATTATTTTATTTTGTTTTATTTTATTTTATTTTGGAGAAGGGGAAGGGGAGATATTGTTCATATTCTATTGACTCTATAGTTCCTGTTAAATAATGTTCATGTATTATTAACAGAATATTCATCCTTAGTTTACAGTTAACTTTCTTTAAACACTGTTCCAGTTATTTATTCACAAGATTTAGTCTTTTGCTGCCATCTATAGGCAAGACAAATTATTGCCGAATTGTACGCTTGTTACATAACATAAAAGACAGTGGCATGCCTTCCTTATGTAGTTTCAGAGGCATTTATCCAGTTTTATGTATTGGCATTATTTATGCCATAATGTATCTCAAGGAAAAAGTCACTTAGGCTATAAGATAAATTTTAGAGCTGGACAAAACTATTCTCATTATTTACTGTTTAAGATGGACATTTTAATGAAAAGGATTTCTTCATACAGCAAGGCTCTGCCAGGTCTACTTTGAGTTTGATCTACTCTTTATAGTGCCTCTTGTGTTCAATGCAGCATTTAGTACTTGGGCTTTCCTGCTTCTCCCTCCAAACTGGTGAAATATCCTTCCATGTATCCTTCACGCTCACTGTTCTCTTGACGGATCCACCCAAAAGGAAAATTCAGACTAGTTTTCTTCTTTCATTTGTAGCACACAGTACAGAAAAAAATCTGCCAGATTTTTTAAGATTAATATTTTAAGATTAATGCAAAGGCCTCTTGGAGCTGTAAATCCCACAGCAGGTACTGTGAGATGAGTGTCAGAAGGAATACCAACTTTTGCCTCAGTCTGCTGAACATTTGTGTGTACTATGAAAGGAACCTCTGTTATGAAACGGTATATTGCAGTTTAACATCCAGTGTTGAGAGAGGTTTATAAATGAAGAAAACAGAATGTTGCTGTTTACTCAAACACGGTTATCCACCATCTACTTTAGGCTTGAGAGCAAAATGATTATTCCTTGTCTGTTCTATCTTTGGAGTGTTGTGTGTCCAAGTGCCAGAAACAAGATCGAGATAGTCATTCAGACTGTGGCACACTGTAGTGAAATAGCTGCAGTATATCCTGAGGTAAATTTTTGCCTATGGAAAAAATAATAAAAAAAAATCTCAGAAAAGTGCTGTCAGACAGCATCTGATTGCATGTGAGTGTGTGGGAAGATGTGACAAAAGCTGAGCTTCTGAATTCTCAAGTAGAAGCTTGCTACATGCTAGCTGTAACTGATACAGCCCAGCTGTAAATTTTGATAACACCTAGGCTAAAGAGAAGCATCACATCCTGAGTCTTCCAATTAACAAAGAGGCATGAGCCAGAACAAGAAGCCAGGACACTGAGGAAGCATTGTGGTTCTGTGTAGACTGTTAAGACTGAGAGAAATAGAGTCTTTAGTTTCTGGAGAGAAAAGGACACGAAACCAAAAAGGGGTTGTCAGAAAGTCATCTCAGAGACAAGGTGAGGGCCTGGAAAAAGGTAGTGAAAATCTACTGGGCGAAAGCTGTAAGAAGCACATTTAAGTTAAGAGATGCATGGAGAATAGTGTGGCTGTGGAATGCCTTGCAGCTTTGACTTGTGATGTCCCAAGACTGGCCATTCTCTGTCTTGCAGCAGCACAGCTTGAACCAACAGGAATTTCTCCTGCCTGACCTTCTCAAACAGAAACTTCTCTGTGGTAAAGGGAAGCTGAGATGTAATGTGTAGCATTAAATGGAGCCAGTGACTGTCTGAAATGAGTGGAGTGAAAACTCAAACCTTTCTAGGTCTTAAAGAAACTCCAGAATTCATATTCACTGTTGTTACAGTTTGTTCTGTCTGGCATCAGCAGTATGATAGGCCTGCTAGACCTGAGTTCACAAGTTCACAAAATCCCTGGTGAAGTCCATACTTGCATAGAAGACCAGAGCAATGGTTTGTTCTTCTCTCTGTTATCTTTAAAACACTTTTTCTTTTTTTCTTTTTTTTTCTTTTTTCTTTTTTTTTTTTCAAATGATAAAGAACAAACACATTTAGAAGATGCAAAATATTTAAAACAATCTCTACAAATGAAATCAGTCAGAATCATTGTGATGTTGGACTGTGGAGTTTCCAAGGATTCTAGAGCAGAAGATCTCATAAGATCATAGTAGGTGACTCTGCATTTAATATGAAAGATCTATGAAATACAATTAATTTAGAAATACTGTGATTAATGTATTTGTTTATTTATTTTCTGATGAAATGTAATTGTTATTGAGATAGTTTTCCTGCTAAACCAAAAGATTTTATTCACCAAATAGACCAAAATTAAAAATAAACAAAAAACCTATTTTCACCTTTTTCTTATCTACTCACCTCCCTGGCTTTGCCAGGCCAGAAACATTCATAGAATTTCTGATTGACGTCCTGGCTAGCACCATTTTTAGCCCTATTGATAGCTTTCTTGTAGTAACATATTTACCTAACTGTGTTTATCAGCTATTGGGATATTCCTCTTGCCTTTCACCAATCGTTGCAATTTATCACATATAATATATCAATATATATCATCATATATTACAGGTTTTAACATGCATTTTGCTCAAAAAGGACTCAGTTGTAAATACAGCTGGTATACAAGTTTTTTTGGTGAAATTTACATGAGTGTGAAGCTTGTCTAACATTTCTTCAATATTTATGTTTGGTGATTTTAGTTTCAATAAATCTTTTCCAGTTTGGAATTATCTTTTATTTTTAGCAGTAAAATTCAAGAAAAAAAAAAAGTTAAAAAAAAAAAAAAGAAAGAAAGAAAAAGAAAAAAAACAGATTTTATAAAGCAAGGTCTTGTAATAGTTATTGATCTACTGTTTTCTGATTAACTGTGTGCTCAAAGAATATGAAAGATTATGCAGTCCCTAAGCAGAAAAAAAATGACACTCACTGGGCAAGAGAGAATTTTCTAGATTATTTCTAGATTAAATGTAACTGTGAAATAAAATGTAGCTATATTTCCATACTTTCATCCTTCAGATTTGTTTCTTTTCCAGAAATGAAACCATTTCGCTTTTATACTCTCTAATACTTTCAAAAGGCTTAGATAGATGTTTAGGTCTAAATCCTTTATGCTTTCATATACATATGTACACTACATAATTTAACACTTATTTTTAAGTTAAATGATTTTTTAAGTGAGAATGAATAATGTTTACAAGGAGGGTTCAAACTTCTCACTGACGGAAACAATGAAACTGATGTTATTTTCATATGCAATAAATATGCCATAATCAATGTCTATTTTTCTTTTTGGATTATTCATACAAATTCTTACAGACTCTGAAAGAAGTGATTCAAAGGTCAGGTCCAATATAATACTTTTATTTTTCCTCTGAAAAGTAATTAGTTTAGAAATATATTAAAGATTTTGTTTTTTACCGAAGTGCTCATTTATTACATACTCCTCAGTCATCTCCTTTGCCTGAGAACTAGTGCCTTTATTCATCTTAATGAAGGAGTTAATAATGTTTTATGGGCATGGACTGAAGTACTCCTAGCTACCATGAATAAAGTCTGAGAAATCAATCCAGAAGCAAGAACTGAAGGATTTGTCCCAATATCTATACAATATGAGAAGATATTTCTTTCAGAAAGAAAAAGAATTATCACCTATTGTCTGTTGATGAACTCTGAAATGAATGCATTGCATAGCACTCTGGATAGCAGTAAAAGGCTATTGTACTTGAGAAGTCAGATTTATTTTGCACATGTAACACATTATTTTCATTCTTGGTCTTCAAGGACTCTTCATTCAGACTTTAAAATGTTTCATCAAACAAAGTAGCATCTGTTAAAATGATAATCACTTGCATCAAGAATCTATATCAGAAGATATACTGTACTTTATTTCCTTCGTATTTATTGCCCTCAAAATAGGTGTCTTAACAATTTGGAAGATATACAGCAGGCTCATATGGCAGAAAAAAAAAAAAAAAAAAAAAAAAAAAGTTCTGGTATATTTTTTGTTTTAGTTAACATCCTAAGTACAATAATGTTAATTTAGGTATAGAAGTAGGTTTTAACTATTTTTTTATGGGCAATTCAAAGACTAATAAAGGAAGCATTTGGTCTTTATTCATCTATTATGAATAGTGTCATTATCATAAAATATATTATGCAGACCTCAGTCAATTTTGATTTTGATTTGTAAGAAATGAAACCCCTGCTTCTTACTGTGAAGATGAAGAAAGATCTTAAATTCTACTAGATCTAACATTTGCATCCTTACTCTATGTAAAAGATGCATGAGATGAAGATGATCAAAGAATGCCAAAGATGTCCATATGGCAGTTGCCATTTTGGCATCCAGTAACCACTGTCTTTTTAAAATCATACTGAAGACATGAATACATTGATAATACATTAAGACTATTAGACTAATCATTTTCCTCTTTTAAAGCTCTGAGTCTTTTTTATTTCATTGTTGATTTGATCATTCTGCTCATGTTTATTGCTAACTCTGGAACATACTAATTAATGACAAGGTAAGAAATCAAAACCTGCTCTCTTTTCACACTATTTTCTTCTTCCCATGTGTTTGTTCTTTTCATTTCTCAGGGAACCATGGAGTTCTTTTAAGCTACTATTTCTTTCTGGATTGTTAATATAAACTGGAAATATTCCAACTTTTAGACTGAATTCTCCCTGCACAGTAGGAAATATTGTCTTGAATGGAAGGATAGAGAATGCTAAATAAGGTAAATAGAAATTCAGTCTTAGAGAAAATCTTCAGCACTGGCACAGTCTCTTGACTTGGATAATACAGCAATTTGATTTCATGTGAGAAACACGTCAAAATATAAGCACATGGTGTCAATGGTTTATGGGCTAGCTTAATCCAGTTCTGTGACTAATGTAGGGGGACTCACAGACCCATGCCTTGGGAAATGGGTAAGGGAAAAAGGACAAAGGGTAGGGAGATGGGCCTAAAAACAAAACAGTGGCAATGATCTGAGAAGGAAAGCTAATTTACTGAATAAGATATTGGAAAGTAAGATAACACAATATAATACAATATAATACAATATAATTGGAATTAAAGCTAAGAAATGAAATAAAATGAGAATGTGTCCAAAAACTGAAGGCATTACTGCAGCGCTGAAGCCAAGATGACTAGAGAGAACACACTGCCGGAATGAGCAGAAAGGGAAAAAGAGAGGATGTTTTGTGATCTGAGAACAGTTTTATCTTTCCCTCTGAAAGGAAAGTGGAAACACCAAGTCCCAAGTCCCCTGGGGTATGTAGTTCTTCACTTCTCAGAGCCACGTGATCAGAACTATCAACAATCCATGGAGCTGGAGCATTAACTCTTTAATTCCCAGTGCACTACATGATATTATGATGTGGAATACTGATAACAAAAAATCATAAAACCATGACACACAGTTATGTTTGGGGCCTAGCCTTTCCGGTATTTTAAAATTAGGAAGGATTTGACTGTACATCAAAAGTAGTTCAAATTAAAGTAAAATATCAGTTTCAAGCATATTTTCTAACCTTATAAATCAGTACAGAAGCCATATCTCCACTTTGGGAAGGGGAAGAAAGTAGAAATAAGAGACTAGGAACAAATAATGATATTTGTTTGTTTGTTTGTGTTTCCCTAGACAGCCAAATTCTTGACTTAGTGAAAGAATGTTTTCATTTTACCTGTGAGCAGTATAGTTGATGGGTCTTCTCAGACTCCCCAGAAAAAATCAAAGGCTTACTTGTCTAAGAGTTTGAAGTTCATTGAAGTATTTCAGCCAACACATGTAAAACAAGAGGAAAATGTGGTTTTGTGGTTTGAAACTCAGTGTTCTATGTAAACAATCACAAACATGAAATATGAAAACTTACGAGGGTTTTTTGTCCTGCTCAGTTATTACACAAACCAAATTAGATCACTCAGTTTGGAACAAGGCTAAGCGTGGTACAACTAGCCTCTATACAATATTATGAGTTTATTTCCATGTTTTTCCAGAAGAAAATAATTTTGATTTTTGAAAACAAATACAAACCACTTTAAAAACACTTAGAAAAAACATATGCATATGAAAATTTCAAAAATCAAACCATAACTGGGATGTGTTTCATATTAAAAAGACTTGGAAATTCATCCCAAGAGGAAAAAGAAAGCACAAAAGATTAGGAACATATTTGGAAAAACATCACTGAAACAAATCTACAATCATTAAAACAAACAACATAATACCATAGGGAGCCCTGAATTAAAAATCCTTCTTACTTCAGAAGTCAGTATAGTTAGTGTTGCCAATTGTACACTTGGGACTATTTTAATGTACTATAGGATGTAGCTATTTGGTTGATATGCATAGTTACCCCTTTGATCAGTTATCATTTGTAATTTCCTCTTTTTTATTTTGCAGACAATGTTTCCTGCAATTTCTATTGTTCCATTATTATTATTATTATTATTATTATTATTATTATTATTATTATTATTATTATTTTAATGCAGAGATAATTATTACACAAAAATATCTTAGCTCTTATAAAGAAATATGATTTTTTTTTTAATTTTAATTTTTATTTTATTTGGTGGGAGGAAAGGAGGAAAGCCAGTTTGTCATATTTTACTGTTGTGCAATGATGGTGACAAAATGAAGAGTGTATTCGTTTATTAGAAGATGTTTAACAGAGTTTCTTTGTTACTTACACTTTAAGCAGCAAGGATACAAGAGAATGAAAGCTTGATCCTTAAATATATTCTAGGTATTTGAGTACCAATATATGGAAATTTGAATGTCACTTAGTTCTCACTTTACTAAGCTCAAAGGAAATGTTGATCAGTAGATTAGGGATTTAATCTCAGTGCCCCCATCGTAGATACTGTTTAAATAAAATATTTCTTTTTCATGAGCTATTTTTTAAATTTTATTCCTACCTCATATGTTTTTGCCATAATCACAATGTCACTACATTGGAACATATCATACTGAAAACACCTAGAAACCCATAAAGTTTCTAGGAGAGGTTCCACACTGAGCTTGACTATCTCTATAAATAATAGAAAGTAACATTTCACAGATATATTCAGAAAAACAAAAATCTGCATCATAACTGATATTGATTAAAGAAAAAGAAATGATGTGGATATGGGCTACAATAATGAGACTCTATCAAGCGAAAGATTTGTTTACAAAAAATAAAGTAAAATAAAAATAGCAAGTTTAAAGGAAAATGTTTCCAAATGTTATTATTTCACTGTGGTCATAAGCAGGTAGTGCTGAAACAGTTTCTTGGAAGATGATAGCCAATCTTGGGTGTGAAAATTGAGACTGCCACAGTCCAAGCTACAGTTATTTCATGTCATCAATGACATATTGATGTTGGCATATAAACATCTATGTTCTATTATTGAACTATTAAATTTTACAGAAAAAAAATATTGGAGCTGGAAGTTTTTTTCTGCTTGTGCTTAAGTTTTGATCTGATGAGGTTCATTCTGTGAAGAACAGGACTGCACCTATTTATATGTACAACAAAAAACCACTCAATTCCGGCCACTTCATAAAAGAGTAACAATGATCTCTAGTGGTAGAACCTTTTAGTTCAAGCTTAGTAAAAAAAATAAAAAGAACATGGTGAGGATTTTCCACACCATCATTTAGTGTAAATTTAATTTATTAAAAAAAAAAAAAAAAGTATTTGAGCAGTGGCAGGTAATGAAACTTCATTCCGCAGAGTCAGTGTTTCTCTCTTCTGTGTATGGACTCATGTTTGCAAATTTATCAGTCCCTTTGGTAATAACCCAGTTTTACATATGCAATTGTCTGCTATATATTTTTTCCAGATCTGTTTCAGATATATTACTTTCATAATTGCTTTTTGCTGAGGTGTTTAAATCTCTGAGTTACTGTTAATATAAAAGAAAAAAACAAAAGACTAAATTCTTCTTTACTTGTACACAGAGTAATTTTACACTGTTGTTATGTATTCTTTATTTTCTGTCAAGTATATTGAGGTTATGTTGTTATATATGTAGGCTATACAATTGTAACTTGTTTGAGTAGTGTTAATATTGTATTTCCTTTCCTCTTGTGGGATTTTCAAACTGCCAAATATTCCAGATAGTGTTTAACACTTAACCTTTTTAAATCTACTAGTTCTGCATCTTTTAAGTCAGAAAAAAAAAAAAAAAGAATCTAAGAAAGAATACTTTCCTTTAGCTGAACACATTCTGATTGTTTAATCTCAATTCCCTGTAACACACAGTTACAATGATATCAGTATTCTGAAAAAAATACTGACAGCATTTGTAAGATAAATTTGTATTTTGCAAGAGAAATTTGCAGCATTAAGATTCTTCTGACTGCTTGATGATTCTATTTAGATCTGTATTTATGTGGATTTAATACAAATTATAATAATTAGTCATTATATAAAGACCTATACAAGCACTGATATTTTTCCGGCTTTCATACTGCATGAATACACAAATGTTGCTACTTTGAAAAAGATGGAGAAGCTGCAGCTGGTAAAGCAGCTGTTCTTTTGCTTAGAAGTTGTAGTCAAAATAAGCACATTATCAGAGGACTTCTAAGATTGCATTATCAA
Organism: Phasianus colchicus; assembly: GCF_987193195.1. Classification (NCBI taxonomy): domain Eukaryota; kingdom Metazoa; phylum Chordata; class Aves; order Galliformes; family Phasianidae; genus Phasianus; species Phasianus colchicus. The sequence continues at coordinate 158,796,935 of NC_143436.1, forward strand.
TATGTTTTCTTCTGGGTGCAATTCAAGGTGTTAATATTTCATTGCACCTTAAGAAACTGCATACTTTACTCTTAGTTTTGAGTGACTCCTTATTTCTTTTATATTAATACAACAGTAGTGATCTCTTTAGGTACTCTGTTTCCAGATCCCTTGATATGCATATTTGGTAATCCAGCACTGGAACAGGCTCCCCAGAGAAGAAGAGCCTGATAGAGCTCAATAAGCATATAGACAACACTGTCATATGATTTAAATTTTAGTTCTGTACAGAGCCAGGATTTGGATTTGACAATCCTTGTGAATTCCCTCCAAGACAGGATATTCAATGATTCTGTGATTTTCCAGAAAGATTCTTGGACCAGATTTATATTTTCCTGATGAATCTTCCAATCAGCCATTTTTATTAAGCATTTTATCCCAAGGCAGACCAAGACCTTCATCCATACAATGATGCATTGAAGACTAGTTCGCATTGCACTATTCTCTCCCACCCTAATTATTTGTTCTCATCTGCAGTGCCATGTGAACTTCCCTCTTGCAGGAAAGAACCTTCAGTCCCCTCTTAAGTTTTCTCACCAACTTCACTTCAGACCCAATAAAGTCCTTCCAGCCTTCCTCATCCACTACCCATTCTGCCACCACTGCTTATATTGTTCAAAAGCAGCAAACTGGCTCTGCCAACACCTTTTGGCTGGAACTGTCCTACATAATCATAGAATTATAGAATCATAAAATCACAAAGTTTGGGAAAGACCTCCAAGATCATAGAGTCCAATCGTCCACCTATCACCATTATTTCCAAAAAAACCCATGTCCTTCAGTACAGCATCTAAACATTTCTTGAACACCTCCTGGGATGACGTCTCCACCACCTCCCCGGGCAGCCTGTTCCAGCGCCTGACCACTCTGTCAGAGAAGTTTTTCCTCTGATGCAACTTGAGGCCATTCCCTCTAGTCCTATCACTAGTTACATGGGAGAAGAGGTTGATCCCCACCTCGCCACAATCTCCCTTCAGTAGCTGTAGAGAGTGATAATGTCTCCTGAGCCTCCTTTTTTTTTTGTGACCAAATAATCCCAGTTCCCTCAGCTACTTATAAGACTTGTGCTCCAGACTCCTCACTCACCAGCTTTGCTGCCCTTCTCTGAACACACTCCAGGGCCTCAAGTTTTGTCATAAACTTTGTCATTCTTCCCAGCATCGTTACTTATAATAGCAGGATGTGCAAGCAGTACACATGTGTGCAGGTATTTAATTACACATATTTGTCAAGTATTGTTTAGATCACAAAAGAAAAATATTTGAACACAGTCAGCATACTACCGTCCGAGATAACAATGTGGAATATAAAATAGTTATTTCCCACTGGAGAAGAGTCTGAAGGCCTAAAGTGTTGCTAATACTTCAGTTTAAAAACGAAATAATATAAAATCCAAGTTTAAACAAAAAGAGAGATGCCCAAACTCAAAATTTAACAGATGTTAAATTTCTTTACCCCACATAATTCTAGAGCTACAAATCTGTTTGCTACATCCATGAACAAGCCTGCAGGTATGGGTGTCAAGCTCAAGGGAAGAACTTTATATGTCAGAGTATCTCATTTGTATGGACCCTACAGATCGGAAGTTTGATGTTCATGATTTCATTAACACTGATAGAAATTTATTAAAACAACAACAACAACAATAACAACAAAAAACAGCTCAAATTTGCAATAATCCAGTTAGAGCTCAACTCAGCATCAATGAATCTATGAATTTCTTGACTCAGTGACTCTACATGGTCAAATGACTTGACATTAAGGGTTGATGGTTGATGTTGTATGGTTATTGAAGCAAACATAGAAAGTTATGAATGCTTTTTTTTTTTTTTTTTTTTTTACTATCCTATTTCACAAAACATGCATTTTATGTTTCTTTGTATGAAAGCCCAGAAAAGCTACAAACGTTAAGTGCTTTAGGGATATCAGCTTGCAGATAGAAGGATGTTCTGAGATGATGACCTAAAAAACATTGGGTGAAAATGGAAAAACAGGTGTGTAACTTCCATCATTTTGACTATATACACTACAGAATTAGTGTATATAAAATTGAGGACAAGTGGAAGAGGAGAATAATATCTCTTTTTAAGCCAGTAGGTAATATTTCAGCCCGGGTGTACAGAATAAACTGAATACTAAAACATTGCCCTCTAAACTCTTTTGTTATGGTGTGCAGGACAGGAATATTGACCCAAAATTCAAATTAAACCATTATGAAATTAGACATTAACTTAAACAACGGTAATACTGGAGTGAAAGATACATTTATTAGTATTACGTTGTTACAGTCTAATTATTAAGAATGAAATTCACATATAAACTGAAATAATTAGTATTATAAAACAATAGCTGGAATATTATATGTTCTGATATAGCTATCAATGAGAAAAAAATGATTAAATAGATTAAAAAGCACAAAGTCAGCATACCATCAAAAACATAAAAACACAAGAAATTAAATAAAATCAATCACCTCATAGCCTTGATTTATATATTCTCACTGACCCTCTGTTATTGCATTTTGGCTGAATCTACATAAACACAAGGAACTAAATCCAGTGGAAATGGAAAAAAACATTATTTTTAGTCAACATGATTAGCCTCCTACATGTTAAGGTCCCAGAAGAACAAACCTGATATACATTAGAATATTCCACTATTACACATAATCCAGTAAAGTAATTTTAAAGGTGACTTCATATGATATAATAGCCATTTCAAATTTCTGTCTGTTTTTTGGCTGATCAGTTGCTATCAGTTGCTATCTATTGTGTTTAATAGTTTTGTTTGTCTGCATGTATCCATACATCCATATATCCATAATTTTGATACCTTTCTTTTAGTGATACCACTCTCAGGCATGTAGTGTAGTATCCAAAGTTTTAATGTTGGAACTTGGGCAAAATGAAGATAACAAACTCAGGAGAGTTCTTAAAAAAAAAGAACTCACCGCCTAACTTAGTAGGATCAAGTAACTTTTTAGCTGTATAAGATTCCTAGGTTTTGTTGTTGTTGTTGTTTTGTTGTTGTTGTTTTTTGGTGATAGCTGTGATACTGTTTTGGCTGTGTGTTCATTCTGCTTACTCAAATCCATTGTTGGATCTAACTCTTCTAGAGAGCCTCATTTGCTGTATTTTCTGATTTTGTTACATCAACCTGGGCAGAATGTGTGACATTCCACTCAGGCTAATTTCAGAATCTGAACCCAAGGTTTGGTATGCCTAATCAAATAGCTGGATTTGACTGTGTTGTTCCACTCCCCCCCTTTTTTTTTCTTTTTTTTTTTTTTTTAAGAGTGTATAGCAGTTCCTTTGCCAGCTAATGCACTGTAGTTTACTGCTCTAAAGCATTCTCTGTCCACCTTATTCAAGATATTTTTACACTATAAGAAGTGTATCTGCCCCATATGACCTATTAAGACTGGCCCTGATCTGTTTTACTTGTAGAAAGGAATTATATGAGAAAAAAAGGATTTGTACTAGGCTGAAGACATGCCAAGCAACACCCCAACCACTTAATAACATAAATGTCTAAGTTTCAGAGCCTGAAAACATAACCTGGTAGCATGAAATTTATCCACTGAGGGTCATGGGTATTAAAATGAAATCTAATAAGTCTTAACGCATATATGAATACTACTTTGAATTGAACTACATATTTGATCTTCAAATACGGAAAGTTTGCAGTGTAGGAATGTCAGACCAAGACACTGCAAATAAAGTTTTTTTTTTTTTTCCATTAGCTCTCACTGAGCATTCTTAATTTCTAGCTTCTGCCAAAACAAGGTATGAGACTGTAAACAGCATATAAACAATCTGGCTGTGACTTACTGTTAAACTTTAATTGCATATAATGGAAAAAAAAATGTAACAGCAGGCTATGTGGTGTTAAAGCATGGCCATCTCCTGCAACTGCCACAGCCCAGGACACTGCTGCCTGGCCATTGGATCCCAGTCCAGTTCCCAGGGACACAGAATCTCTGAACAGGCTGGGAGATGCAGGTATGCTTCCTCCTTTGCAGATTCAACCAGTAGAAAATCTGAGCAAGCAGAGAGAGACCAGACCAGACACAGGCTGCTACAGAGCAAACCTCAACTTGCCTCAGGGCTCAAGCAGAACACAAGAACCTAGACTTCAGCAAAGCCTTTGACACGGTCTTTCACAGTATTCTGGGGAAACTGGCTGCCTGTGGCCTGGACAAGTATACCCTCCCTTGGGTAAGAAACTGGCTAGAGGGTCATGCCCAATGGGTAGTGGTTAATGGAATGAAGTCCAGCTGGCTACCCATTACAAGTGGTGTCCCCCAGGGGTCGGTACTGGGGTCTATCTTGTTTAATATCTTTATTGATGACCTAGATGAGGGGATTGTAGGTATTAACTCAATAAGTTTGCAGATGACACCAAGTTGGGAGGCTGTGTTGATCTGCCTGAGGGTAGGGAGGCCTTTCAGAGGGGTTTAGATAAACTGGATTGCTGGGCTGAGGTGAATGGGATGAGGTTCAACAAGGCCAAGTGCCGGGTCCTGCACTTTGGCCACAACAACCCCATGCAGCGCTATAGGCTTGGGGATGAGTGGCTGCATGATTGTGAAGAGAAAAGTGACCTGGGGGTGTTTGTTGATGCTTGGCTGAACATGAGCCAGCAGTGTGCTCAGGTGGCCACGAGGGTCAATGGCATCCTGGCCTGCATTAGAAATAGTGTGGCCAGCAGGAGCATGGAGGTAATAATTCCCCTGTACTCAGCACTGGTGAGGCTGCACCTCGAGTACTGTGTTCAGTTTTGGGCCCCTCACTACAAGAAAGACATCAAGGCCCTGGAGTGTGTTCAGAGAAGGGCAACGAAACCGGTGAGAGCTCTAAAGCACAAAACTTATGAGGAGCAGCTGAGGGAGCTGGGATTGTTTAGTCTGGAGAAGAGGAGGCTCAGGGGAGACCTCATTGCACTCTACAGCTTCCTGAAGGGAGGTTGTGGTGAGGAGGGGTTTGGCCTCTTTTCCCAGGCAACAAGCAGAACCCGAGGAAACGGCCACAAGTTGTACCAGAGAAGGTTTAGATTAGACATGAGGAAAAACTTTTTCTCTCAGAAAGTGGTCAGGCACTGGAATGGCCTGCCCAGGGAGGTGGTGGAGTCATTGTCCCTGGCAGTGTTCAAGGGGTGCCTGGATGAGGAGCTACGAGATATGGTTTAGTTTGTGGTAGCAATGGTAATGAGAAGACGGTTGGGCTAGATGATCTTACAAGTTGTTTCCAAACTCATGATTCTATGATTCTATGAGAACAGACAGCTGAGTCCCCTCTTCCTTCTGGGCTGGCAGGGATGGAAGGCCACTAATGAAGGCACAGTCATAACATTTTTTTGCATGACACCCTGCCTGGGTCTTGGCCCCTCTATCACATCCCACAGGCCCCCTACCCATTCACTGGCTGCTCAAGCTTTGGGTTTGCCAGTGAATGTATGCTTGCACCTCACACACACCTGGTTTTTAGGAATCCCAGCAGCCAGCAGCATGCACACTGACCATGACTTGCAGCCTCACTCCAGCTGCTGATGCAGAGCCTTCACTCACTCACTCCATCCGTCAGCAGATGGTTTGGGGATACATATACTACTTCTACCCCAGGGACTGGGGGCTGAAGACCCCCACTCACTCCAGGTGCTGAGACCCCATTGGCTCCAGTAATTGCCACCACAGGCCAAGACACCCACAACTGGCCTGGCTCTAGCTGCTGGAATCAATTTTCATTCACACACAACTTGAGCTGGCACTGAGCTCCCATAGCACTGAGTCACTTAAAACACATGGGATACTGATATTACGCAAGACGACAGTTAAGAAACGATTTAATAAGGAAATACAGCAGGAAAGAATGTAGTGATCAGGCACCGGGCTCAGCCAGACAAGCATACTGGTAGCTCCATTTTACATGTAGCAAGCCCTTCTATACCTTTCTCTGATCACTCCCTCTTTGTTCCTCCAGGCTCATTCTTCACCTTCACATCCCTCATTAGGTTGCAGAGCTCAACAGTTTCTTGCAGCTCTCCCAGTCTGGACTACCTCCCTGGATCACAATCTTATCAACTGCCAAGTCCAGACTGATCTTCCTTGAAGTGTTCCTGTCATTTCTCACCAATTAGTGTGACCATTAAGTTTGCTTGTTGCCATTGCCCCTAAGTTTATTTTGTCTCTCTTTAGTTGGATTTCGTTTTTCTGCTCTTCTCTGTTTTCCAGTTGGCAAAGTTCCCTATGAAATAATTTTGCTGAAGTAAATACTCTCACTCTTCCACTCACCCTCATCAGGTGGTGTGACTGAACAGTTTTAGTTCTTGCCTTGCCTCCCTTATTAGTCATGTTTATGTCCCTGTATGCTCTTGCTTATGGTTTCTTTCCTTTCTCATTATCCCTCGTTGAATTAGAAAAGGTACTTGACTAGAAAGATACCTTTCAAAGAGCAGACACTCTCCTTCCACAAACCCTTATAATTTTAAATGAATCTCTGAAGATAAAGATCTAAGGAATAGGTTGATCTAAAACCAAGAAAATTGCTGTATTCAAGGATTCAAAATCCTCTTTTTCCAGAACTTTATTACATGCTGAAACTAGAAGATCATTTATACTTCTGAAGTCAGATATAAATCCTGATTCAGACAATACTATGAAATCTGTAATTTGCAAGTAGTATTTAAATCCCTATTTAAGAATGATGTAAATGCAGAAGATTAAGTTTAGAAAACTGAGGTAGAGAAAAAAAATGAAAGATATTTTTTATTGAGATTGAAGTATGAAAATACATAGTTGTCATTGAAAATTTAATTATTTTTTTCATGCAGCAGACTATTCATTATCCATCCAGCAGATGGCACCAGAAGCTTGAATAAAGTTTAGTATAGCCACAGTCAAGGCATTATACAGGCTCTTGCTGCATCTCTTTCTGAGAAAAAAATAGAAATTCAGTGTTTATAGAACAAATCCAGAAATCCATTTCTGTGATGTATTTTGTTCCTACTATTTATTTGCAAAAATCTTATGGGAAAAAAAGTAATATCTGTAAAAACACAAAGAGTACAATGATTATTTGTACTACCCTCTTCTGAGAATCTTGCATACATAAATAAATTATCCAAAGATAATAAGATATAAGTAAGATCTTTAACATTTCTTTGTCCACCAGAATCTATAGCAAAGTAATGACAAACATGTTCCTGTAACATCTTCAAGAAGACTGTGTTGTAGAAATTGTAGCAAATTTTAACTTTCACAAAGGAAAAATTATTTACATTTCTAAAACTAAGATAAATAATTAAGATGCAAAAACAATCAAAATTACTTCAGATGCATGTTCTTTCTTTTTAAAAATATACATTTTAATACACAATAAAAATGTGCTTTAAATGTATGAAATAAAATAAGTGTCTCAGAAGGAAAGAAAGTGTAATAATTTCATACTGAAAACCAGCCAGTGTAATTTTAAACCTTCTGATGCAGTGTATGTGCCAATAATATATAGGTTATATTATTTGCCACAGTTGCCTATTGTAGAGAAGACTTATATGGTAAATTGGAAATATGTTATAGTGAGACCTGCATGTTGGCTACAGTAATTCATCCTTTCCAAAAATCTCCCAGGGAAGCATACAAATGCAAGTCTTGAATGTACATGAGATACAATTTGGTGCTTAGTATGATTTTTATGCAAAGTCAATCTGTATAGGAACTATTCTATTTTCCTTGAAATTAGAGTAAGTCAAACTGACAGTTTATTTTTAGCGAGCTTAAGTGCAATTTAAATGGTGCATTAAGTAAAAAAGCATAGGGATCAATCCTCTAATCTTTTCATGCATGACAATCTGCTTGACTACAGTGGTACTGCATGTCAAATGGTTACAGACATTGCCCTTATGCCTAAAGTTTATTTCAGGAGACCTAGAAAATACATTTTCAAACAAAGTACAATGTTCAAAATTTAATCAATTTAGTTTTTGTCTTCAACTAGGCACAACATTATGGCTTGCTTTATACACGGCTTTAGTGTGGTGGCATTTTTTTTTCTTTTTCTTTTTTTGTGACTGTTTCATATCTCAAGAGAAGTTGTTCTGCAATTCTCATTTTTTTCTGGTGTCTAGAGTTACAGAAAAATATTTCTGAGTAAAACCTGGTTAAGTACTAAACTGATTTTAGTATTTTGAATTCTAGACAATTTCACTGAAATGAAGGAAGAGTGTAAGTTACAATCAGAACTCATACCGTCATAGCAGAAACCCCTGTCATGCTTTTAGCTAGCACAGAGTTAACTTTCTTAATTGTGTATGTGGTTCTACATTTTGGATTTGTAATGAAAAGAGAATTAACAAAAGACTAATGTTTAGTTCATAGAATCATGGAATGGTTTGGGCTGGAATGGACATTTCTTAAAGTTATTGCTGAGCAGATTTCACACAGAATCAAGGACTTTTCAGTTCTGCTTATTTTCCTGCCAGCAAGGAGGCTGGAGTTGCATAAAAAGTTTAAGGGGAGCACAACCAGGATGGCTGACCCAAATGTGCCAAAGAGATGTTCTGTACCATATGATGTCATGTGCAACAATGAAAGTTGAAAACAAAAAAAAAAAAAAAAGGAAAAGGGAACAACTGAAATTATAGGGTTTGTCATCCCAAGTAACCCTGCAGCAGAGAATATTGTGGGAGACAGTGTCAAAGGCCTTGCTGAAGTCTAGGTAGACTACATAAACAGCCCTTCCTTCATCCACCAGAGGACTCACTAGATCATAGAAGGAAATCAGGTTGGTCAAGCAGGACCTGACTTTCGTGAACCCATGCTGGCTAGGCCTGATCCCCCAGTTGTAACATGCCGCGTGATCTCCCTCAAGACAATCTGCTCCATAACCTTCCCTGGCACCGAGGTCACGCTAAAAGGCCTGTAGTTCCCCGGATCCTCCTTACAACCCTTCCTGTAGATGGGAGTCACATTGGCAAGCCTCCAGTCTTCTGGGACCTCACCAGTCAACAAGGAGCGCTGATAGATAATGGCAAGTGGCTCGGCTATCACCTCCGCCAGTTCCCTCAGCACTCTCGAGTGAATCCCATCCGGCCCCATGGACTAATGACAGTTTAGCTGGAGTAGTAGGTCTCTGACTGCATACTCCTGAATCACGGAGGGTTCAGTCTGCATCCCAGCCAAGACTACCAGGTCAGAGAATAGAGTACTCTGAGGATAACTGGTGTGACCTTTAAAGACAGTCATAAAGAAGGCATTCAGAACTTCTGCCTTTTCCTTATCCTCAGTGGTCACATTCCCAGCCTCATCCAGTGAAGAATGGAGATTCTCCAACGGTAAGAGTTTCTTACCGTTGATGTATTTGTAAAAGAGTTTCTTGTTCCTTTATACCCCAGTGGCCAGGTTGAGTTTAAGCTGGGCTTTTGCCTTTCTGACTTTCTCTCTACACATCTTAACAACTGCTCTGTACTCTTTCTGAGTCACCCGTCCCTTCTTCCAGAGGAGGTAGATTCCCTTTTTCTCCCGGAGCCTCAGGAATAACTCTCTATTCATTCACACCATTGTAGCACTCCAGTCATGGGAGCGGTCCTACCATGTTAGCGTAATGGCAACCAGGTCATAGTTAGCCTGCCGCACGATGGATTCCAACTCTTCTTGTTTGTTGCCCATGCTGCGTGCATTGGTGTAAATGCACTTCAGCTGAGCCCCTTGCCTCACCCCTAATCCCATTACCGCTCCCCCAGGCTCATTTCTAGTGGGCCTGGTTTTATCCCCCCTCCCCTTCCTACCTAGTTTAAAGCCCTCTCTACAAGTCCCACCAACTCCTGGGCAAGGATCTGTTTCCCCCTGTGGAATAGGTGATATCCATCAGCAGCCCTCATATCAGGTGCCGAGTAGACCACCCCATGATCAAAGAACCCAAAATTTTTGCGTTTGGACCAGCCTCTCAGCCATGTGTTTATAAGGTGGGTTTTCCTGCTCCTCTCAGTGTCCTTCTCCGCCACCATAGGAATACAGGCAAATACTACTTGTATGCCTGCTCCATCAACTAACCTCTCCAGTCCCCTAAAATCATTTTTTATAGTCCTCAGGGTTCTGTCAGTGATTTCATCACTGCCAGCCTGGACTCTCAATAGAGGATAATAGTCAGAGGGGTGGATCAAACTAGGAAATTTTCTAGAAATATCCTTGATATTTCAGGGCATGCCCCAGGGAGGCAGCAGGCCTCCCTATGGGTAGGGGCTGGCTGACATACTGGGCCCTCAGTTCCTCTTAGAAGGGATCACCTATGACTATCACTAGTTAGTTCTTCTGGAAAGGTAGAGTAGGAAATGGGCTTCTGGAAGAACACTCTTATATGTCCCAACTGAAAGGTCCAGAGCTGATTTTTTTCTCTTTTATATCTGAGTATGATTTTTCCTTAACTTAGGATAGTCAGCAAGTAGTTCATTCATCTACACAGACTGGAAACCATAGAACTATTTCTAGATAAGCCCACAAACCATAAAAATCAAAAGTTAGAAAAAAATAGAAATTTTTCACAGCATAACTCCTCTGACTTGCTGTTCAGCTTCCAAAAATATTCACCATAACTTTCATCTGGAACTGAAAAATGAATCACAAATATCTTTTAATGTAATTTCACAGCATTTCTGTGGCACACAAGTATTGTTCCTTAAAGCTACAGAAAGAGTAGTTTATTCCTAGAGGTAAGATGAATTGCTAGAACTGAGAGAAGTGAGAAAAGCTGAAGTTTGAGGCCCATGTTGTGTTTATTAGATTGAAGAGAAAATTGAAGAAAATACATATGAAGAAAAGTCATATTCAAATAAACTACAGAATTATAGGGATTTGAAGGAATATCTGGAGATAATCTAGTTCCACCTCCCTGCTAAAGCAGGTTCCCTATAGGAGATTACACAGTAAAAGTCCAGGTGGGTTTTGAATATCTGTAGAGGAGACTCCACAGCCTCTCTGGGCACCCTGTTCCAGTGTTCTGCTACCCTCAAAGCACACAAGGTTTTCTTTCAGTTCATATTGAACTGCCTGTTCTGCAGTTTCTGCCCATTGCTCCTTGTCCTGTCACTACGCACCACTGAAAAGAAGCTGGCTCCATCCACTTGACACCCTCTGTTTAGGTATTTATAAGTGTTCGTAAGATCCCTTCTAAGTCATCTCCAGGCTGAAAAGTCACAGGTTTCTCAGTCTTTCCTCATACAGGAGATATTCCAGGCTCATAGTCATCTTTGTTGTCCTTTGCAGGCCTCGCTCTAGAAGATCCCTGTCTTTGAGGAGACCAGAACTGGACACTGTCCTCCAGATGTAACCTCACCAGGGCAGAGTAGATGGACAGGATCACCTTCCTTGACATGCTCTTTTTAATGCACCCCAAGATACCATTGACCTTACTGGCCACAAGGGCACATTGCTGGCTCATGGTCAACCTATTGGCCATCAGGACACCCAGGTCCTTTTCTGCATTAATAAGTAGTGTATTGCTTTTAAAGAACAAATATATAAACAAAAACAAGCAAACACAAATCCACATTGTAGAATTTTAGCCTCTGTTGAAATGCAAGGAATTCTTGTTTATCAATGACACATCAGTCTGTTTCTGTCTTCCATTTTATCTTACCTGTTCAGAGATCTGCTCTGAACAATTTTGCTTTATATTTTGAACACATGGAACATACGGGAAGAGATGACTATCTGTCCTCAAAGAGGTATTAAAAATATTGATTCTATTTTATGAAACAGCCTGTGGTGGCTGTTTGTTTTCCTGTGGAACACAGTCTTTCTCAATTCCTACTGAGTCACAGTGGGAAAATACAATACGTAAATGATGCATACTCTTTCAAGGGTTCCAGAAAGCACTTTCTAATGAAAAACCTCAATACACGCAGTTAGAACCTGTGTTCTCAGATGCTCCATATAGGGGTATATTTGTAAATCAGTGATACTAAACTAGGATTTAATGCAGCTTGATATAGCATACTATCTTTGCATATCACACAAAACATTTCATATTCTCTTTTCTAAATAGTCCTGTATCTCCCCTAATCACTTTTTAACTGCACTTGCTTGAATTGTTACTTCATAAAAAAGTACTCTCTACATAAAAATTGTCATTGCTCAAATCATTTTTTTATCTGAAATACACTGCTAGCAACTATGATCAGAAAATGGTCCAACTTCAAAAATAGCTGTTCATTTTAGTTTAATATAAATGCCACATAACCAAATTTTTAAGCTTGTAAATCAAGTATGCTTTCTATAAGCTTTTAACATTATTTTATTAGTTTCTAAGTTGAACCTGGATTGAGGAGGAATTCGCACTAGGTGGCCTCCTGAAGTCTTTTCCAATTTGAATTATCCTGTGAATCTCTTATCGTGAGTTTTTTTTCTCACTGCTTCTCACTGTTCTGAAGCATACTCTTGAAGAAGGCATTTTATGACTTCCCCTGGCATTTATATTTGTATGTATTTTCAGATTCTTTACCATATTCTCAACCTAAATAAATTTTTGTGTTTTATCTATCTCTTAAGATCACTGATGACTAAAATCACATCTGTAAATATAAAATTAAATTTTAAAAAGTGGTATTTAGTTTCTCAAATATAAAATTGAATATCCTAGTTTAACTTACTCAGCTGACTTTAAGCTTCCTATAGGAACACTGCATTCTTCTTCCCCTGAAAGTGTTTGATAAGCTCAATCTTCAGCTTCCTGGACTGAGTGGAAATACTTTAGTCTTCAAGAGGCTGTGCAGTTTGACTCCTAATTAAATTAATTGCAAACTTGAAAGGATGCATTTCACATAACATCCTGAATGGACTGATACACTGGATGCTTATGCAGAATGTGTTACAGATTTGACTTAGTACAAAACGTTGTGAGGCAACATTTAATTATAGCATTGGTTGTGCAGTACCTGTTAGTGCACTAAAGAAGAACGAGAGAAACTCCTACATTTTTTTTCTCTGCCTTAGGAAACTGGAACATACAACAGTACTTGAAAATATTTTTTTAATATTTTGGATTAATATTTTGGAAGTCATGTTAAAAGCCAGAGAAATTATTTATTTCTCCTTTTTAAGATGTATTTTTCAGGAATTATAAGTAGTAAATCAAGGTATAATGAGCCAAAATGTGAATGAAGGAGGCAAAAATGAAGAGTGACATAAAACACAAAAACAGCACTTGGACTGGAATTTATTTATTTATTTATTTGCTACATTATAATACTTTGATTCAGAAAGTGTGCATTTTCATTGGTGAAATTTTAATTCTATAATGCAGAGCAAAACAGCTCCAACAAGAGTGTTGTGTACGTCTCTGTTTTTAGGTGGAATTTTTAAGATCATGTAATTTGAATTTGCAGTAGCATGATTCCTAGGATCTCACTGGCTCATCTGTGAAATATGTAAGGTCTGGCAGAGCTACACCATAATTATTTGTGGAAGATGTATACTCCCTGAAACGATAATGAAGCCACTTCATTTTCAAGTTAATTAGTCCATTAGTTAATTATCCTCGTCTTTTATGTTCTTCCTGCATGCATCTATCTGTGGCTTCTAACTTTAGATCTCATTATGACTACAGAAACGGTGTTAGTGGAAATATACTCTTTCTACAAATTCATAAATGCCATAAATATGTCATTCCTAGATAAATTACAGAGATCAGGCCACATCTGTCTCTCAGAGGGGTTTCCTACATACTGAAATATTGCAAATCATTTCATGATTGTGAACATTTATTTAAAGCAAAAACACTAGAACTGTGCACAGTATTCCAGTATTGGTTTTATTTATTCTATTCCTTTAATGGCAAGAGTATAATCTGACTACCTTCTATTTCATATTTCCTGACTGGTATACACATTTTTATAATCTGAGAAGACTTACCATTCTGGTGGCTGACATTACAATGGTTATTCAGAACTGAAAGAGAAAACAAAAATTAGTAGACTGTGCAAAATCTCTACTCATATTTAGCTGTTCTGGATTGTACTAACAACATATTACACTATGCAACAGTGTGTGCATCATCTAGTCTTTAAACTACAATTTTAATAAAAACATTTCTTATTTTTTTTTTCCAGAAAGATCAACACCTTTCTAAGCCACAACTTCAAAACATTCATATGTCACAAGGATTTACAGGGTTCACATTTAGCCATCTGCTTCTGTAAGCTGCTTCAGCCTTGGAAACCAAACAGTTTATATCACAGAACATTTATTCATTAAAGGCTGAAGAAGTGAACATCTGCAGATGAATGAGACACATTAGCCAAAACAGACTGACTGTGTGGTTTTTGTGTGTTTTATTTTAGATGCTGCATATTTTAAACATGCACTTTTATATTTCATTCAAAGACAAAACGTTAGAAAGTTTCAGGTATAACCTGGCTAAATTTGATTTTTGTTAATTCGCAGAGGTAAAAATACTCATTCCTTAAGAAGCAGCTGGAAAGAAATGTCTCATGGCTGTCTTTCTTGTGACACTCTGTAACATAAATGCTTTGCACTTCAGCAATGCTAAACATGAATAGATGTGGCTTTTTTAATATGGGTCCAAATTGTCTTAACTGCTCCACTGGCCTCATGATGCATATTTGACTCTACTTCTTCAGTTCCATTATGCCCCATGCCAGGCAATGTGTATTAATTTTCTGGCTTGCTTTAGCTGTCAGGAGTGGAAGAGTAGAGAAAAGGATGTGTTCTGAACATTTCAGAATCAGGTCTGAATTTTTAATATTTTTTCATAGTAAATTTTTCATAGTAAATTTTTAACTATCACCTTCCTTGAACTACTGTAATTTCCCCGAGTTTAAATTGAAATAATACAGTTAGAAGTTCTCAATACCCCCTGTGAGAACAAAACCACTTTAGCACTGTAGATAAACATGATTATGCTGGAATCACATTCAATTTATTTCAAAAATATGGTAATAATATTTTGCCTTTTCTCCTCTATCAAATCATTTATTTCGTTTTTAAATGTCAGTGCTTCTTATGTTATCTTGTAGTATGACTAGTGTGACAAAGTCATTTATTAATTCAAGTTATGGGTTTCTACTGCATATCAACTGCTGTCATGAGTTTTTATAGAGTAGTTGTTCCCCTAAACAATTGTTTTGATAATTTCAGCATTTTAAAATTTTTTTAAATTTTTCTTTCCTTTTAAAAATTTGCATGGTAGCAATTTAAATCTGTTATATTTAAATATTCTTCCAGAGTATGCTTATGGTGGAAGTAACAGAAATCTTATTTTGTACTCTCCTTGAACATGACCCATACAGTGAGACCCTTCTGTTTGCAATCCTTTTATACTGCAAAAAAGTGTCATTTTCCTGTGGCAGTGTAGCATTATAGCCTCAGGTTAATTTCCAAACTCTAAATTAACTGTAAAGAATTACCACAGAGTCCTATATGTAATCAAATACAGCTTAGGGCTTGAGTTTTGCTCTGAAATCAATTGAACATGCTGGAATGTTCCAATCTCTCAAAGCTTATTCATTTTTTTTTCTTTTTTTACTTAAAAACCATGTTGACTAAAAACAGAATTCAACAAATAATGATGTTTTTCTCCTGTTAATATCAACATCAATAGCAATAATATTTAGTGATAGTCAGCAAAGTACGGTGTAGTTTGAAATTGGCGAATAGCAATTATCAGTTTTTGTATATGGCTAACAACCATGTACCCACCCAGATGCTTTCTCTCTCCTCCCTCAATAGACCCAGGGAAGAAAATAGCTGAGCAAACTCATCGGTGAAAATAAAGACAAGGAGATTGTTTACCATCATTGACAAAACAGACTTGACTTGAGCAAAGTTAATTTAAGTTCTTGCCTGATTAAAATAGATTCATGTAGTGACAAATAAAGAGATTAAAACAACAACTTTGTTCTTCCTTTTCTTCATTTCTTCACTCCCAACGTCTCTTGCTGCTCCCATGTGGCTCAGGGAGTGGAGGATGTGAAGTTAGAATCAGTATGTTATGCTCCATTACAGGCTCTTGAGTAGGCTGCATGGAAATATCTTCTACAATTCTCTGGTATTTTCTGCACTTCCTCAAATGTGTTTTCCTAGGGGCATGGACACCTTGGCTGCTGGGCTCAGCTTGTCCAGCAGTGGGGATGCTGGAGCTAGCTGGAACTAGCTCTGCTGTGTTAAGCACAGGGCAGCCTTAGCTTCACCTTCCAAAGGCCTCTGCAACACTGCTGACCACACAACCAACATATTGCAACCCACATCCCATATGGCTTTACATTTAGAATTAATTCCATTGACTTCTCAATGCTTAAAATATATATATTTTTTTCTGTTCATCATAGCTTGTTTTCAAGGGTGATTTGCTTATTTTCTTGAAATAAGTGAATAGTCATACTTTTTTCTTTATTTATTTACATTCATTTTCTTTCAAAAATTTGAAATTAATTTTAAAATGATTTAGATAGCAAAAAAAAACCCATAAACACTAAAATTTTGCAAAACTAGGGAATGTGAAAAACAAAAAATGGGCAAAATGGCAATTATGAAAAAGTAGTTCTAATATACATACAATCTTTTTTTTTTTTTTTTTTGGAACTGAAAAACTGAAACATAACATAATACTGTTACATTTTGATTCAAAATATTTCTTCCCACCTTGACTCAAAACTTTCAGAAGGAAAACCAGATTCCATTGTCAATCCAAACACTACTTAAGTGTTTAAGGACTGAACTCGTGCATCTTTTACATTTCCTGAAATTGGAATAGATGTGTGGGGGTCCTGCAATTGGATCATCTCATACCACACCATATCAATGTGATGCAGTGATAGATACTTAAGACAGATTATTTGGAAAACTGTCCAGCAGAAAAGGACCAGAGGGTGTTAATCACAAGGTGGCTGAACATGAGACAGCACTGTGCCCAAATGTCCAAGAAAGCCAATGACACCTTGGCCTGCATAAGAAATAGAACTGCAAAGCAATTGTCCCTTTCTATATGGCATCAGTGAGAATATGTGTTGAATATTATGTTTAATTCGAGGCCCCTCGTTACAGCATGGATTTAAAGTTGCTTAAGCATACGCAGAGAAGAGCAATGCAGCTGATGAAGGGACTAGAAACAAGAGTTATATAAAGCAGCTGAGGGAATTGAGGTTGTTTAGTCTGGGGAAGGAGACGCTGAGCGGAATCCTTATCTGTCTCTCTATATCTCTCTCTATAGCTACCTGGAAAGAGGTTGTAGAGTGTCAATCTCCTGTCTCAGGTAACTAGAGACAGGGTGCAAGGAAATGGTCTCAAGTTGTGCAAGATAAGGTTTAGATGGTATGTTAGAAAGAGTTTCTTCATGGAGAGAATGATCAAGCACTGGAATCAGCTGCCCAGGAAAGCAATAAAATCCCTACCCCAGGAGGTATTCGAGAAATGTATGAATATGGCACCAAGGGTCACAGTTAGATAAAGAGACTTGGTAGGTCAGGTTAATTGTTGAACTTAGTGATCATAAAGTTCTTTGCCAGTCTAGGTGATTCTATGATTCTATCTCTGATATGATCAATTAGATACAAAATTTGCTGTGTTTGGGTAAAAGGTACAGGGTTGGCATCACAGATAAATGTTTCACTCACATTCCGTCTGTTGATTTTGCATATGCCTCATGTACAATTATGGGAAGTACTTAACATTTAAATTACAAGAAAAAAAAAATACATTTGGATTACAGTAGAATCCAGAATAATTAACTGATTCATAGATATATTCTGTTTTGCCATATAAAGTAAAAATTATACTTGAACAGTTATTGCATTCTGAAAACTAGGATAAGACCTACTTAAGATGTTACAAATTAGCAAACTACTTACAGTAGGAAGTTCTGGTATTCCTTAAAGGTTTGTTTACTGCTATGGATAACTACAGGATGCTATGAAGAAAAAAAAACAGCTTTTTTGTACTGTATCACCATTCTTTGTACCATATCTTGCAGTTATTTCTAAATTTTGAAGTTTCTAAAGTTTGAAGACATTGGAATTATACTGGGGAACATGTATCTAAGTATGAATTTATTTAAAGTTCAGACAGTCTTTGCAATTCCCAGTCTTTTAATGTCACATAATGACTTGCTGTTCTTAGTTCAATGTCAACAGGATAAGAAGTGTTTATATTGTTTTTGTTTGTATCATTATTTTTCCATTTCAAGGAAAATTGAGTGTGTTTCAAAATAATTTACAACTTGATGCACAATCACTGGTAGATATAGTAAGTTAACATTTGTCTTTTTTTTAGTCATATCTTAATTGTATTTAATTATACCTAAATTTTATTTGATTATATTTTAGTTGTATGAGAACTTTTGACATTTATTATATGTAAACATATATTAATTAGATTCAGTAGGTTATTTGCATTTATTAACTGTCATGAAATATTTTGGAGGACTTTTAATACACATATGGATTTCATAGCTTTTTATTTTCTTCAGTGTGTGTTTCTGTGGTTTAATTTTTACAGTCATGAGGGAGTTTTTGTGCTTGCATGTTTTTAGAATTTTGTTGTGTATCAGTTCTGTCAATCATATACAAGAGATCTGGCCCACCACTAGAAACAAGCAGCACCTAATACTGCATGGAATATATCACTTTCTGAAATCTAAAAGCCTATTAAAATAGGTACATGAAATTACCTCTTTCTGATGCTTATTTGTACACGTGTGATATTTCCAGATCAGTTCTCAAAGGAAAGAATACCTCTTAGATAAGCAGATTAACTTCAACGTATGTATGTGTTAAACAAGTAGAAAATGTTTGATTTTATTCTTCATTGCTAATGATATTTCCCCCCCAAAATAATAAAAGATGTTCAGAAAAATTCTGAATAGAACATCTTTTAAAAATGCTGTTTTCCCACTTACACAATCTTGTAAATAGCAGATATTTTGCACAACACAGACAGTAAATAGGTTTGTTTGATTTTACTCAATGGAAACAACAGACATCAAAATAATAAATAAGTGAACAAATTGAAATCTAACAGAGACACTGTTAGTAGTTGTATCAGGAAGAACTGCAATAGAAGTCTATATGCATTGTATTTTTACTGATGAATTCAGCATATAATGCCTAATAATTTTGGATGAAAATATGCTCAAAGAAGGTAAGTTAGATTGATAGAAGACAAATAGAGAAAATAAAAAGCAACAGAGAATTCTGTTCCATATCCAAGTTACTAATATAATAGATGGTTTCTCATATCATCATCAGTACCAAATATAAAAACTGTATTCAAGAGTAAATTTTATTGAACACAGTAAATTAAATTTTTAGGTTTGATTTAAAAAAAGAAATAGTAAGATTATAGTGAACAAGTTTTAGATTGACAGATTTGATATTTAATTTGCTAAATACAGTGCAGCTAAATGCTTCCACATACTTTTTGCAATGTTAAAAAAAAAAAAAACACTTTTAATTGCACTTACTATTTTATTTTTAAATAGAAAATCTAACATGAAGATGAGTTAATATATAAATTTATTCTAGAACTTATTCATGATAAATTATACAATCTATTTGTTATGCAAAATTAAGCATGTAGACCCTTTCAGACACTTATAAGGAAATATTTGTAAGTATTTGATAGTCTGAATTAGGTTTTAGATTCACATATCAACTAGTCAGACATGACTGATGAAATTGCATCAAAATTTAATTTTTGCTTCTTTACACATTACTTTTAAATTATTTACTTGACAAAAAATATTCTCATAAATTATTTTCTGGACAGTATGAAATGATTAAAATGATTAATACATCTGAGAGCATTCAAATTTGCCCACAAAGAACTTAAAAACAGGGAGAGATGAAATTTAATGAATAAATTAGGAAAAAAAAAAAAAAAACACCCTCTCACCTTCACTTAAACTGCATAGATCAGCAGATTTAGGGGTTTCTTTTCAGTTGTTATATTGATTAGCTTTAATACATCATCTCAACATTTTCTTTAACAAGAGATCTCTTAGGGACATGAGCTGTAATTTTTAATGTGCATCAGTCATTTTTATTGTATGTTTTTGATTTTCATACTCTGTTTAGTCATTAAAAGAGGACACAAAGATTAAATTACATTTTTATTTTCTTCATATCAAATAACATCCTGTTTGTGCTATCTCATTTTTATGGGATGAACGCCTTATGATGACTCACTACACAGATTATACTTCTTTAAAAGAAACAGTCTAATTCCACTAAAAAGAGATAAATTTCCAGTCACTTTAGTTGCTCTGGGTTACTAGGAAGATCTGAACATAGCAACACATTTGTGAAAAAGAACACAACTGTTTCTAAGTATGCAAATTTTATGAGAATGCTCTACAGTTTTTAAGTAGACAAGTAATTTTGATCAATTAGCAGGCACAGGTACAAGAGTTCATATGCAAAGAGGGAATTATCTTTCATTGTATTGGGACCTCCTGAAGAGAGCTATTGAGAATCCTGCTTTTTAAAGTACATTTGAAACTCTCTTAAGGAATAATAATTACTGGCAAATGAAATTAGCATAGATGAGATGTCTGAATAATCTCAAAACTCAGTTTGTGGAAATTTTTTACAACATCTCATTAACTCATGAGTATAAATTTAGCTGAAGGTCAAGAGACCTTAAGATTAAATGAAGGAACAATTTTGAAAATCTTAGAAGACTTATTCTATAAGTGCTTGGTAGTGCAAATGGATCTTCACAATATAGGTTTAAATAGTAAAACTTACAACTTATACACTTACTATTATTAATAGTAAAACTTACAGCATATTGTGAAGAGCATTAATATCCAAGTCTAATGTGGAAAATATTTAATGCTTTTGTTTTAGTTAATCTGCAAAAACTAGCTTAAAACAACTTATAGTTGATTCAGCAACTTTACTGCCTTATTAGATATAAAATTAATTGTGCACAGAAATGTTGTGATAAACAAAAAGACAATGTATTTATAAGAATACATGCAACTAGTGTGAAAAAAATGTAAATTCATGGAAACATTGCATTGCTTAAATTTGATGGTAAGGAGGAAGAGACCTCCCCTGAAGTATAAGCAACCATAGCAGAAATGCTTCACTGCTTTACAGGCTGAAGAAGAAAGACCCATCACAGAGACACTGAATCTGCTTATGCTAGCTTTATCTGCTCCCTGCGTAACAAAAAATGCATTAAAAAAAAAAAACAAAAACAAAAAAAAAAAAACAAGGCAATGAGTGATAGTAGAAGGCATTTTCTGAGAGGCATAGTGGCACTCATTTGCCAATCTTACTTGCTCTTTGGAGAGGTGTATTTCTTACCAGGGGCTTTCATCAGGGATGTCACTGAGAGACTACCAAGCCTTATACAGTCCACTGACTGATATCCGCTGCTGTTGTTTCATATGGAACAAGTGATACAAGCAGAACTCTGCAGAATATCAAGGACTACAGAGGCCTGGTATTAGTTTTAATGGACTCTGGAGTGTTGGATACAAGCACTTTAGGAAACACAGATCCCTCTCTGTAGAGATGAGGAGGGAGTATCACCCTTTATTGTCAACAATCATCTGGAGTCCATGAAGCTCTACCTGGGTATGGATGAGCAATCAATGGAGACTTATGGGTTCAAATTAGAGAGAGGGCAGGGATAGGTAAGGGCTGCTATAGACCACCCGACCAGAATTACTCAAAACCATTTCCCCTTCTCCTGCTGTTATCTACCCTTTCAAAGAGTAATTCCCCTCCTGTTTGTAGGCTCCCTTTAGGTACTGAAAAGCTGCAGTGAGGTCAGCCCGCAGCCTTCTTTTCTTCAGGCTGAACAAGCCCATCTCCCTCAGCCTGTCCTCATAGGGAAGGTGCTCCAGTCCCCTGATCAGCTTTGTGGCCCTCATCTGGACCCTCTCCAACAGCTTTCTGTCTTTCTTGTACTGGGGGCTCCAGACCTGGACACAGTACTCCAGATGGGGCCTCACAAGAGCAGAGCAGATGGGGGGCAATCATCTCCCTGTTCCTGCTGGCCCTCTTCTGATGGAGCCCAGGATACTGTTTGATTTCCAAACTGCAAGAGCACATGGCTGGCTCATGTTAAGCTTTTTATCCATCAGGACTGCAAGGTCCTTCTCTGCAGGTCTGCTCAATGAAGGCACCACTCCCTCCTAGCTTATCTGTTGGGCCATGTATGTCATGCTAACAGAGAAAAGAAGAAAAATAAAACAGAGTAGCAGGGGATAAAAGGTCCCCACTAAGCTAAGGACTTTGGAGAGAAACTCCCAAAGAAAAGAAACCTTTGGCAGAGGAATTCCCTAAGAGAAAAAAACAAACTAAAAAAAACCAACTTTGTAGGAAAGAAATGCCTGGGGCCTGCTTGCTGCTATGGTGTGAAGCTTTCTGTCTTTCTTCCATCCCCTGCAGTGACCAGACAAATTTTGGGGATGAACAGATGCACTATGAACCACGCTGGCCCCATGGTGATGACTATCTCTCTTGCTTTCTACAAAGACTTCTTACTTTTATTTCTTATCTCTTTTCTATTGCCTATCTTCCCTTCCCCATCTCCCTAAGCAACTAGGATTTGTAATAAACTGGTTGGGCTAACATTTGTCCCTCTTAATCTCACCTTTGGATACATATATACATTGAAGAATGTTCTCTCCCTCCTATAACTGGGGCAAGACAGGCATAAGCAATCCAAGAAGTTCCTGGTGTTCACTGATAACTTCCTTCTCTGAGTGATAGTGGAGCCAACGAGGAGAATTTCTATGCTGGACAACATTCTCATCAATGTGAGTTGCTCAAGGGAAGCCCTGGCTGCATAGAATGGTGTAGTTCAAGGTCCACAGGATCTGCAGGACAGTGAGGAGGACACAACAAGCCCATAACCCTGGATTGCTGGAGAACTGACTTTGGCCTCTTTAGAATTCTGCTTGGCAGAGTACTGCAGGGTATATCCCTGGAGAGAGAGGATGGACCCAAGAAAGCTGGTTAATATTCAAGGATCACCTCCTCCAAAATCAAGAGTGATGCATTGTAACAAAGATGAAGTCAGATAAAAATGCCAGAACGCCTGCACTGAGGAAGGTTAGGAAAGATGAAGTCCAGATAGAATTGAATCTGGCCGGTAACACCAAGGCCAACAGGAAAGGCTTCTACAAGTATGCCAGTGATAGAAGAAAGATGAGGAAACGTGGACTCTCTCCTGAAGGAGACAGGAATCCTGATTACCTAGTCTGAGGTATTCAATGACTATTTTTCTTCAGTCTTTGAACAACTAGTACCACATCATTCAAGTTGCAAAAGGCAAAGGCAGGAACTGGGAGAATGAAGAATAACTATAGGGGAAAATCAGGTTAACGATCTTCTAAGTCCATGAAACCTAATGAAACGACTTTGGAGAACCTGTGGGCAAAGTTCATTCTGTGTTTCTAAGAATGAGCTTTAAACTTTTCAGTTCTAATTCCTCATAAAGCAGGAATGCTTTAAGAGACTGTTGGTTTGCACAGTCCCAGAGAATTCAGTTTATCATGACCTGTATTTTCTTAGCATAGATGTATCTCCAGTCACGTTTACCTATTAGAGTTTGCAAGGACTTTCCACTTCTACCAAAGCATTTGAGAAAAAAATGAGCATTTAATCTCATAATATTGTGAGAAAGAGTTGTACTGCCCACAGAAACTGTGGATGCCCCATCTCTGGAAGTGTTCAAGGGTAGACTGAATGAGGTTTTGAGCAAGGTGATCTAGTAGAAGGTGTCCCTGCCCGTGGTAGAGAAGTTGGAACATGGTGATATTTAGGGAAGGATATCAAGCTATTCTAAAACTATTTAGATCACAATAATTCAACATTTAGATATACACTTAAGAAATTTAAGGCCAAAAGAACAAAACTTAATGAGACTAATCTGAAAACACATGAATGCACCACTTAATGATGCAAACATAGCACAGAAATGTCTCTACAGTTTTTTGTAGTCTAGATATGTTTCTTAGAAGTAGCTTCTTGAGAACAGTTTGTGTGAGATTTACAAAATCTCTCAACCTGAAGGACTGGAAGCTATACAGGTTTAAGGAGTTAACTTTGTGTGAACGCCATCAGAGAAACAACAAACCCCTGTCCCAAGTCCCAAACTAACTTCTTAAAGTACCGACGGATATTGAGGATAAAAACATGATTGATTTTCAGGTTGAAAAATGTTTTTTCATATTTTTCCTTCTTTTTACTATTTATAAAACATTTTCAGTGAGAAATTCTGTTTTACAGTTTAGGCAAAAATGCCATCTTTTATGTCCTATTAAAAAAAAAAAAAAAGAATTAGGTTGTTCTTTAAGAGAAATTATGTCTTTAGAAAGACTTTCCAGCTTGGAGTTCTCTTTTAAGCTGTGGAACCAAGCTGCAGTATTCTCATAGCAGATGTGTTTCACAATCTACTTCTGCAAGTTGCAAGTGCTATTTGGCATGAAAATCTATTAAATGTTTCAAACTCCTCTGAAAATCTCTCCTTTTGATTAAATTCTTTTTAAAGTTTTATGAAAGCATTAACAGAAGACAGAGAACAGAAAGTATATTTGACCAGAATTGCTAGAACCCCCTGAGGTTTCTCTCACTGTATCTTCAATTTCATTGCGCAGCTTTCAGATAATTATAATTGTCAGATCCTTTCTTTTCTTGCAAGGTGTGGTTATAATAACACGATATCCTAACTTTTATGACTGGAAGGCAGAAAAGTAACTATGGATTTCAAATACTCATCATTCCAACAGTTCACAGGGGAAGTGGTTACTTTTTTCACAATGCTTTTAATTCTAAGTTACAAATATTTTAGAGTTCTGTTTAGATTACTTAAGGAGAACAAAATAAAACTGATTTTTGCCTCCCTAGAGTTTCAAAACCCTTTTCCAATGCTTGAAGTTTGAATAGTTTCAGATCCCTTGAGTATTGATTTAATAAATTTTGTTCCTGGGAAACTATTATGAAGGAACTGAAACAAAAAATGGAACTCAGTAATTTTTATAGATTGCTTATCACATCACCAGTACTTATTTCTTCAACAAATCACTACATATTACTTTATTATTATTATTATTACTATTATTATTATTATTATTATTATTTTCAAGCCTAAAAGAATTTCAAAATACAAAGGCAGTCTTAGAAACCTTGTGGCTATCAAAAGACACTGAATGATTTGAAGGTATAATAATAACTTTGCCAAATCTCAAGAAAATTTTGCAAAACTAGCTTTGATTATATTCAGATTAAGCTGGGAGAGTTCATACATTTAATTTTTTTTTTTTTTTTTGCCAGAAACTTCTCACAACTGTATGTTTATTCTATGTTTATATCATTATACAATTTGAACAATAAAAATTTTATGCCATTAAGATTACTACTAATAATAATATTTATTACTAAATTAATCAACTATAGGAATAAAGGTCTCATTACTGGATTTAAAAACATTCAGTACATTCAGTAGAGTAAAAGCGTATGTAAAGTGCAGACAGGACTTGGGATTGTAGAAGGCTTGAGTATAGTTCTTTATTAACTTTTTTCAGAAACTGTTCATGGAATCATAGAATCATAAGGTTGGAAAGGACCTACAAGGTGAACCAGTCCAACTGTCTTCCCATTAATACTGCTACCACAAGCTACTAAACCGTATCTCGTAGCTCCTCATCCAGACGTCTCTTGAACACAGCCAGGGACGGTGACTCCACCACCTCCCTGGGCAGGCCATTCCAGTGCCTGATCAAGCTCTGAGAGAAAAAATTTTTCCTTATGTCTAATCTCTGGTACAACTTGTGGCCATTTCCTTGGGTTCTTTTTGTTGCCTGGGAGATGAGTCAAACCCCTCCTCATCAGAACCTCCCTTCAGGAAGTTGTAGAGTACAGTGAGGTCTCCCCTGAGTCACCTCTTCTCCAGACTAAACAATCCCAGCTCCTTCCACACACACAAATAAACAAATACATAGATAAATAAATAAAACTGGGGGATGTATCGAGTTAATGTGGTTAAGTTTTGGTAGCTGGGGGCCTGGGCTGTAGGGTTGGCCTTTGTGAGAATAGTCCAAAAGCTGCCCCATGTTAGATTAAAGCCAGTTTCAATTAGCTCCAAAAGAGACCCAGTGCTGGCCTGAATGGAGCCAATGAGTGATGAGCGTTGTGCCTCTGAGAAAACAAATTTAAGACAAAGAACAAATGCTGCAAAACAGCAACTGAAGGAGAGAGATGTAAGAAAAATGCAGACAGAAACTCCCTGCAGACACCAAGACCAGTGCAGAAGGAGGGCAGAAGATGCTCCAGGCACAGAGCAGAAACTCCTTGCAGCCCAGGATTGGGCAGTGGAGGAACAGGCTGTCCCTCTGTAGCCCATCAGCACCACATAGGTGAGATCTCCGTGTGTAGCCACAGAGGAGCTCATGGGGTGGCAGTGGATGAGGCCTGCAGAGAGCTCTGCCCATGGAGAGTCCCTGCAGAAGCAGCCCCAGGCTGCAGCCCATGGAGAACAGTAGGGCTGGGGAGCTGCCTCGCCTGGGGAATTGTGCTGGAGCAGTCCTTCCATGTAGGATGGACCTTATGGTGCAGATCTGTATTCGAGTCATTCTTGAAGAACTGCAGTCTGTAGGAAGCCAATATAGGACAATTTCTGGAAAGCTGCTTCCAGTGAGAGGTTCCTCACACTGACAGGAGAAGAATGTGAAGATGAAGGAATGACATGTTATAGACTGACCACAAATCCTATTCTCTTTTGCTGTTTGTGGGAAGAAAGTAGAATAAGGTGGCATGGAGAAAGGTGGTTTTAGTTTTCTTTTCATTCTCACTGCTCTCATCTGTTATCAGTAGTCAATAAATTATATTAATCTCCTTATGTTGAGTCTGTTTTGCCCTTTACAGCAATAAGTGAGCAATCTCCTTGGACATATCTCAAACCTTGAGCCCTTTTTCATTTTATTTGCCACCCTTCTTTCTTTGAGAGGGAGTGAGAAAGTAAATGTGGAGTTTGGCTGTGCATCATGGTGAAACCACCACAGGGGATTAATAAGAATTCTGGAATATATACATCGTTGTTCCATAATTATTTTTCTTTCACTCCTGAAAGCTCAACTTTTTGTTCCAACTCCTTTTATTTTGCTGCTGATGAAAAGATTCTGAAAGTGCCCATGAGATTGGATTTCAGGGTAAGACCAGATGTATTTGCTAAACATGGTATTTTTGTGGGTGTGTATACTCTCCCATTGCAATCTGATTAGTTATTCATATTTCCTTATTATTTCAAAAATAATATCATCTGATTGACATTGTATTGTAGAATATCATACAAACAGGCTGAGAATCTGCAGCTGCCTCTGCAAACAGTTGTATATAAGGATCAATCAGACAGTTCCAAGTTGAGGAGTAAATTTCTCCTGTCATTAGCCTGATGACAGAAAGAGTGAAGGCTGTGACAGCTGGCAAGGGAGACAAGGAGGCTAGGTTCCAGGAAGCAGACAGTTTAATGTTGCACATTTATATCATTTGATACAAATGCCATTAATATTCTAATCATAACATTATTTTCACAATTTAAAATGCACAGTACTTAATTCTATTTCATTTAAATTGAACTTCATCATTAACATCTGTATAAAACAAGGCTGTGAGCTGTTAGTGCATCAAATTTAAGTAAATAATGACTTTCAGTGGATGATTTAGTAGACACCTAGCCATAGTCATGAAATCTTCATTTATGAGAAGATTAATTCATAAGTTTTGCCAGTTCCGCAGCAATCCAGTTTTAGGTACTTGTGCCATATATGCCCATCAGTATGTTGAAAAAAGAATATACAAAGTTCAGGGAATTGAAATATTTCACACAAGAAAATGTAAAATGAAGATTCAGTCATGAAATAAGACAAATTCCTAATGGTTTTATATTGACAAAGGAGTCTTTCTGTGTGGGAAGATGTCACTCTGAATCAACTATAATGCTTGTTAAACTACATATTAAACTAAATCAATTTGCTAGTTATCTACCATTATGGCATAGTCACAAAGGGGCAAGGCAGAAAATTTTTATTTCATTGTGTCAAAACCATACTAATTAAGCAAAAAATCTGGTTACAGAAGCAGTTAATGATTTTATAGATCAGGTCGCCATTGCAAATACTCCACAGTTTAACACATTCTTCAGAATATTAAAATTTGTATAGACTGTTTTGAAAGCTGCTTTGCAAGGTCAAAGAAAATTTTCTGGAGTGCAACAATATAATGGGAGCATATGCTAATTCCCCAAAAGATTAATTTTTCCCATCAGGCTCAAGAGATCCTGAAACTAAGAGCCTTCTGTGTTTGGATAGTTGTCTCACTGGCCATGTAGCTTTTGAGAGTGGCAAGAAACAGCAAACAATTTCTAATGCTTACCTGAAAGGAAGCATCCATATCAAGCTGACTACCACTTGCAGAAATATTTGATTCCTTCTATTAAGTACTTAGAAAATTATACAGTTATGCAAAGCAAAGATTCACAGAATCACAGAATCTACATTTCTGAATTTGGAAGGGACCTTCGGAGGTTTTCTGGTCCAATCCAATCAGAGATCAAGAATACTATCTAGAGTAGGTTCATAGAATAGTAGAATCTCAGAATGGTTTGGAAGATCATAAAGACTATGTAGTTCCATCCATCCTGCCATGGGCAGAATTGCCACCCACTAGATCAGGCTGCCCATCCAGCCTCCCTTGTATGTCTTCAATGATGGGGCATCTACAGCTTCTCGGATCAACCCATTCCAGTGCCTCACCACCCTCTGAGCAAAAATTTTCCTCCTAACATCTAATTTAAATCTTTCCTCTTTTATTTTTTTAAAAATATTATTTATTCCCCCTGTCCAATCACTATCAGATCATGCAAAAAGTCAGTCTCCATCTTGCTTATAAGCTCCCTTTAAGTACTGAAAGGCTACAATGAGGTCTCTCCAAATCCTTCTTTTCTCCAAGCTGAACAAGCCTAACACCCTCAGCCTTTCTTCACCAGAGCTCCAGCCCTCTGATCATATTCATGGCACTCCCTGGACTTGTTCCAGCAGCTCTACATCTTTCTTGTTTTGGGGGAAACAAACTTGGAATCAGTACTCCAGGTGAGGCCTCACAAGGTTGTAGCATAGGGGAACCACATGTCTCCGATCACCTCATCACACATGTGCCTTAACATAGCTTCTGGGAGAAACTCTTCCATAATCTTTGTAGGCAGAGATGAGGCTCACTAGTTTTTATTTCCACTCTTCTTGAAAGTGGAAGTGATGTTTCTTTTCTCAGTCACTGGGGACTTCATCTGACAGCCATTAATTTCCAGTATGATGGACAATGTCTTGGCAATCACATCAGCCAGTTTCTTCATTACCATCAGCCCCCATAGACTTGTATACGTAGGTTCCACAGGACTACATCCAGTTGGCTTTTGAAGGTCTACAAAGGAGACTCCACAGCCTCTTTGGGTAACCTATTCCAGTACTCTACTAACCACACAGTAAGTGTTTCTGATGTTTAAACAAAATGTCTTGTGTTCCAGTCTGTGTCCATAGCCTCTTGTCCTTTCAATGGGCACCACTGAAAACATTTTGATTATCAAATATGAAATTTCAATCATTTTGCAATTATGATTTTTCCATGCAAGATTAAAATGAGTAATCTGATGAAATGCAAAAAATCAAAGAAACACAGGGAACAAGATTAAATGTGTAGAAAGAAAATATTTGGCATTTTGCTTAAGTAATGTGTGTGATTTGAAAGATAATTTTTTTTTGTGTAAAGTTTCCTTGGAATAGAAAAGAACATCTTGCTCAATATCTACCTTCCCTTTTTATGGAACTTTTAAAATTACAATAATTTATTTCTTTCATCCAGAACTAGCAGTAACTGCTGTGCTTGAGATGCACTCAACTACTTGTATTCAAATTTTCAGGTATCATTAAGTACCCCCAAATGTGAAATGAAGACATGAAATATCCCAATAAAAATAACATTCTGAATTACTTTTACAAGCACAGTAAATGTTGCTATTTAATGCAAAAATTAGATCTACTTGAACTTTAAATTGTATACCTGCTCTGTTTTATTATTTTTTTAAGATTATCTTGTTTCATGTTGAAATACATAGTTTCCTGAAGGTATTATTTCTCATTATCACATTTTCTTAAAGTTGTATATCTGAACTGGCTTAATTAACACTTGACAGTTACATTCTTTGCTTTTAGATTTCAAGTGGTTTAATTGCTATTCTTCAGGAAAAAACAAAACAAAACAAAACACAAAACAAAAATTTGCAGTTAGATTTAACCCTTCTCCAGATTATAAAAAATCCTGAATTTGAATGTATTTGTGTTTAGTAAATATTACTAAATATTACTTTATATGAACACAAAAATTGTAATTTATTAAGTAATTGTGACTGACCAATGAAGAGGGGCAAAGGTGATACGTTCCCATCTTATGGAGAAATTGTGGATTGTAATTTCTGTATTGAGGGGTTTTACCATGTGATTTCTACACATTGTTCTATCCCTTTTTTTATATGTTCAAAACACACGTAAAATCATATATTTTCTAATAAGTAAATGTGATATTAAACAGTACACCCCGTCAGAAAATATTGGACTATAACAGTGCTTTTTGCAACATTAGCTCTATTTTTGTTTGCGTGGTTTACATTGTTTTTGCTCTATTTGAACATACAGAAATATATTGTATATGCTTCATAACCAAGAGAAAATACTAATTGCCATAACACACTCTATTTTATGTAGTCTAATAAGTGTAGCACTAGTATACAGATGTTTTCTAATGCTGCACATTTTATGGACCCCTAACAAATGACAACAGTATCCTTGGAAATTCAGTTCAGATTCTTCATAATTTCATTTCTTAATGTACAAAGTATCATACATGGGAACATCATGAACAATACTATTCCTACTGTATAGGGTGTTCTAAGTTTGTGAAAGATAATTTCATCCTTAACTATGAATTATTTCATATCATTTTAATTAAATCTTAACTGCAAAGGAAACAATTTTATATTGGAAAAAAAAAGCTTTCTATAAATTGCTATTTTTCATAGAGAACAGAGAAACTTGGAAATCTATTTTGACTTTATGTGATAAGTTATTGACTTAAACGTGTCAGTTCTAAATGAAAGTATCTGCATTTAAGTGTGGATCATCATTACTGATACTTAAATGACACTGAGGGAGCTTCTTCCTATATTCATTATTTTATTCATGACATCAGCATTTTGCCTATGAATATACTAGAAATGATAGCAGATTTTCTTTTGAAATAAAATAGCCTTATTGCATATCAGTGTCAACATTCTTCATGCTCACAACATTGTTTGCATTTAACTGTTGTACTTTACTTCTTTGTTTACTTTCCTCTCAATATCAGTAAAAAAGTTCATTTCTGCTGAAGAATTAAAACAAATAAGATTAATGTTACATTTCAAAGGTTTTATATTCAGTATTATCTGAGTTAAAAATGAAAGAGCTAGAATCTGATGTGCTGACTGATTCATCTGATTTTAGAGTTATGACATACGTAGTACCATCAATCTGCGGTGATGGCCATTTTGGAGGAAAATTATTCTCACCTAACTACTCATCTTTTATGTAACTGCATAGCCTTAGCTAATAATCTTGGGCTTCTGTTAGCACTAGTGAAGAGAAATAAGCATTTGTAGACTATGATTTATCCACCACATTAAATGATTGTATTAGAATTAAATAAATGATATCTCAAAGTTTAAAACTAGGCTTTGAGTTATATCCTCTCCCATCTATTTTCTGGTGGAAGTTTGGGAAGAAAGGAGATTTTCAGTGACTCCAAGGTTGGCCACAACTACAATTGTATATATTTTGATGTAGGTGTCTGCATGTGAGCATCACTTCCTTAAAGACAAATACTTAAGTTGTCTGAACTTATCCTGCTTGGTGTCAAGGAGCAAGTTGGTCTCCTTTAGTTCTGAGATGCATATGAAGCCTGAAAACATATTGCTGCTGAGGTCACATACAATTGAAAATACTTTTCTTTATTACTCAGATTAATTTACAGCTGTAATATTTTTAAATACATGCTGTATACTCCGTTGTTTTTGTCAAAATTTGTCTAAAAGGTAGATGCCAAAGACTTCTGAGGAGGCTAAGTAGTGGTTAGTGAGGAATAAAAGTAGCCAGTGAAATAGTTTTACCCTCGAATAGTCACTTATCAAGCTCCAAAGTATACTTTGCCATAATTACCTGAAACTTCTGTACCTGTTTGAAAGGACTTGGCCTTCTAAGATTAAATGATTTCAATTTTTTAAATTCACTTTTTTTTTTCTCCTTTTACATGAAAGTAGTGACTGTAGTATCATAATTTTCTGCCTGACCTGAAACTTCAGGTAAAACAAAATGCATATATTTCATGTATTCATCTATAATTAAAAAAAGTTTAACATTTGTATACAACTACAGAAAATCTGATGGTTTTTTTTTTAATCAGGAAAGTGACAAATTTTTCTGTGCATACAGATTTTGTAGATATATGATATAAATATCACAACTAACTATAAATGACAGGCAACCAAAACATCTTCAGAAGGTGAGGCTGTTTCTGAGCAATACTTTGGCCTTCTAAATGTCTGAACATTAAGGGAAAAAAGCTTGCAGTGAAGGAGAAAGTAAGAATGATGTATTAAAAATTCAACAAACAAGAAATGAGAATGACAAAAAATTTCCAAAGCAGGATGTGCAAATATTAAATTGTGTGCAGAACTCAAGAGAATTTGCATTTGGTAGGACTGATGTTGCTATTTTGATTATGTGTATTGCATAGCAGGTGATTACTGTATCACAGAGAAGAATGATCTATTTTTCATCTCTCCAGGTAGTTACATGGCTGTCAATACTTCAGTATATGAATGTGGTCTCATTTCCTTCATGTATATTACATATCATTTATCTATTTTAGGCAGACCATTAAGAACTTGTAGTAAATTTCTATGATAATCTTTGGTTGTTCATTTCAAGTTCATTTCAAAAGTTATAAATAATACAAATTTATTTTGCACTTTCTCATGAACAGTGGTGAGAGAGTGGTGAGGTGCTGGAACAGGCTGCCCAGGGAGGTTGTGGATGCCCCACCCCTGGAAGTGTTCAAGGCCAGATTGGATGGGGCCCTGGGCAGCCTGGTCTAGCATTAAATGAGAAGGTTGGTGGCCCTGCATGTGGCAGGGGGCTTGGAGATTCATGATCCTTGAGGTCCCTTCCAAACCTGGCCATTCTGTGATTCTGTGATTCTGTGATTCCCTTTAGGATAGTAGGATCACAGAATCATAGAAAGGTTTGGATCCTTTAAGGGACTTTTAAGATCATCTACTTCTAACCTCCCTGCTATAAGGCACAGACACCTCCCACTAGACCAGGTTGCTCAAAGCTCCATCTAGCCTGGCCTTGAATGTCTCCAGGGTGGGAGCATCCACAGCCTCTCTGGGCAACCTGTTCCAGCATCTCATCACCATTACAGTAAAGAATTTCTTTTTAATATCTAGTATAAATCTACCCTCTTCCCATTTAAAGCCATTTCCCCCTTTTCTGTGACTTCATGTCCTTATAAAATGTTCCTCCCAACCTTCCTGTAGGCCCCATTCAGGATTATCTCACAGAAAAGTGTTAGCACAATATTTACTAAGCTGAGTCTATGCTGTATAACTTCTGATAACAGAAGTTGGTAATTATGTTAAAGTGTTCTTATTGATGAATAGTTGCTGTTTCATTTTACAGATGAGTCAAAAACAAAAGAATACTGACGATTATAAAAAATAATAATTTTCATAAGCCAATTTTTAGACATAGCACTTAGGAAAACTTAATAGTAGTTATAATCATTTGCAACTACAGTATTAGGTTTATATGGCAAGGTTTCGGTAGCTGGGGAGGCTCGGGGGGTGTCTTATATGATAACAATTGAACAGCTGCCCCACGTCAGATATGAGTCAGTTCCACTTGGCTCCAGTTGCCGCTGAGCAGAACTGAGCTGTGACTGACACTGGTTGTGCCTCTGTGGGATCCAGCTTAAGAAAAGAGAAAAGCTGTTGCATAACTACAGCCAGGAAAAAGGATGGAGCAAATGTAGATAGCAACAACTCTGCATTCACCAAGGCCAGTGAGGATGGAGGGGGAGGAGGTACTCCAGGCATTGGAAGAGAAGTTCCTCTACAGCCAGTGGAGATGCTCATGGTGCAGCAGGCTGTCTCCTGCAGCCTGTGGCGTACCACACAGAGCAGATCTCCATGTGTAGCCCATGGAGGATCCCACACAGGATCAGGTTCCTGTTTGAAACAGGATTTGGAGAGAAGCATGTGGTGTAGCAGGTGATCTGGTGAGAGCTGCGCCTATGGGAGATGTGTGCTGGAGAAGTCCATTCCTGGTGGACTTGTGGACTATATTGTGGACCCACATTAGAGCAGTTACTGAAAAACTTGTGAGAAGCATACATAAGACCAAGAGGAGACAGGCTGCATCTCCTAGGTCCTCCTAGCTGGAGGAGGAGAAGAGAGCATGAAAGAAGGAGGAGCGTGAAACAAGGAGAAGCAGAGACACAATGTTACAGACTGACTCCAGTCTCTTGTTTTCCGCTGAGAAAGAGTTGATTTTCTTCATAGTGTCTGGTATGATGCGATGTTGTGTCTTTAGGAGAAAAGCAATGCTGATCACACATTGATGTTATCAGTGCTGTACAGAGCCAAGGACATTTCAGTTTTTCAGCTTCTCCTACTGTCCTACCAGCAAGAGAATGGGGAGATGCAAGGAGCTGGGAGGGGACAGAACTGAGGAGCTGATCTGAACTCTCCAAAGGGATATCCCATACCATATGATGTCACTCTAAAACTGGGGGGAGTTGGCCAATGTGGCTGCAGCTGCTCAGGAACTGGCTGGGCAACTGTCACTGGATGGTGAGCAATTGCTTTGTGTATCTCTTGTTTTGTACATATATGCATATATTGTTATCTTCACTGTTATTTTTCTCCTCATTTTCTGCCTTTGTAAATAGTTCTTATCTCAACCTGTGAGTTCTACTTTTTTTTTTTTTTTTTTTTTTTTTTTTTTTCCCCAGTTCTTTCCCCCCATCCCACCAGGAGCTGAGTGAGTGAGTGAAAGGGTGTGTGGGGTTTAGCTACTTTCCATGTTAAACCACACCATTCCCCATTCTCATTCCCCTGTACCCCCTGTGGGGAGGAGATAGAAGAGGGTGGATGTGACAAAGATGTTTTCAGTTTGCTTTTGGTTCTCACTGCTCCATTCTGTAATCAATAGGCAACAAATTATCTTAATTTCCCTAAGTTAAGCATTTTTTGGTGAATGACAATTTACTATTCAGTGATTTCTCTGTCCTTTTCAACACCTGGTGCTTTTTTGATCTTATTTTTTCTCCCTGTTCTTTTGATGAGGGTAAATAAGAAAGCAGTATGATGGAACTTAGCTGCCCATCAGTGCAAAAATACCACAGCTAGTGAATGGAATAAGAATACTGGTAGATATCATTCTATTCACTCCTTAGAGAAATCAAACTAAGTACAATGTAGTTGTGTTTTTAATATTACACAATATTTTTTGGACCTTCTTCAGATTCTATTTCAATTTCACAATCTATGGAAATCAACTGATTTTTCAGTCTGTAGTGCTTAAGTGAAAAAATGTAATAGTAACAAAGGCACAAATACTTATGCTTTTAATGTTATAATGCTTAAAATTATAACTGAAATTTTATTGCCACTTAATATTGTTGAAATTTTGCTTTCAATGCAGTAAGATCCCATGAATTTTCCTAAATGTTCTGAAACCCTAGGTAATATATTTTCTACACTACTGTTGAAATTTACCACTTGCTGGTGCCAAGGAAAAGTACAATATTGAACAGTTGAATTTTTTTCTCAAGGATAAGGGTTAGGGTTAGGGTTGATTGTTACACTCACAATGTCATTTGGAAAGGAGAATTTCTGAAGAGTGAACAGAGCAGCTGTTGCCTAGTAGGGAGGCAAAATAATGACTTGACATCTGGCAGCTCAAATTTGTATACAGTCTAATATAAATAGAATAATAATTAAAGTGTAAAATTTGTAACACTTTCAAGCTTTGTTCTATTTGTCAATCCTGATTAAAAAAAAGAAATGAAGTTAATGAACTGTGAACACATAATTTATCAGCACCTAGAGCAGGATCTTTCATATAAAAGAAAATGTGTGTTCTGTGTCTTTGTTTTTAAGCATTTTCTATTTTAGTAATTAATTGTTTCTTGAGCTTTGTCAAAATTACAGTAGATGTCATGATTTCATGAAAACTTATTTCATTACAATGATTAAATGTTATTTTATGCATCTTGTGTAAATGCTATCTATTTAAATAGGAATTTTGGTTTCTCAATGAGGTCAAAGCTAAAAAAAATATAAATTTATGTACATGTACATAGATTGTATATACCATAAATATTGTCTGTCATTCTGTTTAGTCTCATGGATTTAAAAACTAGAATTTGTGACTGTGTAAAAAAAAAAAAAAAAAAAACTTTTTTATAGTTATTATTTTTAAAAATGAAGTACCACTTTTTTTTACTAAGCCACAGTAATTTACAAAGCCTAGGTGTGTTGGACCCAGGAGGTGAACAGCCTTCAATTTTCTTGTACACTGCCTTTCAACTATTAAACTCTATACAGACTTAGAGCTGCCAAGTGTCAAGTTATTGATCTACCTCCCTACCAGGCAACAGCTGCTCTGTTTGCTCTTCAGAAATCCTTCCCTCCAGATGACATTGCAAGTGTAACAAGAGACTTAATTACTGATGAAATAAGTCTTGGACTACTCAAAGAATATGTTTAAAGAATAAATTCATAGTAGAATTGTGCAGATGAAGCACAGAGAAGACTGGTGGGAGTAATTGTGGTGCTCTACTTGCAAACCTACCACACAATACTAATTTTCTAATATACCCACTATAATACAGAAAAGATTATCCGAATTAACACTACTTTGTGTATGTGTGTGTGAGAGAGAGAGAGAAAAAAAACCACAGTAACTGATATTCTGAAATATCATCATACATTGGTAATATCAGAGAATAGTAAAATTACCTCTTTTATCATTTGCATCTGCAGATCTGTAAGCAAAACAGTACAAAGCCTATCAGTGTTTATTACATATTTATTCTTGGGTGATCTCAGGTAATGTTCTCTGAAAACAGAAAAAAAAATTAGAGCTACCATTTATTCTACTATAGAATTAATGATAGAAGAAAAGATTTTATAGGTGGACGACATGTTTAATGTTGATTTACAAATAAATAAAACTTAATTAGTAATAGATCAAAGATTTTTCTGCCATTTTGACAGAATTCATGTTTAGTTATTAGCACTATTTTGCAAAGCAATTATACAGTTTCTATGGAAGAAAGTTGCACATCAAAAACGTATTAGGATCAGTGATCCTATGGAAAAATATTCCGTTCATATAGTGTACATAGTATAACTGGGTTCTAAAACACTGTCAGCTGTGTTCCACATAGGAGTCTTAAGTGGAATAGAAGAGAATATTATCTCGGGATTATTAATAGTTTAATAACTGGGGGAAGGGGTGTTTAGTTTTCAAAACATAGGGCATCTACACAGCAGGTAACACAAGTTTTTGCATTTCCATGTAGGAAAAGAAGGAAAGATTACACTGGACCTTTGGCTGTTCATGCATCACTTAATTATGAATTCACTCCTTGATTTTGTTTTTGATCATAGTCAGCCATAGGCTGGAGATCAAACCAGATCTTCTTCATTTTTGCATACAAATATAGCCTAAATGTCTGCAGAATGGTCAATATATTCATAAATAATATATGGAGAATCAATCAGAAATTAGAAGAACTTGTACACAACATAAAATTATTTAAGTTATAAAATTAAACTTATAAAAGGTTCTAGTAGCAATTGAATGAAAAATAAATAAACAATTGTAATACTCAAATTTAAATTAAAAACTAGGGACATATTGAATTTTGAGATACGTATATTCTGTGTGGCCATGTCAAAGGACTTGCACAAGTCCAGATGGAAAACATCAGTTGCCCTTCTTTTGTCCACTGAAGCTGTCACTCTATCATAGAAAGTTGCTAGATTGGTCAGGCATGATCGGCCCTTGGTGAAGCCGTGGAGTCTATCTTGGATCACTTCCTCAACTCGTACATAGCTTAACATAGCTTCTAGGAGGATCTGTTCCATGATCTTCCCAGGCAGACATGAGGCTCAACGGCCTACAGCTCCTTGGGTCTTCTTTTCTCCCTTCTTAAAAATGGGAGCAATATTTCCCTTTTTCTTGTCACTGGATACTTCATGTAACAGCCATAATCACAGAATCACAGAATGGTTTGGGTTGAAAGGGACCTCGAGGATCATGAAGCTCCAACCCCCCCACCACAGGCAGGGTCACCAACCTCCACATTTCATAGCAGCCCAGGCTGCCCATGGCCCCATCCAACCTGGCCTTGAACACCTCCAGGGATGTCTCCAAGGCTTGCTGTACTTTTGTGTGTCACTCCCTGGCATTTACACCGCAGTGTCCAGGATGAGGATACGCTCTTCCCCTACCAGACCTCCATCATATGATGGAGATCATCTTGGCAACTACATCAGCCAGGCCTATGGACTTGTACAGTTTCAGTTTCATGAAGCAGTCTTGAAATTGCTCTTCTTTTGCAGCTGGAGGGATTTTACTCCCCTGTCTCCTGCCTAGAGGTTCAGAGATGTGAGAGATACGGGAAACCTAACTGCCAGTGAAGACCAAGGCAAAGTACCTCTTCCTTCTCCATGTCTGCCGAAGCCAGCTCTCCCTTTTCATTTGCCAGGGGGGTATACTCTCCTTGGCCCTTCTCATTTGATCATTGTACCTGTTGAATCTCTTGTTATTTTTCACATCCTTGTCAAGTTTGGTTACATCTGCGCACGGCTTTTCTGTTCCCATTTCTGCATATCAAGAGCATGTCCTTATATTCTTCCCAGGATATACATCCCTGCTTCTACTGCCTATACACTTCCTTCTTTTCCCTCAGTTTGTCCAGCTGATCCTTCCTCAGCCATGACAGTTTTCAATTTCCTCTGCTTGATTTCTTACGTTGGAGGATGGAAAGGTCTTCTGCTCTCAGAATGGTATACTTAAAGATCTGCCAGATCTGTTCTGTTCCTTTGTCCCCAAGGATAGTTTCCCAGGGTATCTCATGCAGTAATTCCTTAAACAGCCTGAAGTTTGCTCTCCTGAAGTTTAGAATACTGAGTCTGCTCTTTGCCAGACCTTTATTCCTTCAGATTGTGAACTCCACCGGGCCCTTTTGGCTATAGCCCAGCCTAATACTTAGGCTAGGAAGTTATCCTCAGTGGACTCCAGGATTCTCCTGGAATGCTTGCAGCCCAATGCGTTGCTTTTCCAGCAAACGTACAGGTGGCTGAAATCCCCCATCAATATGATAGTCTGGGAGCACAATGTCTCGCATTCTGATCACCAGATGTCCTTATTGGTCATATCACTTATTTTAATCTACAAGCTCTCAACATGATCACAGCTGTTCCTCAGAGGCAGCTCTTCCGCTTCTTAACGTAGAGGACAACTCCCCCATATCTCCTGCTCTGCCAATCTTTTCTAAAAAAGCTTGTATACATTAATCATTGTATTCCAGTTGTGTGATTCTTCCCACTGCATTTCTATCACAGCAATTAGGTCATGGTTTTCTAATTGCACCACAATTTCTGTCTCCTCCTGCTTATTTCCCATGCTGTGTGCACTGCTGTAGAAGCACGTCAGCTGGGCTATCACTTACCTTCTTGGAGAAGCCCTCTAAAATTCCACTAGGACAGGTCTGAAACTTTCTCCTGCTGTTTCCAACAGTGACAGCGTTCAGGCCATTCTACAATTCTATGATTCTTTCTCACTCAGAAGTACATCTCCATCCTCCATCAAATCTAGTTTAAAGCTCTGTTAATCAGCCCAGCTGCTGCCCAGAACATTCTTGCCTCTCCTGGATAGTGGCATTCCATCCGATGTCGACATACAGTTTCTTGAAGGTGCGTTCAGTTCAATATTCACTATAAAATGCATACTGTTTTAAAAAAAAGTCATTTTCATAGATAGAATGCTTAAAAATTAAACTGCATTTTTTTTTATTATATGCTATTACTTTTACCATGCAAAATGATAATCATGTCTTATAGATTTAAAAGCAGAAGAACAAACAAGAATTTATTGTAGTTGTGTATCTTCTAGGATTATAAATTACTAATAGTTTAATTAATTTACTATACTAGAAAAAGAACAAAAGCTTAAGGTTAAAACTGCAACCCCAGGACTTGCTATCCATTTAGAGAAATTAAATTCCCACTAAAATATTGACATGCATTTAAAGAAAGATGAGCCTGTATAGGATGAACATATCTTCAAGAGTGATGCACAATGGAAATTAATAAGCAGCAAATCTTCCAAAACATGCTTGATGTGTGTTCAGATAAAAGTCAATGTTAGGAAATGAAGCTGATGAAATATACTTCTAAAACAACTGTATATTCGATTTAGGGCATATTACCTTAAAATTAATTATATTTTCCTTTATACGTTAATTCTTGCTTATAGAATAAAAGCTATCTGAACAACAGTAAATGAAGGAGAAAAACAAACAACAGTATATAAAATAAGGATATGTGGTGTAAAATTAGTAACTTTACTAATTGTGGAAAAGGAAATAAACTGCAGTTATAATAACCAGAGAGAATTCTAAGCTGGAAATTACTGCAGATGCTGATACAGGGCAAGGAAAGAGTAATTAATGATCTAACAAATTTTAAATGTGCTCCCCTCTTTCAGAATTAACTCTTTTAGGAAGGTGGTTTGACTATAGGGAACAACATGCAAGATGTTCTATCATCATATGGAGGGAAAAAAAAAAAAAGAGTAGGTAATTTGGAATTGCAGAAATAGAACACTGAAGTTATCAGGTAGGAAAAAAGGACAATCTCAGTATAGCTGTTAAAACAAATCCAAATATGATGCAATTGCCACCTTAGATGAGATGTGCAATATGCCTTACCAGAAGTAGTGAAAGAAATGTGCTGAGTGACAATTGTGCAATTCACATTTCTGAAGAACTCTGTTTTTAGAGTACCAAATGCTAATTAGTTTTATTAACACTTGCTGATTCAGATATTGTTCTGAATTTCCAGCAAAAAAACAGTTATTCCTCTTTATCAAAAATTGACGGAAGGACTATTAGGGACTTATGCCAGCAAACTTCTTGAAAACAAGAATCACACTATGTAAGTGAACAGTAAACACAATTCATGTAGAACTTGAGAAGAGGACTAATCATGACCCCCTCCACTTCAATAGATCTTCCATAAACAGAAACTCCTAGAAATCCTATTAAGATATTGACATTTATAATCATCTGAGATGGGCCTGGGCGCCACTTTAGCAATTTCAGTCAAATGTGTGGTTATCTTTGTTCTGTTCCTCCAAGTTCACTACAATATTCATCAGTAATTACTCAGTAATTACTTTTATATTTCAACATCTCAACAATATGCTCTTATATCCTAAAACAGAAAAAGTTCTAAAAATCACTCTGAAGAGATTCTCGTGATGATTGAACAGGAAAAACTAACATTTTTTGCTGTGGTGAATTGCTTTGTTTAATCAAAAGGACAGTTAACAATAC
The DNA here is from genome assembly GCF_987193195.1 of Phasianus colchicus. NCBI lineage: Eukaryota > Metazoa > Chordata > Aves > Galliformes > Phasianidae > Phasianus > Phasianus colchicus. The sequence continues at coordinate 158,838,713 of NC_143436.1, forward strand.
TCATATTTTACATTTTTACATTCAGAAAAATAATATGGCTGTTTCCTCCAATATTTAATGAACAAAAATATGTTACCTAGTTCTGGTAGGACATGCAAAAGCACCTTCCTAAAAGTCTTGTTTGAGGAGAACACTAAAAGCATTTAATCTGCTATCTGTAACAGATGAGGTCATGTGCTGAACAGAATCAAACTGCTTCCCATACTTACTGATTGGTTGGTTAATCAACAATGACTTGCAGTTAAAAAAAAAAAAATTGCCAAGCATGAAAAAAATCTGGTGCCATTCTTATAAAATAGGACAAGGCTGTTTTTCAGCTACATCTGTATAATTTGGATGCACAATTTCGGTTCTTGTTAGAACATCCCAGAAAGTATTAGTTTTCATTCCTAATTTTTCACTTACAAATCCATACTTAGAGCTGGTTTAAATCCTGTGAGTAAATATAAATATCAGTTAATATTTGAAACCTTCCCTTAGCCTACACCACTGGGAACAGTATGCAAAGTTTAGATCACAAAAACTTGTTCTCTTGTATTTAAAGTCAGATGTAAGTTAAATGAGAGACTGCAGTCCTCTTTTTAACCTCTCCACATACAAAGCTAGAATACATTTATATGAGATATCACAAAACAAATTCATTTGAAGAGATCTCATTAGATACAAGCTTTATTCCAGTCAAGTGCCTACAATTTTCCTTTAAGGTTAAATGATAGAATCTTTGATCTGCAAAAGAATAGTAAGCAAAGGAGCACTTCTTCCTACTAAACCTTCATTTTCTAAAACGCTGCTTTGCTCTGTGAGCACCAAGAGCTAAATCACAGGTCAATTTAAATAGTAATGCTATGCTTTTAATGTCTAACTTCAAGAACAAACTTAGGTTGTCACCTAAAAGATTAGATAGTGTCACATGATTTTTTTTATAAATATATAAGATGTAAATTGAGCAGGTGGAAGTCAAGATAACACAGAATTAGCAGAGATAAAAGAAATTAAGACTACTTTGTAATCAATCTAGGAATAGTATAAAGCATCAGCTGAAGTTATTGCTATATTTCCAATAAAATTTCAATGTTATTACTCTGCCAATGAAGTTACCAGATACTTTGTTACCTCACAATTCCATTGAAAAGATTTGCCTCCCAAAGCATGTTAATTAATAAGACAAATTTGGGGAACAACCTGAAAATATTGCAGATCCTTAAAATTAATATATTAAATGATCATGTTTATCACACTGACATTAAACTTAGAGAAAAAAACACAAATGTGTAGTTCTGTAATTTCTGAATGTAGCCAACAGAACCTCACACAAGTTCCAGAAACAATAATATGAAGAAACTCTTCTTCTGTTATATACAAATAAGCTAAGGTTCAGTTTTTCAACATTTTCATTATGCTTCTTCAAGTGTTACAAGAGTAGAAAGATTTAGAAAGGATTTGTTATTATTTTAATTCTTTTAACCATGAGAGATTGAGAAACTTTACAGAATAATATGTTCTCTAATGAAACATTATCTAGATCTGTTTAATATAAAAAGTACTCAGCTAAGCTTAGTCACAACTAGTTTTTAAATTGTATAATTTAATTGTAGTATGTGTTCAGTAGGATGTGAGAGAATGGGATGCTGCAAACACTGTATAAAGCTGTTACTTCCATGCTCAAAATTATTAAAACAGGAAAAAGTAAAAATTCACACAAAAATCTCTATCAAATAAAATACTTTCCATCTGTGTCTGTTTAGTAGTACCAAGCAACAATAGCATGTTTTTTGATACTGATGATTAAGTAATAACATACCAATTGCAAAAGCAGTGCCAGCTGTGAGGAATAAGGCCAGCAGTAAACAATGAGTGCTTTTCTGTTATTCAGATGAATGATAATGGTTGACAATGGACTCAGATTACAAACATAAACTTTAGAATTGTGTGTTACTTTAGTAATTAGATCTGAGATAACAGCATAATCTCAGGAGTATAGGATTGTGTATTATTAACATTGCAGTGGTGAAATAATCCTGTTTACATGCTGTCATTTAAGGCACATTTCAATTCTGAAGAATTGTTTGCTATAACAATATAGGTAGATATATTTCATTTTAATTCACTCTGTTAGAAATTACTACTATAAATACTCTGTTAGTAAAGTTATCGATTAAATAGCACATAATTACAATAGCACATTTGCTTTCAGTCCTGGTTATAGAATCACAGAATCATAGAATGGTTTGGGTTGGAAGGGTCTTTTAAGACCATCTAGTTCCAACCCCCCTGCATGGACACCTCTCTCTATACCAGTTGTTCAAAGCCCCATCCAGCCTGGCCTTGAATGCTTCCAGAGAGGGGGCAACCACAGCCCCTCTGGGCAACCTGTTCCAGTGTCTCACCAGCCTACAGTAAAGAATTTCTTCTTAATGTTTAGTCTAAATCTATCCTCTTCCCATTTAAAACCATTTCCCCTTGTCCTGTCACTACAAGTCTTTATAAAAGGATTCACCCTAGATCTTTCCTTGTATATTTTAACTACCAACAATAAGAGACAGATTTAAATGTGGTTTTGAAAGAGAATTTGATAGAAATCAAAGCAACAAATGCAGATTGCTAAATGTTAAATGTATTTTTTCTTTCTTTGTATGGCACAGCATTCCTAAGGGTCTACAAATCTATGAGAATTAAAATCTTGTGTAAATAATTTCATTTCTGAAAGGTTTTGCTCCTCTCCAGGTTTAAAATTAATCACAATAAAGAAGGAAATAATGCATAACCTTTACTGCCTAAAACTGATTAAATAACATTTGTAATTAATAAGCATTACTTTACTGTTAAATAACATGAAGGATGACTGTTTCATAGCCCTATTAATATTGATGGAAAATGTCAAAGTACCTAAATGTCAAGATGTTCTCTTTTGGATTCAACCGTTCCTCCATTCTAATACACAATAAATAGGTCAAACAATAGCACTTAAATAGCAGAAAGGCTGTTGAGACTTGAATATGATCCTAATATTATTCACTTTGGTTAAATACTCATGGTGCTTTTAAATGAGTAAGAATCTTTCACTATATATTAATGTTTTATAACTTAAGCCTAACATTTCATTACCGTAGTAAGGCATGTTGCAGTGTCTGTTTTGTTGGGTAGCTAAACTGATAAACTTGTGAGATGATAAAATATAGGTTCTTTAAAGATGAGATGGGAATAGTATAGAACTGACTTGAATCAAGCCTTTCCTCATATTCAAATATTCTGAACTTGTTCAACTCTCAAAGTTGTCCATAACTCTAGATAGCTTATCTAAGCAACTGTAGCTAACACTGTCTGAAGACTATTAATTCATTACCATCGTTATAAGTGATTTAGTTGTATCCTAGTGAATAAGCATCCAGGGTTGTCAAGCACTGGAATAGGCTCCCCAGGGATGTGGCTGAGTCACCATCCCTGAATGTGTCCTCTGGGACATGATTTAGTGAAGGGCTGTTAGAGTTAGGGTAATATGGTCAGGTTGCAGTTAGACTTGATGATCTTTAAGGTCTTTTCCAACCTGAGCAATTCTATGATTCTGATTCTGTGATAATAAGCATCCTCTTCTTTTTTTTTTTTTTAGTATTCTTTTCCTTAAGTTACTTTCAAATGAATGAATATTTTAGGTTATTTTAACTAACCTAATGAATGGCAGAGTTTCTCTTTTTTTCTTTTCTTCTTCTTCTTTTTTTTTTTTTTTTTTTTTATGCTAATTACTGCAACCTTAACATCCTCAACAAGAAAAAAATAAATTTAAATTTCAGCCTGTCTTCCCTAGCACAGCATGATATGTGATGACCTCAGTATCATTGCTTTGCTCTCTTTTACTGTCAGTGTTACTGTCTGTAAGCCAAAGAAAGATGGGCACTTCATAATTTAAGTTATTGATCCACTGTACAGTGGGCCATTGGAGAATTAGGCCCAAAGCCTCAGTGTGACTGAGTTCTTTTAACAGCTAGCTATGCAGTGTCTTTTTCAGTGTTTAAGCTTACAATTATACTGTGAATGTGTCACTTTAGCTGATTATTCAGCTTCCATTATGCAGATGTGAATATGAAAATAAGTATCAGTTTAATGACTATGTAATTTAAACAGCACAAAGAATTTGGGTAATTTGACTGATAGTACTATAAACTAGCATACACAGAAGTTAAAAGTAAATTCATATTATACAGACTTTGAGAAGTAATTGGGTTTGTGAAGAATAAAAAATGTTTCTAATGGCCTATTAGGCAAGGGCATTCAAGGAAAAACACTGGAATCATTCAACAGGCAGTCATTATATAGAACAGTGAAGAAAATGAAATACAAAGAAGGGAATGTGTTTTGACAGGTTAAATGTCCTGTACTCTTTCCTAAAAAGAAAAGAAGAAGAAGAAGAAAAAAGTTTTGCTCTTATTTATGACTTTCCTTAGGGAAAATGTGTCCTTGTTGCATATTCCTTTTTAAATGCCCTGTAAAATTATTATGACACCTGCTGTAGAACAACTTGACTGGTTTATGCCCACACAGACAGAACCATGGTGCTGTAAATTTAAGAGCTGCCAAAATGTCCACACACACTATTGTGGAATTGCCTGTGATCCTCTATTATTTGTCTTTAAATATTTTACGTCCTGACACAAATCCAATATTGCTTGCTTGGCTGGATGATGTTTTCAGATTTCAAGGTCATTTGCTATGACCAGTAGTTCATGAACCCTGCAAACAAATATTTTCTAGCCCTATGTCTGGTTGTACGCTGTTGTATCAAAATAAATAAATAAATAAATAAATAAATCTATTTTGGAAACATAATCCAGAGATAACCATAAAAAGTATCAACAAATGAATGAAACAGAAATAATAATAATGAATTCTGGGTCCCCTGAAAAAAGTTTTTGCCTTTTTTGTCTGTCAAGTGGTTGCATAAAAAACCTAAAGGTTAACAAACGATTGTTTAGCTTTCTATAAAGGACCCAAACAGATCACCTGCTTTACATGTCAGTTTTAATTAAGGCAGATCAGACTGTTTTAATTAAACCCCGATATCAAAATCCTCTCTTCCCAAAACTGAACTAAATTCTGTTTTGTCTTAGAAGACTTGAGCCATTGGAAAACATCTTCTCCACATTGACTGAGCCCAAGTATAATTTTTGACCTTCTTTTCTATCTGTAAAATATTCAATAATAGAATCACAGAGTGACATAATATTAATGATAATGGTATGATTATAGTCATGATATCAATATCAGTGAACATATTTATTTAATCCATGTTATTTCTTGGGAAATTCTGCTGCTAGATTATTTGCTGGTCAGAAAATCTATTTTAGTTTCTTTAGTTTTTTCAAAATGCTTCCATCATATTTCATCCTCTACCTTAACAAATTTCCCATGTAACATTTAATTAAAGTTTGGACTCTAAATAAAAGATATCTATTCTATTTCCCATATTTTCCCCCCAAAATTATGACAGATATTGGTTTCATTTAGCATGATCAGTTTTCAATGTACTCACAGTTACATTGTGCCTTCCTTTCCAATTATTTTCTTTATTTGGCAAATTTCTTCTAGTGCACATCAATTGTAACCACACTGGCTGACTTGATCTTTATCACTCTTTTCTTATACAAAACTTCTAAATAGCCATTTTTCAATTGTATACCATTATTAAATTACATGTTAAATAAGTAAGAAAACATGTTGAGATATGCTTCCATTATGTCATTTTAATAGCAATCCTTTGTATATTTATTCTTGTTATTCTCACTCAAAATGATAATGTAATTTGTTTTGGGACCAAATCCTGATTGGCAAAAATAATTCCTCCACCCTCTCCTTTTTTCATTCCTTTATCTACAAAATTTAAATTTGCTGCCTGATATTTTCCATTAATAATTTAAATCTGATTAGGAGAAGTAATAATAACATCTATTTCCTGCTTTTCCTTTTCTTATTTCAGTGGGTTTTATCTATGTCAATTTTTTGAATTTCTATTCTCCTTACACTACTCCTTATCTTCACTTATCCATGCATGTACTAATGTCAAGCCCTGGCACTGTATTACAGTACTGACTCAGTATTTTAGTCTCCTATTTGTCTGATCTGGATACTTGACCAGGATGTGCTACAGATCTTTTTGACTTAGGTATCTGAGTCACTTTCTTGAACATTCATTTAATGTCCATGAAAATACTGAAACAGCAATACGTTTTTGAAGTCCCTTATTAACTTTCAAATATTAACTCACCCAGAGATCTATTGTTCTTAAATAAATATTAAAAAAAAAAATTAAATATTGTTCTTTAAATAAATAAAGTATCTTGTTTTACTATCTTCTTTTGGATATAGTTTTGCTTCTCAAAAATCAGATACTTTGTTTCTTATGTAGTTGTTCCTTGTACTCAGTACCTGCGTTTCTGTTGAAAGGTTCTCACTTCTTATACAGTCAGTTATATTTGATCTATCAGTCAATCTATCCATCCATCCACCCATCCACTACACACCCTTATTTTCTCTAAATTTATTTTTCACTCACCTAAGTCCATCTAATATTTTACAATAATAATTCTATTATGATTGCTAGCCATTATCTCATGAAAACAACATTTTCAGTTCTCAAACTTGTAATTGTGTCCGCTGAATGTCACATATATCATATAACATATATCAGCAAAAGCAAGGTAGCTGTGGGTAATAAAATGGCTGGCAGGAATACAGCTCCATGCCGTAACACTCAAGCAGGGTAAGGGTGCTGGCCCAGCATAGTCCAAATCACCATCCAAGTTCCTACAGATGAGATAGGTGTAGGGTGAAATCTGGAAGTGGAGTCAGTGAGTCACAGTAAGATTCAGAAGCACTGACCAAGATCAGGTATTCCAGCTGTCACCAGGCAGGTCTGTAATGCTGAGACAGGTCTGAAATCAAGATAATCAACTTCACAGTCAAAATTAGAGTTGAGATCAATGGGATACATGGCCAAACATATGTATGCCTGCAGCACCACTGCAACCTGGCTGATTTTGCTGTTTGTTGTGTGAGATTCTTTGTTTGAAAATAGCTTTCAAATGGAAACTGTTGCTATATTTCTTAGCAGAGTTCTTCAGAGTGGAGCTTTCATGAGGCTTCAACCTTTTTTTCTTCAGCGTCATTTGAGACATCTAAAACAGCTCTCATCAGTAGGCTATCCATGGAACAGACCAGTTCAACTGCTGCATGGGGCATGGCTGAAAAGGAGTTAATTCTCCTCCTATGGCAGACCATAGGGTGCCATGTTTTGGATTTATGACCAAAGCAGTGTTGCTAACACGTCGATGTTTCAGCTACAGTTGAATAGTGCTTACACATTAGAATCATAGAATCATAGAAACACAGAATCACAAGGTCGGAAAGGACCTACAAGATCATCTAGTCCAACAGTTTACCCATCACCATTGCTACCACAAGCCTCTAAACCATATATCATAGCTCCTCATCCAGACGCCTCTTGAACATTGCCATGGACAGTGACTCCACCGCCTCCCTGGGCAGGCCATTCCAGTGCCTGACCACTCTCTGAGAGAAAAAGTTCTTCCTCATGTCTAATCGAAACCTCCTCTGGTACAACTTTGGCCATTTCCTTGGGTCCTGTTTGCTGCCTGGGAGAAGAGGCCAAACCCCTTCTCATCACAACCTCCCTTCAGGAAGTTGTAGAGTACATTGAGGTCTCCCCTGCGCGTGCTCTTCTCCAGACTAAACAATCCCAGCTCCCTCAGCTGCTCCTCATAAGTTTTGTGCTTTAGAGCTCTCACCGGTTTCGTTGCCTTTCTCGGGGCACGTTCCAGGGACATTTCATATAACATTGTTAAGGTCTTTCTGTTTCTCTCACCACCCAGGCAGCAAATAGACTAGAGGTGCACAAAAGGTTTGGAGGAGAAACAGCAAGTACAGCTAATCCAGACTGACCAAAAGGATATTTCAAACTATATATGGCTATGACATCATGCTCAGCAATAAAAGCTGAAGTAAGAGTAAAGAAGGAGGAGGGTGGAGGGAACTTTTCAAGAAACAAGAAGGTGTTCCATACGGTGGAGCCCCCCCTTACGGGCAAATGGCTGAAAATCTGCCTACCAAAAGGAAATATTGAATTAATTCCTTATTTTTCTTTGCCAGCGTGTGCAGCTTTTTTTTTTTTTTTTTACCTATTAAACTTTCTTTATCTCCACTAATGTATTTTCTCACTTTTGCTCTCTGAGTCTTTCCACATCCCAATGCAGATAATATTGTGCTAATATATTTTCATAACTTATTCTGTAAGAATAAGGGAAAGCATGGTATTACATATACTAAAACTCATAAAATACAACATAAGCCTCTATACATAGTGACATTTGAAATAAAACTCATTTATTTTTAGAGGTATTGCCCTCAAAAATAGTTAGCAGTGTTAGGTCATCAATCAGTTCTGATGAGGATTTCTAATGACGTCATAGACTACAACAGAACAGCGGAGATGTTTATTTAATCACCATCATATATGGCTAATATTTCAATGTGCAGGAGATAAGACAGGAGAGAGAAGATAAAAGTGTAAAGGAGGATTGGTACAGTATTTCTACTCAGTCCCTCTGGAATCAGCAGGATAAAACAGTCATCCAGGGAAAATTATAGATTTCTTAAATAGTAGTTTATTGATTCATCGCACCACTGATTTTTATGAGTGTACAAATATATCTGAATATTTGTAATTGTATGAGATTTGTAAGTAAAAGAATTAGATATATGTCCTCTTTTACTGTGATGAGTTTGTGAAAAAAAATTGGTATATATGAATTAGTCTCCTTCTGGATAAAATGAGACTGCTGCTCTTCTCCAAATGCAAACTGTGTTCCTGTCCCCGATGGAGAAAGAAGATATCTGAACCAACAATTGGACTTCTGAATATTTTTGGCCCAAATGTTTTAGAGTTGTTCATTGCTAGGAATCAGACTAAATATAATGTAAAACTACGAAACTACAAATAGTGCATATATAAACAATTTAGAAGGAAGTGCTCACTAGTCTGATTTTATTGAGCCAAATTACTTGCCAATATTTACATTACCTACGGTAATTCTCCTGTAAGCTAACGGTACCACGTAGTACACAATGTAGTTACAGATCATACAGGCTATGCACTTAGTTGCTGCTTATAACTTTTCCATTTTTTACCTATCACAATCCATAAAAAGTGTCTCCCCTCCTAAATATTTGTGATGATATGGCTCCATTTTTCTCATATATCTATCTAATAATTCATCAAGTATTCTTTTAATACTTTCATCAAGAATTTCCTTTAAAACAGATTTTTATGAAACATTATTTTCCTCTATTTGGGCATTTCCAACCTGTTATTTCAGAGACTTCTGCCATCCAGAATGGCTGCCTGCCATCCATTTGGAGTGAGGGAAACATCACTTACTATTTCATAAGATGGATGACAAATACAGTTTGAAATATTTTCCTTTGGTTGCAGTATACTTTAGGCAATATTTTACATTCATAGAAATGATCTTAGCATTCAATGGGTGGGAAAGTTTCACTTGTCAGTCTAATAGAAATAAAAGCAATATAATGAATTCATTATTGGAATTGGAAACCCTATTAACTCTATTGAACATGCTCAGTTGATAATCAAACATGACCAATAGGATATGCCTGTTGATATGCCATGGACATCATCAAATAGACAGAGATTCAACCTGATGAGGGACTTTTTGTCCCTATTTTTGTAAATAGAGGTAAATAAAACAATGTTTTATTGTAGCAAGAGGAAATAGCATTTAGAAATAGGGAAAAGGAAAAATTAATACCAGAGAATATACCATTTTTAAAATTAAAGCTTGTGGCAATAAAACAGAATAACTAAAATTCAGCATTTTTTTCAGATCTATACGTAGATTTAATTGTCAAATAATTATGTAATTCCTATCACAAAGGGATTTTGCTGAGGCAATCATTTAAACAACTGCAGGACATAGTAGCCCATGTCCCACAGCTGAAAAACCTATTAAAAAAAGCTCCTGTTATCATTACATTACATGCAAATTTCTGTTGTTTTAAAAGCATTTCACTGGATTTTCTGGGGATCTGAGTTGCTTCACTTATTCAAAAATTAAATGAATGGACAGTAGAAGCACATCTCAAAATTGTCTGACAGGACGAACTTTTAACCTGTCACTCATGCAACCAGGCATGTACCTAAAAGGCTGTTGTTTAAAGATCAGGTGAAATTCTGAAGCTCTTGCAGAAAGATTGGCTGCTAAATGGTCTGGATAATCCAAACGTTTTTTATATTCTATTTTATATTCTTCTCTTCAAAGTTAGTATTGACAAGTTAATCCAACTAGTTTTTTTTAGACCACCCTATTATTTTTAGTTTCTTAGGTAATAAGCACATTTAGCTTAACTATATTGCCACAAATGACATTACAGTTTACAGAATATCCCAAACAGCTCTGAAATAATTTCAGTCATGAATATGATTGAATGTCTTTATGTGTAAATTTTTTCTGACAATGTCAGCATACCTAGATCATATTTTTATTGGAAAATACTTCTAGATATAAGAATTTTTCTTTCTAATAATAATAGTCACTATGTCCACTCTAACACTTTTCTTACTGCTTCTCTTCAATTTCAATTAGAATCTAAGTATATGGGATGCTCTTCACTATCTTATCTAAATTATTTTGGCAAAAGTACAGAATTTATAACTATATGATCTATATTGACAGCTGTTCACAGTATTACAACAGACATGAGCTTGCATAAAGGCAGATCATACAGTAAATGCAAAAATCTTTTCTTTATGAAGGCAATATTACTTATACATAAAAAGGTGGTATTATCACACTGAGTTCAGCTGTCCATCATTTTCCTGTTGAAAAATTAAATACCAAAATTCTATTGCATTTCATCCAGTTTGAAAAATATGACTTTGAAGATTAAAAATAAATAAATAAAAATAAAAAGAAAGAACAAAAGAACGAAAGAATGAAAGAAAGAAATATAAATGGAAGATATATGGAAAAGGAAAAGGGCAAGGGACAAGAAAAGGAACTGCATTTCAGGAGTACAAGCTAACAAGCTAACTGGAAAATTAACCACATTTCATTCCTTCAAAGCTTTTGAGGTCAGTACTATTCTTGGAAAATTTACCATTCACTCTGTAAAAAACAGGTTAGAATGCCTGACAGTAGAATTGCATTTCCCAAGTTGAATGACCAATGGAAACATAACAAATTACAAATTTTAACTGAACAGAATCTTGATCATTAATTTTGTTTTATAGTTACCTATACTTTAGAGGAATACTTTGTTTTTGTTTTCTGTTTTCTTTTTAAACCAAATCCAGTAATTTTTAATGCTCATTTTATTTTCATTTTTTTAATATGAATCATCATTTTCATTGATTTATTTAGTGCTGAATATGTACACTTAAAATATTTTTGTAATTTTCTACCAAATATTTATTTATTTTTAAAAATATAGTATTAGGATTTCTTTCATCTTCCTGACTTTCTATATGTGTTGTCCAACAAATATTTATTCATTTTGTATTATCAAAAAATATCCTTTTTTGAGCATGCAGAAGTTAGCTTGAATTTACCTTTTTTTCTATTACTTCCCTCCCTCATAATCTACATCAATCATATACTGTCATTTCTTTTTCTTCCTTTCTTTGTATCCCACTTCATAGAAATTTACCCTGCCACTTACTGCTTCAATTTATAGCTTGCTGGGATGGTTAACAGTTTTGATTTGCTCTATAACTATACCACTCCACCTTTCCTTTATATAGATTGTACTAATTTCTATTGACATCACAATTATAGGAATCTTCCCCCCAGGATTCAGTTCTGCCCAGAAGATCACAACCATCATCATTTAACAATACATTTTTCAACACTTTCTGCTTGTTCTCATCCTTATAGCATTGTGCAAAGACACTTTTAATACAGTAAGGCATACAAAAGGCATTTGCCTTTTGATTCTTCACGTTTCATTATTTTGACATGTCTGATTTATTACTGTGATACTATATGTGTCAAAAGCCAAGCAGAAACAAAAGGAAGAATTAGAATTTTATACAGATAATGTTATTTTATAGATAATATAATTTACAGTTATCTTGTGTACAAAGCAATCAACTAAATAAGCAAACAAGCAAACAAAACAAAAAGCCTTCTTGCTTCAGAGTTAAATAAACTGCTAAATATCTCTCACTAAAAATAAAATTGCCTTAACACAGAAATGTCTTTTAGAGCACATAAACATACTATACTAAGAGGATCTGTAGGAATATCTGAGCATTTTTGGAGCCAAGACATGTTTGGGGGCATGATTTCTGGCACCTATGTCTAAGAATTTTCACCTGCAAAGACAGGACTACTTCTGAAATTACACAGTGAAATTCACTGACAGCATTATGAGTTATACAGGGGTATAGAGAAGCATGACACTAGCATCTTCTTTCTCAAATATTGCTTAAATAACGTTGATGGTCCTCCATGTGTAGGATCTAAGAGGTAAAAAGAAATGAGTAATGTAGAAGCCCAGGTTCTACATGAATAAGAGTTGTTGCTGAGTAAATTTACCCTTAATGACAATTATCTAGCTTTCATTTCTGTAATTTTATTCACCCTTTGTTTACATGCTGTTGTTTCCCCTCATACCCCATCCAAGATTTATACTCAGAATCATATAATCATACAATCATACAATCATAGAATAGCTTGCATTGGAAGGGACCTCAAAGATGATACAGTTCAAATCCCCCTGTCATGGGCAGGGTTGTCAACACTAGATCAGGCACTAGGTCAGGTTGCTCTTCCAACCGAGCTGTGAATACCTCCAGGGACAGTGTATCCACAGATTCTCTGGGCAACCTGTTTTGGGACCTTATCATTCTCTCATTAAAAAATTTCCCCTGACTCTTAAACTAACTCACTCCACTTTTAGTTTAAAACTGTTCCCCCTTATCCCATCACTATCAACCTATGCTTTAAACCCAAGATTTGTTTCCCTACTGTATTGGAAGGTTGTAATGAGGTTTCCCCAGCACCTTCTCTCCTCCAGGCTGAACAAGGCCAACTCCCTTAAGCTGTCCTCATGAAAGAGGTGCTCCAGCCCTCTGATCATCCTCATGGCCCTTCTCTGGATCCTCTCCAAAAGCTCCACACCTTTCCTGACTTGGAGACCTCAGATCTGGACACAGTACTCCAGATGGGGCCTTACAAGGGTAGAGTAGAGGGGAAAAATCACCAATCTTGCCCTGCTGTCCACCTCTCTTTTAATGCAGCCTAGGATACTGTTGGCCTTCTGGTCCACAGTAGTACACTGCTGGCTCACATTAAGTTTTTCATCTATTAGGACTCCCAGCTCCTCAGCAGACTGTGCTCAGTGAATTCTTGCAGTCTGGGATACCTAGGATTGCCTTGACCCAAGGACAACACCTTGCACTCAACATTGTTGAACTTCATTAAGACCATGTAGGCCCAATTATCAAGGGCCCCTGTCCAGGCCCCTCTGGATGGTGTCCTTTCATTCTGTTGTATAAGCTGGAACACTCAGTTTGGTGTCATCTGCAAACTTGCTGAGAGTGCACATAAAGTTGTTAATCAGAACCCTCTGGCTACTTTCCATCCAGTTTCTTATCCACCAAAGAGCCCATCTTTTGAACACATATTTCTCAAATGTATAGTTGAGAATGTTTTAACTGATTCTAACAAATAATCAAACGATAATAAGAAAATTCTGTGTTTTATTTGATCACTTTTATGAAATATTTCTAAGCTGTGAAAGATGTAGTTTTTATACCTTTGGTCAAGTTAATATAATTCTAGCCAAATGCTTTGAAAAATTGTATTAAAATATCTTTTAAATGATATAACTTCTAAATATTATGCTATTATTTTTACACCAGAATAACAATATGGTAATATTATGTTTTTCTGATTGCAGATCTTGCAAAGTTCAAACCTCTTTTTGTATGTTTTGTTTAAAATGTCACTTCACCCTGTGAAGTATTATGCAGTTTACAATAAATGTAATAAATTGCATCCATGTATGCAAATGTGTACTAGTTAGAAAAAGTTCAAATCAGTTTCCCGTTACCAGTCACATGTAGAGAGGATGATTAGAAATTTGACAGCAATTGTATTTCCCTGCTTTTCTAACTTAAAAAGTACTTGTTCTATTTCAACTTGAATTCCACTATTGGTTCAGAAAAATGCAGATGGAAGAAAAATTAACACAATACAAAAAAATAAAAATTGTCTTTAATGACAGTGATAGTTCTACCATAAGCATTGCAGGAAATGTAGGTTCCTGGTGATTGCAGAAGAGACAGATTGATTAATACTGACAGAATGTGGTATAGGAATTGTCTTTCTTTGTGTGTTTTATTGTCACTGATAGTTTCCTTAGCTTGTGTTGAAATTCAAAGGCTCTCATTGAAAGCAGAAAAGAAGGGAAAAATTGGATTAGCTAGAAATTATTAGGAGTCTGACCACACAGAGGATATGTGATGCTACATTTGATGATAGGGGTGACCTCATTGCAGCCTTTCAGTACCTAAAGGGAGCCTACAAGCAGGAGGGGAATCAACTCTTTGAAAGGGTGAGTGACAGCAGGACAAGGGGAAATGGTTTTAAGCTGAGGGAAGGGAGATTTAGGTTGGACGTTAGGGGGAAGTTCTTTACAGAGAGAGTGGTGAGGTACTGGAACAGGCTGCCCAGAGAGGTTGTGGATGCCCCGTCCCTGGAGCTGTTCAAGGCCAGATTGGATGGGGCCCTGGGCAGTCTGGTCTAGCATTAGGTGGAATGGTTGGTGGCCCTGCGTGTGGCAGGGGGGTTGGAGATTCATGATCCTTGAGGTCCCTTCCAACCCTGGCAATTCTGTGATTCTGTGATATAACAAATAAATAGTCAGTAAATAATATAACTTCAAATAATTAAATAATTCTTCCAGATACATACAGTTTAGAATTTAGAATGAAAACTTAGGATTCAGTTCTTGAAATATGAAATAAAAGGAGATAACATACTTTTATTTACCACAATATAACATGAAAAAAAAGAACATTCTTTCAAGTAGTATTTAAAAATGGCGGTCTGTGTTCAACAATGACTTCAGACTTATCTTTTAAAAATACTACTTGAATCATTTGATTCAGGAGATTACATGTTCTGAATCTTGGAGAGAATGCCTGGACTAGTAGTTTGGGTGCAGCCTTGGCTGCAGTGACCATGAAGGTGGTATTCAGGATCTGGAGAGAAGTTTGCAGGGGAAAAGCAGGACCACAGGCTTGTAGATATCACCGTGTTCAGATTTTTGCTTTAAAATATTAAGGCACATCATGACTATGGTATCACACATTGTATTGGATTTATTGTACAAAGTTCTGTTACCAGGGGAGCTTCAGAAGTGAACTCTGTGAGAAGTCCAGAAGATGTATCATGTTAAATGAGAGCCAGTCAGCTTGTAAAGGGATCCACTGCTTGTCAAAGAATGTCAAAGAATGTCAAAGAATGTCAAAGAATGAATAATGCTAATTATGTGGAACAGATAATCACACTGTTCCTAGTGGACAATGGATATGGTCTAAAAGAGGCTGCAACCCATGGAGAGTAGGAGATCCGAGAGAGTAGGAACCTACAGGAGCAGGACATCTGTCAGATGTTGCCGCCTGTCAGGGTGACCTGCAATAGAGTAGTCTGCTTGTGAGGGATGGATGCCCTGGTACAGACACTTCTTGGAGCAGTTCTTGAAGAAATGCAGCCTGTGGGAAACTCATGTAGGATCAACTTGATAGGACTGCATCTGTTGAGGGAGACACCATGCTGCAGCTAAAGAAGAGAGTGTAAGATGTTATTCTGTTAACATAATTGTCTCAAAGCTTGCTGGGGACACAGATGAACAAGTCCAGGCAAGTCCTGGGCAACGGTTGTGAAATCCTTTGTCTGAGGGACGCAGATGGACAAGGCCAGGGGTAACGAGAGAGAGAGAGAGAGAGAGAGAGAGAGAGGGAGAAGCTGCAGCTTAATGGGCGTAAAGCAGTCTTTTGCGTGGACTTATCTCAAGGAAGATGGCCATCTTAGGGGGTACTCACATGACTCTTGCTCAAGCACCCAGGGATGTCACGTAGACAGAAAAAGAAGAAGGATAAAATGGGGACCTACAATCATGAGGTTTTCTGGCAACAAATTCCTCATGAAGAAGAAGAGGTTTATGCTGTGAGAAGTCTCATGATCTGCTTCTCTCCCTCCTGGACTTGCTCTGTGCTCTACCACGATGCTGATGAAGAACGAAGGTGTCTGCCATCAGATTCCCCACTACGGAATTCCTGCATGCTGACGGACTCACCTCGGCCTGCTACCTGAGTCCTGCTGCTTCCTCCCACATTGGCTCTGCGACTGCCTCCTGCTACCTGCTTGCTGCCCAAGGCCGCCATGCTGCTGCTCTCCCCCCCTGCTGCTTTAACCTCGGACCTTTGAAACATTGTGCAGTGCAGCCACTGCTGGATCCTGGTGGTGACTACCCCTGCTTTATGTGATTCTTGCTTCTTTCCTATCTTTTCTATCACCCTCCTTCCCTTCCCCGTCTCCCTGATTAGGATTTATAATAAAGTGGTTGGACTAACATATGAACCTTTGTTTCTTAATCTCACGCAGGGTACACAGATATTAAAAGAACCTCATCTCCCTCCTACAAATTGGAGCGAGACAGAGAGTAAGGATGAAGAAGCAGTAGAAAAGAAGTGTTATGGACTGACCACCACCGTCATTTCCATTCTCCTCTACTGCTTGGTAGAAGAAGGAAGATGGAATTAAGGTGTTCTTAGTTTATTCTTACTTCTAATTACTCTAGTCCATTATCAACAAACAAAAAATTAAATTATCTCATGATGAGTCTGTTTTACCCTCAATGGTAAATGATGATTGTTCTCCCTTTCTCCCTTCAACCAATAACTTTTTTTTTTTTTTTTTTTTTTAAATAATATATTCTCCCCCTATCTTTCTGAGGAAGGGGAATGAGCTTAGCTACCCACTTGTGTTAAACCACTGCACGCAGGCATAAACAAGCAGAACAACCCTAGCTCAAAAGCAGTTCCCAAGGAAAAGGAGGTGCAGGCTGTTGCTATTTTCACAGTAACAGTCATTAACAAAGAAGCTGATCTCAGTCGCTAAAATCTTTAATTTAGCCAATGGGATTTTCACCATGTTCACTGACAGCAATAATCCCATGGGACGTATTCCTGGAGAGAAGAAAGGATCAGGGGAATTATAGAATCATAGAGTAGCCTGGGTTGAAACGGTCCACAAAAATCGTTTAGTTTCAACCCCCCTGCCATGGGCAGGGTTGACAACCACTAGACCAGGATGCCCAGAGACACATCCAGCCTTGCCTTTAATGCCTCCATGGATAGGGCATCCACAACCTCTCTGGATATCCTGTTCCAGTGCATCTATATATGTATTTTTATCTGCATTAAAAGTAGGCACTGAAAATACAATTTGCATTCATACTCCCATACAATTTTTAATACTTACAGAACAAAAACTAAAAGGAATTGCAGATCTTAATTGTTCAGTCTGTAGGCAATCCTTAATTTTATACAAAAACACTAATACAAACAAATAAATCAACAGGGAAAAGAGTTGTCAGTTACTGTAATCTACTTCAGGTCCAGGCAGCATTAGCACTGATTTCTATCAGGCTAAGTGCCTATGTTTACTAAGTAGTCTCCACAAGAGGAGAAAAGTCACTGTGTTCTTGTGACTTAATTACTTTAGATGAGGCATTTCTGTTCTGAATACATCAGTGCTGAATTAATTGTATCAACCTAATTCACACACATTACACAATTTATGTGTAATTTATAACCTTAAATCAAAGCTACTTTATCTACAAAATCATAAAGCAATGGGTGAACAACTGACTGACAGATTGGGCTCAGAGTTACATTATGCTCTGGCTAATCACTAGTGGGTTTCCCAAGGCCTCAATTTAAGCAACAGTTCTCTTAATGTTTTCATAAATGACTTCATTACAGGATTTGAATGTATATTCAGCAGGTTTGAAGGCAACACTAAATTGAGAGTAGCTATAGACTCCCTAGTGTGTGGAGAGGCCTTGCACAGTGATCTTGACAAATTAGAAGGCTGAGCAATCACAAACCACATGAAATGTAATAGAGCAAGTGCCAGATCTGCACCTGGGACCTCATGAAAACAGATCTGAAGGTTCTGGTCCGTGACAAGTTGCATATGAGTCAGCAGTGTGTCCTGGCAGCCAAAAGGGCCAGTGCATCATGCAAATCTCTGCCAGCTGAGTGAGTAAAGGAACTGTCCCATTCTCCTCTGTGCTGGTCTAGCTTCACCTCCAGAAGTGGGGGCTGTGTTATGCACTGCAGTAAGAACATAAAAACTACTAGAAGGTATCCAAAGGAGAGCAACAAAAAGAGTGAAGTGCCAAGAGAGGAAGACACACGTAAAGCAGCTGGGTCATTTGGTTTGTTGTGCCCAGAGTGGAGGAGGCTGAGGAGAGGACTCATGGGGGAAATGGCCAGAAACTGGAGCATAATGTGCGCAAGAACTTCTTTATGGTGAGGGTGACAAAGCACTGAAACAGGCTGTCCAGGGAGGTTGTGGAGTCTCCTTCTCTGGAGATATTCAAGACCCGCCTGGACATCTACTTGTGCGACCTGGTGTAGGGAACCTGCTTTGGCAGGGGGTTGGACTCAATGATCTCTGGAAGTCCCTTCCAACCCCTATGATTCTGTGATTCTGTGATTCCTGTGAGCCTCCTTCTCCAAAGATATTTAAGACCCATTTGGACACGTGCCTGCGCAACCTACTGCAGGGAACCTGCTTTAGTAGGCGTCTTGGACTTGATGAGCTTTATAGATCCCTTCCAACCTCTACAGTTCTGTAATTCTGTGATTATATTACCATGCAAACCATCTACTGTGGAATTCTGCTTATAATAGTGTCAGCTAGATCAGTTTGCTCAAGGTTGCATTCATTTGGAGTTTTAATATCTCCCAGAATGAAGACTCCACCACCTCTCAACTCAGTGCTCTTGATGTGGCTGAATAAACAGCCTATCCATCTCAATGACCATCCTCTCAATGAAGATCAGATTTTTATATAACCTTAATAGTGACCCGGATTAACTTCATTGTCTTGTAGTTCCCTGTATCTTACTTTTCAAGCTTCTTGAAGATGGATGTGACACTGGATTTTTACCTTTATCAGTCTAGAATAGTCATAGAATAGTCCAGCAGAAGGACACAAAGATGATTGAAGGCCTGGAGCATCTCCCATATGAGAAAAGGCTGAGTAACGTGGGTCTGTTCAGCATAGGGAAAAGACGACTGAGAGGGAATCTGATAAATATCTAAAGGGAAGTGGGAGGCAAATGATGAGGCCAGGCTCTTCTTGGTGTGTAGCAATAGGCAAGGAGTAATGACCTAAAACTTGTTCATACGAAGTTCCGTACTAACATGTGGAAGAAATTCTATACAGCAAGGGTGATGGATCACTGGAATGCATTGCCCAGAGAGGTTGTGGAGTCTCCTTCTACGGAGATATTCAAGACCTGTTTGGATGCCTGTGCAACGTATTGTAATGTACCTGTTTTAGCAGAGGGTTGGACTCGGTGACATCTTGAGGTCCTGTCCAATTCCTGCAATTGTGTGACTCAAGAATCACAGAATGACTGAGGTATGAAGAGATCTCTGAAGGCCATCTGGTCCAAACTTCCTGCTGAAGCAACATAACTATGGTCAGCTTTTGAAGATCTCAAAGGAGGAATGCTCTACAGCCTCTCTGGATAAACTGTTCTAGTGCTCAGTCACCTGCACAGTAATGAAGTGCTTCCTAGAGTTCAGATGGAATTTCCATAGTTTAATTTTGTGCCCATTACCTCTTGTTCTAGCACTGGGTACCACTGAAAAGAGCCTGGCTCTCCCCTCTGCCTCCTCTCCAGTCTTTTAATCATTTTTTGGCCCTTTGCTGGACTCTTTCCAGCATGTCCGTATTTCTTTTTTACTGGGGAGTCTGGTACTAGATGCAGTACTCCAGGTCAGCCTCATCGTTATGGCAAGTGTGCATGGCTAGCTCAAGTTCCAACTGGATATCAATCAGGATCCTAAGATCTTTTTCTGCAAAACTGCTCTCCAAAATAGAAATCTGGATATCACTCAACATGTGCATGGCATTCTTCCTCGGATGCAGGACTTTGCAATCCTTGTGAAACAACACTCAAGATGATCTGCTCCATGACCTTTCTCAGCACCAAAGTTCAGACAGACCGGAAGTTCCACAGATCCGCCTCCCAGCTCTTCTTGTAGATGAGCATCACATTTGCTAGCCTCCAGTCAACTTAGGGCATTTGTGTTAAAATATGCACATACATTAAATCTCAGCAGTTTTTTCAACTAATTTATATCCTTGTTATTTTACTCATAACCAGAAAACTCCATGTGTTACAGATCACAATAAATCGAGAAAATAACTGCAATGATATAATCAAGTACAGTTGAATACTGAAATGCCTTCTTGATTGGTAAGTAAAACACCATGCCAGACTCCAGAAGGTACTCATTAAATTTAATATATAAAAAGTAACGATATTTTACATACATGTTGGTTTAAGTCTAGGAATATAAATTGGGTTTAATTGTTGAGTTCTGTTTTGTGTTATTTAGAGTTTCCTAGTAAAACATTTTTCAAGTTCTATATTGACATTATTAATATGCAAATGTCAGATTCCATCCAAATAAAGGAAAATTTTACATTAATGAAAAGAAGTCTGGTGTATCATCTATACTCACCAGTAATGGATAATAAACTTCAAATGGCATTGCTGCAATTGACTTATCAAGTAATTCATACTGCATATTAATTTATGGCCTCATATACTGCTGTTGATATGCATATACTTATGTCCAAATGCACACGCGCACACACACACGCATCACATTTTGTATTTATTTTACATTTTTCTTCTTTTTTATTTTTATTTTTTAAACCGAACTAGTATCTGAAATGTCACAATCTAGCTTTTACTCTTTGTATGGGGATTTAGTTTCAGAACTTTGATGTTCAGTGATACTAACCAACACTAGGACTGAACTACAGACCTCAGGAGGTAAAATCATGTATCATTATAGGATGAAAAAGATTTTTCTTGAGGTAAACCTATAATTAGACTCACAGACTCCACTGACTGATTGCAGAAAAGTGTCCAGTGGCCTATACTTAGAGAATAAGTTTAGGATTAATAATAGAAAGTGAAACTGCCCATTATCTCCAAACACAGTTTCAAAATTTGGAAATAAAAAAGGTAAAATTATCATTTTAGTTTTCAGTAAAAATATTTTAGACTCAGTTAAAAAAAAAAGCCATTTCAGTACTGTTAACAAATAACATGCAGTATAGTAAGTAGATTCTATCATATTCCTAAATTTTGTATCCTTACCAGAGGCGGAGATTTGTTCATTCGAAAGGTGTCATCTGCAGAAATATAGGTTCATTTATGTACATTAAATTTCTAGCTATGCTTTCTTATAATAGAATCAATACTCACCATAATGTACAAGAAGCACATACAGCCTGCAGGATAGTATCTTCAACAGCCCCAAGGAAAGAGTATGATGAAAGAGCTCTCTCTGGTTTGTACAAGGAAAATCTAGTTCTATATTATACCATATACTGACAAACATGAGTTAATGAGGTGAGTCTTAGAATGAAGAAAAAGTAGAGTAGTGCAATGGTTATGTATTTCAAGCTATACATCATTGCAGATTAAAAAATAAATATCACAAATTAGAGAACAGGAAGTCTTTTTCTACAAAGGAGAAAGGGGAAGAGAACTAGTGAGACTTGATGAAAGATAATTCTTATGTTTGCTTACCAGAAAATAAACAAATTGAAACCTTTAGGTAATATCTACAGTAGCAACAAGACCAAAAGACAGACAAGGTGAATACACAGAATTTTATGCTCTTTAGAACATTTGTGCTCTTTAGAACTTTTAAGGCAGGCTCTGACATGGTGTTGATGCCTTTCAAATAGCACACTCTGAGCAATGACTAAACACAGCCTAGAACTGTGCTTGAACTAATGAGTGATTCCTATGGACAATAAGAACAAGGCAATTCTGCTGCTTGGGGAAAAGAGAGTTTAGTAATAAGCACGTAAGGTGTGCTGTCGCACTAGCTTTAAGAGCCCAGATTGTTCTATTTGCTAGTGTATAAGAGTTTAAATCAACAACATTACAGTTAATGTTAACATATTTAGAAGTTTTTTTTCCACTTCCACTTAAAGAGCCATGAGATTTTTGCTATTTTATGCAATGTTATTATGAAGCTTTTATAATCTCCACTTAAGTATTATTGCCTATCTCTAGATTAGCTTGCAGAAAATTTTAAATAAAGCAAATGATTTGACCTTTAAAGCCAGTAATAAATTGTGATAGTTTTTAATTTTTATAATTAAGATCAATTAAGATCATATGATGATAGAAAAGTTATATACAATATAGGACATATACATTTTAGTATATGGTACATAATTATTTTTAATTATGTAACTTCTAGGCTAAAGCATTGCTGGAGTGTTTTCTCTCTTATATCTGAAGAATAATTCTAAGTATATGTTTTCAGAACGCTTACTGTAGCATTGAAATATTTTAGTGCTTAAAACAACACAACATACAGGTACAGATTTATTTAAATTCTCTTAAGACATCTGTAATAGAGATGTCAATTCTTGACACAACTGATTCTCTTGAGCCATTATACTCTCTTTATAACAAATGGAGAAAAACTGGTACATCTTGGGAATGTTTATCAGATCAATTTTAGACATGCTGTAGGATAAAATAAATCTTTACTTAGAACTGCTGATTTCTCTCTGTTGAGAGTCCAAATGAACGGTTTTTGAAATATATATGATTCTTAGCGACACTTAAAATTGATATTGTCTGTTTACTGGTGTCATTTCCTCATTTTGATACTCCACCATTAAGAAAAAAAATGTTTCAGAATGTTTTATATTCTACACAGTCCTCTCACACACACCATGATAATAGAATAACAATAGGATCATAATAGCTATAATCTACTGAAAAGTGTGATTGTCCATAAATATCATAAGTTGTTGCAGCAAGCTTTTTGTCCCTGCTTGTGACAAATTTAGACTTTTCCACCCATTAACAAATTTCTGTGCCATCTTTGACTTGAAAGACTGCAATGGAAAAAGTAGACAAAACCATGTGTTTATTTACCCAGAATTCAGACATGAACACCTACTTTATTTAAGGATATGACTAGAAGTCAAATGAGCAATGAGGGACAGATGAAGTTTCAGTACTTAAAACTGTTTTAAAGATTCCTGTCTGATAGTCAAATGTGTTTGTGTAGCTGAAATGTCACCAAAAATCACCATTTTTGCACCTCACATGCACATTTTACTGATCTTGTGCTAAGAAATACTAGTGACACATATTCCCCAAAACACCAATGTCCAACCTTTTGGCTTGCCATGGCCTTACTGAATGAAGAGAAGTTGTTTGGAGCTGCACGTAAAATATATAGTTAAAGTAAGTAACAAAACTTTTATATATATATAAAATATACATATACATATACACACACGTGCATGCTAAATTTAACTCAAAAAGAGAGCAACAAAAACAGAACTAGTAAGTTGGACATATATGGCCTAATAAAAGAACATAACCATATGAAGTTAATTTGTACCATGATACCTTTCTGTAAGAAAGAAAGCAGGATAGAGGGTCATATATAAACAGTTAACAGTTTTTCCATTAAAGCTTTCTTTCTGTCTCTTTACGGAGTACACCAGGTTACCCACGCGGTTTTAACCTCACTCAGTTTAGCTACTGGGAACTTTTTTTTCTGTGTACTTTTCCTTGAAAAGACAACCGTTTAAATTACATTCCCACCTTCTGTCTCCATTTCCTATATAATTATCACTTATGACAACACCCATACAAAGAAAAACAGGATAAATGGTGCCAGGCTAAAAAATTCTATAGCAAGTTAGCAACATAATGTTATTAAGATATACAGTGGCCCTACACAAATGATTATCACTACCATAACCATTTAAAAAACAGAAAACTACAGAATAAACTGTTATATTCCAGAAGACATTCTAACTTTTCATTAAAACTCTTTTGCATATGTCACTGTTCCAGGCTGGTTCAGTCTGGTTAGATGACTAACGGGGTTGGGGGGTCCATGGACCTATGAACTGGAAAAGGGGCAAGGGGCATAGGGAAAATGGTAGGGAGATGAGACTAAAAACAAAACAGTAGCAACAAGCTAATGGAGAAAACTAGTTTACTAAATACAATAGCAGAATGCGAGATAACACAATAAACACTAATAAAGTGAGAGAGAGATTGTCCAAAAACTGAAGGCCTTACTCAAGTGCAAGAGGGGTAGAGAGTGCACATTGCAAAGACAAGCAGAAAAAGAAGGGCAGTCTCATGACTCCAAATAGTTTTATATTTCCCTCTAAACAGAAAATGGAAATGGAACAATTAAGTCTTTTGGGAGCTGATATTTTTCACTGCAGAGATAGATAAAAGGGAACTGTTGACAAGCCATGGAACTCCAGCATTAACTCTCTAACTCCCAGCGCACTACATGATGTTATCATGTGGAATACCAATAACAGAAATCATAAGTCCATGACAATAGGCCATTCTCAGGCTTCACTTCTCTCTGTTGCTGTCTGCTAGAGAAGTAAGCCAGGAAACTATAGCAGCACATTACTGTATATAAAAGCTACATTTCAGGCAGCTGGGGATCTGCAACCATTCATACCCAAGATTCTTAGGTTTATCCTGTATTTGTGTGTTTGTTTTGCCTTTGTTTTTTTTTTTAATGTATCAATGATGTTACCTTTCTCTCTGTATTTTCTTTGTTATTTAATGTGAGAGTGAAATATAGAATTATTAACTGTTTTGATAACTTTCCACTATCAATCACTAATTATCTCACTCATTCTTTGTCTCATTTTTATTCCTCAGTTTCTTTCCTAATTCCTGTTTTACTTTGTTTCAGTATGATACTGCAAGCGCTCTGATAGCAGAGCTAAAGAAGCAGAGACAGACTAACTTTTACTCTTTTTTTTTTTTCTTTCTATTCTCTGGCAGCTGATTTTCTGTATGCATTATTGAATTTCCATAATGTCATAAGTTCTTCACCTTAATGTTAAGCAGAATGGTCTTAGAAAACAAACTCACTTTCAACTGTCAGAAACTTTAAGCAGTACATACTACTATTAGTAGAATCATACAATTATTACAGTAAATATTTTAGGGAAAATCCTAAAATTCAGCAGATATTATCAATAGTTTATCCTCAGTTTTATACTCATATACCTTGAAAAAGATAAATATGAATATAATTTCTCATAGATATAAACATAGCTCCACAATATCCCTGAGATTCTGTGTGTTTCTTCTTATAAAAAGTGTACATATCTTAATAACTACTCTAGAAAACATTTGTAATCTACAAACATTACAAGAGAAGAGGAACACACAGGAGACAGATTAAGTGTATGTACTTTTGGTATTAAAGCGCTCTGTGGCATTCAGACTTTTTAATTTTTTTTTTATTATTACTGTAGAAGTGATAGCCATGTTCATGATATAACTCCTAAAATAAGGCTTTTTTGTTTCTTTAGTTTTGGCTTTTTTTTTTTTTTTTTTTTTTTCCTGCCTTATTTTTGTTCCATGTTGTTGTTTGACCCTGTATTAGCAGGTGTATGGGAACCAGGCAGGTATCTACATCAGTGCCCTTAACTGACTATAGGTATGTGCAACTCCAACACAGAGCATGAGGAGCTTAAAAAGAAACCAATATGTTCCAAGGAACATAGGATCAGGCCCAGCAAGCAAGGGTTCATGAAAGGCAGGTTGTGCTTGAGCAACCTCATCTCCTTCTATGACTGGGTGACCAGACCGGTAGATGAGGGAAAGGCTGTTGATGTAGTCTACCTAGACTTCAGAAAAGCCTTTGACATGGTCTCTCACAGGCTTCTTCTGGGGAAACTGGCTGCCCGTGGCCTGGACAGGTACACACTCCTTTGGGTAAGAAACTGGCTAGAGAGCCGTGCGCAACGGGTGGTGGTTAAAGGAATGAAGTCCAGCTGGCGATTTGTTTCAAGTGGTGTCCCCCAGGGGTCGGTACTGAGGTCTATCTTGTTTAATATCTTTATTGATGACCTAGATGAGGGGATTGTAAGTATTAACTCAGTAAGTTTGCAGATGACACCAAGTTGGGAGGCGGTGTTGATCTGCCTGAGGGTAGGGAGGCCCTTCAGAGGGATTTAGATAAGCGGGATTGCTGGGATGAGGTGAATGGGATGAGGTTCAACAAGGCCAAGTGCCAGGTCCTGCACTTCGGCCGCAAAAACCCCATGCAGTGCTATAGGCTTGGGGATGAGTGGATGCATGACTGTGAAGAGAAAAGTGACCTGGGGGTGTTTGTTGATGCTTGGCTGAACATGAGCCAGCAGTGTGCCCAGGTGGCCAAAAGGGCCAAAGGCATCCTGGCCTGCATTAGAAATAGTGTGGCCAGCAGGAGCAGGGAGGTGATCATCCCCCTGTACTCAGCACTGGTGAGGCTGCACCTCGAGTACTGTGTTCAGTTTTGGGCCCCTCACTACAGGAAAGACATTGAGGCCCTGGAGCGTGTCCAGAGAAAGGCAATGAAAGTGGTGAGGGGTCTGGAGCACAAGTCCTATGAGGAGCGGCTGAGGGAGCTGGGATTGTTTAGTCTGGGGAAGAGGAGGCCCAGGGGAGACCTCATTGCTCTCTGTAACTACCTGAAGGGAGGTTGTAGTGAGCTGGGGGTCAGCCTCTTCTCTCATGTAACTGGTGATAGGACTAGATGGAATGGCTTCAAGCTGCTCCAGGGGAGATTCAGGCTGCATGTTAGGAAATACTGCTTTTCTGAAAGAGTGGTCAGGCATTGGAATGGGCTGCCCAGGGAGGTGATGGAGTCACTGACCCTGGAGGTATTCAAGGAACGTTTGGATTTTGTGTTGAGGGATATGGTTTAGTGAGAACTAAACTCTTAGTTTGCCTCCTCTTCTGTAGTCTAGTCTAATTATCTATAATTTTTCTGTCCAGATTTTTCTGTTCTTTTTCTCATACAAATCAGCCATGTAGTTGTTATAGTTATCCATAGTTAATGTTATCCATTTACAAGAAGGGGAGCAAGGAGGACCCTGGGAACTACAGGCTGATGAGTCTCACCTCTGTGCCTGGGAAAATCATGGAACAGATCATCCTGGATGACATGCTTTATCACATGAGGAAAGGGCGTGTGATCCGTGACAGCTAGCACAGCTTCACCAGGGGAAGGTCATGCTTGACCAATCTGGTGGCCTTCTATGATGGAGTGACGGCATCGGTGGACAAGGGAAAGGCGACCAATGTCATTTACCTGGACTTGAGCAAGGCCTTTGACATGGTCTCCCACCATATCCTTATCTCCAAATTGGAGGGATGTGCATTTGATGGGTGGATCACTCGATGGAGTGGTCATGAATGGCTCTATGTCCAGGTGGAGGCCGGTAAGGAGCGGCATCCCCCAGAGGTCTATCTTGGGACTGGTGCTCTTTAATATCTTTATCAATGACATCGATGATGGAATCGAGTGCACCCTGAGCAAGTTTGCTGATGACACCAAGCTGAGTGGTGCAGTTGACACGGTTGAAGGACGGGATGCCATTCAGAGGGACCTCAAGAGGCTAGAAAGGTGGGTCCGGGTGAACCTGATGAGGTTCAACATGGCAAAGTGCATAGTTTTGCACTTGGGTCAGAGGAATTCCAGGCATCCATACAGACTGGAAGGAGTGGTCCTTGAGAGCAGCCCTGTGGAGAAGGACCTGGGGGTCTTGATAGAGGAACTTCAGCTGGGCTTTCCATCTCATCACCTTTATAGATGATCTAGGATCCCCTAGAACAGCAGCATCCCCAGCATCCTCCTGCCCCAGTCCATCCCTTTGTACTTCACCATCTTTGCCCATCAAGGGATAGGACTAACAAAGGCCAACTGGTGACATGCCACCTGATCAAGGGAGACTGTTGACGAGGCCTTCTTGCTTCAGATGCCTCACCAGTTGGCCTTTGTTAGTCCTATCCCTAATTCTAACCCACAGGCTCTCAACCTCTTCCTGACTGTTTCTCAGAGGGAGACTGTTGACGAGGCCTTCTTGCTTCAGGTTGAGGGAGATGGCCTTTATAGCAGTGCACACAGCCTGGGAAATAAGGAGGACAACTTGGAAGCCTTGGTGAAGCACTTGGAAGTTATGACGCTGTTGCTATCAGGGAAACATGGTGAGATGACTCCCATAACTGAATATCACCATTGCTTATAGACTCCCTTTAGGTACTGAAAGGCTGCAGTGAGGTCAGCCTGCAGCCTTCTTTTCTCCAAGCTGAACAAGGCCATCAACTCTTTGAAAGGGTAGATAACAGCAGGACAAGGGGAGTATCAACTCTTTAGAAGGGATAGGCAGGTAGGAAGGCTGGGGGAATTGCCCTCTGTGTCACTGCCAGCCTGAATTATCAATAAGGGCTAATAATCAGAAGGGCAAATCAGTCCAGGAAGTTTCCTAGAAATGTCTCTGAGCTGAGCCCCAGGGAGGCAGCACACCTCCTTACAGGTGGAGTCAGGCAGACATATAGGCCCCTCTGTTCCTCTTAGCAGGGAATTGCCTATGACAACCACCCTTCTGTCCTTCTGGGTGGAGGCATGGGGTCAACCGCTTCACCCGAGGCAACCTCATGGGTGGACTTCCCTCCACACCCTCACTCACCTCTCCCTTGAGTTCCAGGCACCTGGGGAACTGAGGATGGGGGATGCCCACTTTGCTGAGCCAGTACGTATTTCTACTCTCCCTCCTCTCTCAAATTGCCTTGCTCTGCTTGGCAATAGCAAGGCAGGGGGACCACCATTGTCTGGTGAATATCACCTTGATGCCTTTCTGGAAGAGAGTTTCTCTCCTTTTGCCACTGTCCCACATCCCCCAATTCTTCACCACTGTTGCTGGGAGGAGGAAAGGACAGGGGGTTCACTACAGCAGGATCACTGTCTGCCTGCTGGTTTCCCTCTGTCACCTGTTTGCAAGGCAGCAGGGGGTGACGTGCTCCATGTGGAGCCTCAGCTGGCTGTCAAGATCTGAGATCAATCTCCCTCTCACATTCCTTTATGCTCCTCAGCATCTCCACCTCCTCCTTCAGGTCAACCACAAGGCTGAGTAAGTCATTTAGCTGGCCACATCTTACACAAGTGCTGTTTCCCTCACCTAGCACTGCAAAGCCAGTCTCTAGCACTCACTACAGCCGAGACCTGTACACTGGCATCTCATTTCAGGATCTCAGTCTGAAACTCCATATTTTTCCTGGCAGTAGCCTTTCACTGGGGAGCAGCCATGACAAACCAGCAGACTCACGAGCACTATTCGGGTAGCCTTAATAGGGTGTGACAGATCAGCCCTGCCCTTCTGTCAGTAATGCTGGATGCCCCCACACTTATCACTCTCTTCAGAGTGATAACAATCCTCCTCACTGTGTAGTAGTGCGAATGGGTGGCCTACCGTTTCACCTCTTCTGAACAACCCACGTGACTCACACACCCTGACGGCTCCTCTCCGTCCCTGAGGCTTTTTCAAAGCAGGGGGCGTGGATGCAGAGCCGTTGCCCTGGCAACGCCCACTTCACGCCAGTCGCTCTCGCGAGGGCTGCCGGGCTGCTCTGTTGTCTCGGGGCTCCTCGGATGAAGGAACCGACCAAAACACCCCTGTACCTCGCAGTCAATTGCTGCGGTTCTGGCTGCTGCTCCGAAGCAGCGAACCTTGGCGATCAAGCTGACATCGGCAATATGTAAACATATATGTTTACACATATGTGAAATTATTTCACATGAAATATCATGTAATTTCTTACTTGAAAATACTTAAAATTACGTTTGGAAGCCACATACGTTTCAGTAGTAGTTATAGCTTAAAAAACAGTCATGCCATTTTGTCAGCAGTGCTGAAGACATTGTCGAATTTGGCTTGTAACAGTAAATATCCAGCAAAACAAGACTCATATCTAAGTACAAAAAATTTCTGAGGATTTCTTTTCCTGACTTCATATTACAGATTGTCCTGACAGTTTTCTTCATGTTACCTGAAGGAGGTATCTCACAGATATAGCAAAAGCTATAACATGGGAGCAGATGAACAGTCTGTTTTGTGTTTTCCTGTGTTTTGAATTAATCACTCACTAAATGAGTGACTCACTCAGTGACTCACTAAGCCTTCTTTTAATATCTTCTATTTTTTAATAGAAATAGCCATAATGATATGTATTCAGATTTAAAAATAATCAAATTACACATAATTCTTTTTTTGGATTAAACATTCCGTCTTTAAAAATTATTTTTGTACTTCGAGGTAGTATTTTTGTCATAAACACAAAAATAGATTTAAAAGAAAAAGGAAAAAAAAAAAAGTAAACCATAATTGATCCAATTATCTCACACCTGTAGATTAATGACTCACTAAGTGTAGTAATCATTTCTATCACATTTCCATAATACATGCACAGGTATCTTCTAATGAAAGAATATGCTTGCTGCAGAAGGTATTTTATGCATAAAAACAAAATAAGAAAAACAACAGAAAAAGAGCACTCAACAAGCCACTTCATTTTTATAGACAAAACATTTCTTCTTCTCAATGAAGAAGACACTGTGAAGGATACTTAGTCTTGTTGATCAAATTGTAGCTGCCACATATATGATTTATATTCAGTAAAGAGATAATATTTGTTTATATTTCATAAACAGATAGTAATATTCTAATTGTATTTTCAAAAAGCAGTAAATATATAAGAAATAAATGGTTGTATCAGCATTAATCAACTTTATAACAAACCCTTGGTTTAAAAATTTGAATTACATAATATGAATGGAAGTTCTATCTTATGAATTCTTAAGAAGCTACTTACTGTTACACATTTTACCAAACAAAAGATCCTGTCAGAGTAGCTCTTCATTTGATTTCAACTTTATATTATCAGTTTGTTGATTACTATGTTTCCTTTCCATTTCTTTCCTTTTCATTCTGCCTCAGGCTGCTAACAACTAGGAAAGGGAAAGCTGGCCTAGACATTAACCTTTAAGAAAACAAATTGTCGTACTAGGAAGAACTCTCTGATGTTGTGACAAAACTGTTAAAATTAAATAATATTTAAAATAATGTTTGCTATAACATATTTCCTCCAAATTTAAAGTACTATGCTATTTAACATGTACTGAAATAATGATGGGCTTGGCTGCATTCATAAAACCAGAGAAAAGTTGTCTGAAGGGGACTTTAGGAGGTCATCCAGCACAAATTCATGCTGGAGACCTGACAGCAATTGTTTGTCTAGTCTGGTCTTGAAAACAGGGTAAATAAACATGATAAATCACTGAAAACATGCTCATTAATGACCAGGGAAAGGGATCAAATAAATAGATCTCCAACTCTGCAATTATTACTAAGCTCTGCTAGATAGTTAAATGTCATGCTGATGATAAGGAATTTCATAAAGATATTATAAAACTGAATGAGAAAAAAAAAAAGATAGCAGATGAATTCAATTTGAATACATTAAAATACATTTAAGGAAAAGAAAATGTATACTATTTCAGATAAGTCAACATTGTAATCAAGTTATGAATTGCATCACTATTTGGTAAAGGTAAAATAATTTCACAGTCTTGTGTACTGTAGAATGAGGTAGTACCAGAAATATCAAAAATGTAGATCAGAAAAATTAATGGACAATAAGTCCAGAAAAAGATCATAGCAGGATTACTCAGTGTCCTAATACAAAAATTCTCATGAGGTCATGAAGCAAATATGGTGCTGACTAAACTGTTCAGTCTATGCAGAATTTCTTGTCTCTTTTCAAGAGTTGTGGGATAGAGACAATGTTGATTTGACTTAGTAGGGTATTTCTTGTATTCTTATAGACTCTCCTAGACATCAGCAAGTTTCCAGTTCTTAATACAGAATTCCTTCTTGGCTATAATTCTTTTCAATAATTTAAAAAATAGAGCAAGAAAGAAAATATGCAAGGCTACAGACAATCCTAACATATATCTACTGTACCATTATTTTCCAGACCAATTAAATATATTTAGTAATAAAAGGTTTGATGTTACTTTTTTGTTTGCTTATTTGTTTGTTCATTGGTTTAATAAATATATTCCGTCTCTTTAATATGGGTCATGGTATTGCCACAAGCAACAAATATTTCAGAATAATAATGTCTTCCTGCTGTTAAATAAAACAGGAGTGAATATAAAATAGTATTTAAACATAAAATCCTGAAATCTCCTTGTCATTTGTCAACTAGTCCCAAATATCTACTCATGGAAAAGGTGCTCAAAGAACTCTTGAGCCTGACTCATCCCTTGCAGAACAAGCAAAGACCACAGCCATTAAAAATGTATGGTTATTGTGGTACACTGTACGTGCAGAATGTCTGTTAAATACTAACGGTTTTCTGTATGACATGATGATGAATAGTTTATACGACTAGAGAATTTGCAATGATATTTTCTATATCATTAGATATAGAAAAGTATGATTTTAAGTTTTGAAACTATTTATTTGTTAGCTTTATAAATCAAAGAATCTTAGGAGCTGGTGAGAAACTGTAGAGATCATCTAGACCTATCCTCCTATCCTATCCTCCAGCTGAAGCAGGTTTCCTACCGTAGGTTGCACAGGTAAGTGTTGAGGCAGGTTTAAATATCTCCAGATAAGGGCACACCACAACCTCTCTGGGCAGACTGTTCCAATGTTCTGTCACCCTCAGAATAAAGAAGTTTTTCCTCATGTTCGTATGCAACTTTCCGTGTTCCAGTCTGTGCCCGTTGCCCATTGTTCTGTTGCTAAACACCTCCAAAAAGAGTTTGACCTCATCAACTTGATACCTGCCCTTTAGATATGTGTGTTTATAAGATCAGCTTTTAGTCTTCCCTTTTGAAAGTTTAACTGTCCCAGCTCTCTCAGCCTTTCCTCTTAAGGGAAATGCTCTAGGCTCCTAATCATCTCTGTGACCCTCCATTGAACTCTCTCTAGAAGTTCCTTATGATTCTCGAATTAGGGAGCCCAGAACTGTCCACAGTACTCCAGATGTGGCCTCACCAGGGCAGAGTAGAGGGAAGAATCATTTTCTTCGACCTGCTGGCCATGCTCTTTTTAATGCACTGGAGGATAACATTGGCCTTCTTGACCACAAAGGCACACTACTGCCTTACAGTCAACCTAAGCTCTGCAGAGCACCTTTCCAGTCCTTCTGACTAATAACTCTGGTCTGAAAAAGTATCACAGTTTTAAAACCTATCAATGCAAATTGATTAATACAGTGAAGATTTTCCTATGAAGTCAAATTCATATAATTCTTTCATTCAAGCAAATCAAATGAATGTTCTCTAGATATTACTGCTGTAAAACTTTAATGGTGCACAGGACATGTAGATAAACTTTGGTCATGAGTTGCATGTTTCTTTGTTTGTTTATTCATCCCATCAAAGAAGAAATAAAGAATGATAACATTCCACAAAATGGCAAAGATTTTTTTTAAAAGCCATAGGCTGTGAGAAATAATGATACATCATTATGATTGTCCATTTAAAAAAATCATAAAATCAGCATTATATGGATAATTTTCAAATCTTATTATTAACAATAAGAGAACATAGATCTGTGTTCAAGAGGACAAGGCATATCTTTATATCTGTGCCATCTGTCTTTCCAGAAAATAATACAAACAGAGCTTTAAAGCTGAAAATTTTTCCCAAATTCTCCTGTGTAATAGATACTTTCTCTAGAGAGAAAAGCTTTGGTAACAGCATGAACAGAAAAGTCAGCAGCCTGCCTCTTATGGAAAAACACAGAAGATAATCAAGACCTAATTAAATTGTTAATGATATATTGATATATTCTTTTTTTTTTTTTTTTTTTTTTCCTTAAATCAGTGTGGTATCCGTGAACAATAATATTGCAAACTATTAGCACAGAGCGGTAACTAGAGAAATGAGACATCATTATAGTATTAAATACTCACTGAGCACTCACTGAGATCTCCCTCACCTTCCAGCCCTCCACAGCTATGTATTCTGAAAGGCCAGGAGCTTAGACGTGGGTTAGCTAAATGCTTAACTTTTGCAATTAAACTGATGCTTGACTGTAGCTGAAAAGAGGAATTAATCACCTCTTCAACTCCTTCATTCTTTTTTTTTACAGCAAAAAAAAATCACGTCTAACAGGGATGTGCCACTGCCTTTTTAGTCTACAATTATACTTTTCCCTGCATATTACAGAACTTTGATACATAAACATTGAAATACTTCTTTATTTTATTTTATTTTATTTGAAACTTCCCAATACTTCTAACTATTCTAGCTTGATGAACTAACTACTTATCAAGATACAAATGATGTGTAAAATGGGACTTTCTGGCTCTCTAAAGTACTATACTATGACACATATAAACAAAAAAACCACTTTGAAGTAATTGTACAGGTCACTTATCCAGAATCTTATTAGATTAATAATATATGTGGAAGAGAAGATTAAATTTCAATTTTTTTTTTTTCATTTCTTCGTATTCCATTTTTACTATAAAGGCAGACAGACTTTGGAGAACATCTTCACAATAAATATTCTGAACCTTTCATTCACTGTGAACACTTTCCAATTTTTAATATGTGCTTGAAAAAGTTGGATTTGAAATAGTGAAGTTGAAGTACAATAAATTCCGCATTTTTGCATTTCCTCAGTATTGTTCCTGTAAGAAAAGCTAGAAGATAAAATTAGAAACTAAGAAATAGTCATTAGATGGGACAGATACAGTGTTTTCAATTTTCTTTTCAATGAGTTTTAATATTATAGGTAGCAAATCAAACACATATACAGTAAATAGAACACTTGGATTCCTCCCTCAGTTTTCAGAAAAAAAAAATCTTAAAGTTATCAGTGGTTCTCAGTTAGGACATCTTTCTTAATTAAGTGTAATTAACACCACAGTACATGAGTCATGAAGTTAGAAGCTGCATAAGAAGACTGGCTACTCATATAAGTGTAGAAAAGATATCTCAATAATTAATTTTCAAGATTTTTTTTTTAATCTAATTTAATTTAATTTCGTTTTTATCCACTGTCTGTATCTTCTTGTAGGCAACAAAAACTTCTCTTACTCCTTTTGAGGTGAATATTGTCACCAGTAAGTTTTAGTGAAGTTTAATGTCATTCTATAGATTCTGTATAGAATCAAAAGACAAAAAGACTTGTATTTAACAGTATAGGAATGTACCTTGTTAGAAGTAATTAGATGATCAGAGCACTATGTGAACACCTCAAGTTTATTCAGGTTAAAGAAAAAGCTGGATTTCCTTGATAAACACCTACCCTTGATGACAGCGTAAGGCATCGCACTATTTATTTCATCTGCCTAAGTCAGGAATCTAGTCTCTCGCTAGTAATAAAAGTACATTGTTTATATTCCTCATGTTATTTTTCTGGACTGTCTTAATTAAAGACAATAATAGACAATTATTAATGAGCATTCTCTGTCAAATGTAAAAAAAAAAAAAAAAAAAAAAAAAGGTAAAATCGACAGTGTAGATTTTGGAGACCTTGCATTGAGAAAAGCAATTAATTTTTGGATCTTGCTTTAATGACTTCATATAATGTAAGTATATACAATTCATGTGTTCTTTCATAAATGTATTTATCATTGACAAATCTTAACATATAGATGACATAATTGTTTTTTTTCATTAACTTTAAAGAAAAAAAAATCTCTTTTTAGGTTATAGGGGCACTGAGTTTTTCAAATTTGTTTTCCTGTCAAGACTGCTTTATCATGGAACAATCAATATAATTTAATGCTAGTAAAGTAAGTATTTTATGATGATCTCTATCTTCTCACTATTCCTACTGATTGAGGCTCATGCACTGAAAGAAAAGGCAGAAAATGATTTCTCCGATTCACTGTTGCATTTGTCTGGAGGCAATTTTCTGAGTGAAATGACACAAAATCCACTGGGAAACAGGAGCTACAGACCTTATAAATATGCATCCATCACTTTTCTGATCAAGCTTTTGACTGTGTTACTATGTTTGTCATAATAAGTAGAAATGCTTTGTGAAAAAAAAATAAAAAGGTTTTTATTTGAAATTCCTTGGTACTTTCTCCAGCACCCACAAAATTGCTGTCTATTGTAGGCATCATAGAATCTCAAAAATTGTTACACATGCAGTTGACAGTGGCTGTCAGCTGAGATGGTAACTGTTACTCACTTCACAACGTCAGAGTTAATATTTAAAAAATCACTGCAGCTATCTATTCTTCTGTATATTATGTTAATGAAGATGATTTGGGCAGCTGTTTTTCTTTTGCTGCCAATTGGAATCTCTGTGTCCTCTTCATCTTCCTCCTCTTTCCATTTATTATTTTTCAAATAAAATAAATCTATCGGAGGACTGACATAGAAATTGTTTGGACAAAGTGCCACCAGTATTATCTTCTTCTGTCTGTAGGCTCATCACTACTACATTTTTATGTAACCAATTAGAATTTCTGTAAGCCAGGAATCTCAGATTCCACCAGCAATGTGCTGCAGTTGGCATAGCGCTTCCTCCTCAGCGAGTGCAATCTGAATGTTGCAGATAGATGCTATTATCATTCAGATTTTAGTTAGCAGTATAAAAATGTGATTTAAAAAAAGAGAAAAAAAAAAAGCAACAACAACAACAACAAAAGACGCTTTGATAGCTAGAAATATCTCCTATGTTTTCTATTGGTAATGGATCTCAATCTATCTGGAAACATATACATGCTTATTATGAATAAATAGCTGTGTGGATGTTTGTAACTATAGTTGCTGTCTAC
This sequence comes from Phasianus colchicus, assembly GCF_987193195.1. Classification (NCBI taxonomy): domain Eukaryota; kingdom Metazoa; phylum Chordata; class Aves; order Galliformes; family Phasianidae; genus Phasianus; species Phasianus colchicus. Next base: position 158,875,742 of record NC_143436.1, read on the forward strand.
TGCATAAAGCATATGAAGAACTACACAGGAAGTGGCTCAGTCCTAGTGAAGCAGCATGTTGTCATTATTGTCTGCATGACCTAAGAGGAGAAGAATAAGAATTCAGAGAGAAGCTTAAGGGAATACTAGAAATGCAATTTTCTACAGGCCAGTAAGAAGAAAAAGTACCCAAAGAAACCCTGAAGTCAACATCAACATTGTAAGATCAGCAAAATGTCTGAGAGAAAAACTGTAGAAAGGTATGTGTAGGTATGAGAGCTCCATAAACCCTTAGAAGCTCACCTATGCATAGATAATTATTTTGTTTCTAGCTCCTGCAAATGCTGAGCTTGACAGAATCAAAAAGGGCAGCAGGGAAGCAGGGAGCAATCTTATCAGCTGAGCAGAATGAGAAATAATTCTTTATTTGTTTTCACTTAAAGTGTTCTCTACAAAAAAAAAAATTGGATTTTTTTTTCTATGTGTATCTTTTAGAAACAAAAGTATACTGCTATTCCCAAAAGTGGAATTCATAATTCTAAAACGTCATTATAATTTCAGATTTAAGCAACTCAGTCTGTATAGCTGTGAGAGAAGAAAAGAGTTGTGAGAGATGATCTGTCCAAATAGGAAGAAAATCTTATTTTGTTCCTGATGCAAATGGTCAAACACTCTTCTTTCACTAGCTGATAGCTTTTCTTAGCCTCTCACATAGGTAGAAAAAAGCAGAAGGTGCAAAAAAAACAATGTTTTTTTTATTCTTAATAAAGCTTCACTGTGCATGCTGAGTATCAGCTGAACAAAAACAGATTGAAAATAGTAACATAGTCTGCTTAAGTCACCCATCAAACAAGGATCTGATAAAATAGGAAATGACAAGCCAAAGAAAATAAAGTATTATCTGACTTGCATTTTCAATTGCAAATATGGAAATTTTTTAAATTCACCTCTTTTCCATGATGAACCATCTTTCAGCCTCTGATCCTGGTATTAGGTAAACTTTAGCAATCTCATTTTTTATGTTCATAATTACACTTTCTGATAAGATTTTCCTTATTTTTCATTTATTTCCTTATGTATTAAATGTATTTTTCCTCTATGTTTTCTGTCCAGCATTTTTTTAATTTTCCTATAATACATTTTTTTTGCATATAGTCTTGAATCTCTTTTTCTTCTAGACAACCATAGGGTTTTTTTTTTTGTTTTGTTTTGTTTTGGCTGAGTGAATTGTCAGGGGACTGCAGTTCCAGTAGCATTGCCAACAGAACACTGTCAGTGCCTTCACTTTTTGAAGAATTATCTCTACCTGCCATGAACATAATGTAGCATATATATTTCATATACTTCAAGTAGCTAGAGGGAACGTTTTCAGTTCATTAGAGGGTCCAAAAGTTGCAGGAGAGCTACAGTAATTGTTGAAGGAAATACCATGTTTTTGCTTTCTCAACTAAAATATTAAACAAAAAAGAGAAAGAAAAAAATCTGCTTCTTTTCTAAAATGTCACTGTTAAGATTTGATAGAGTTATTTAGGTGTCTGGTTGTTTACTACAGATTTTATGAATTTTTCTGACTCTCTTTGTACTCTATATCCCATGATACAGCAAGCATGTCCCAGTTTTGTATGGTTGGGTCTGTATTTTCAGTATAAATCAGTAATGTGAGAGGGAAATCAGTGGAGCTAGTTGATCTTTGAGGTTCCTTCCAACCCAAGACATTCTATGATTCTTTTTAACATAGTTTTTTATAACAGAGGGCACATTGTTTTCTGTCTCACTTGAGTGATTTTAAAAATTGCTTACATTCTTGTTCTTTTTTTTTCTTTTTTTCTTTTTTTCCTTTTTTTTTTTCTTTTCTTTTTTTCCTGTTTACAATTGAATTACCTAAATACAAGAAAGATCCAGAAAACATTAACAATTTTTTTTCCAGATGGGTAGTCCATGCTATGCATATATTTTCTTCATTTGTTAGATCAGTCCATGCTCCCTGAGATGAAATAAATGATATTACATCGTAAAAAAAGAAAAAAAAAACCTCAAGCATTCTTTCTTTATTTATTGCCTTAACTAAATGAAGAAGCATCATGCTTGCAGGCTCTCATCATGGAATATCAAACACCTAGATGTTTTTTGGAAAAGCAGAAAAACAGGCTGTAAGGAATCAAGGAGCTGTGCATTGAGCACATCTTCGCAGTCCAGATATTAGACAAACCAACTCAGAGGTGAAATGTTACTGGACCTGGTGCTCACTAACACAGATGAACTCATTAAAGATGTTAAGATGGGTGGCCTGACTGGACATGGTCCTGATTGATCTGTTCCAACAGAATCCACTTCAAGGAGGGGAAGTGAAACATCTGGTCTCAGTAGGTCCCTTCTCACCTTAATCACTGCTTGATTCTGTGATTTAAAATAAAGCAATGGCCTTCACTGACTTTTTCCTGTTGCTTCGATGCTGGGACAATGGGGCCAACTGTGTGGCTAGATAGTAAAGAAGCTTGCCAACTGGTTGGCATTGCTAGGGATTCAGCCATTGACAGAGGTATTAGTACATGCCAGAACCAGCCATTTACCCTCTGGAAGCGGATGTTGTTAGCTGTAAAAGAAAGATACCCCTTCAAAGACTATCTGATGCCTGAGAAAAAGAAATGGGCTGATGTGGAAGAAGGCATCCATTATTTAAGAGAATATGCTGTGGTGGAAATGCTGCATAGCTTCAATTTCATTCCTAAGGAGCCAGACCAAGAGCATTATCCTGAGAGTGAGGTGTATACCAGATATGTGTCATATATTCACAAAGACTGCACCAGAAAGGTACACCACTACATTTGCAGCAATGTATGGCAGAGGGGAAAGAAGACCCCTTATAAATGAACTGATTAATAAACTTCAAGACTTTGAGTTACATTTAAGCCCTCTACGAGCTTGTGTTTCAGCCATTGCAAAAGTAGCTGAAAGCTGGACAGAATGGAGAATAAACAAGAAGATATAATAGACAAACTATCAACCGTGCCTGCCTGATGCTGATGAATCCAAGGTGGTAATAGATACATCCAATGGGAAACAGAATTCCCAAAACAGCCTGCTGGAGGGGCTGATCAACTTGATTTCCTCTCAGCCGGTGTCATCCAATGTCTCAGCTATTCAAAGAAGACATCCTTCTGCTCGAGCAAGTGACAACAGTAAGACTACATCATGTTTTGCCTTGTGGCATTACCTACATGACCATGGAGAAGATATGACGAAGTGGCATAAACAAGTCAACAGGATGAAACCTCTCTGGGGGAAGGATGCTGGCAAAAGTATAAATATGGGGAGGCATGGCAGGTTGATTATATCACCTTGCAATAATCTCGCAATGGTAAGCATTATGTGCTTACTATGGTAGAGGCAACCTCTGGGTGGCTTGTGGGTTTTTCTATATAGTATTACTATATTGTTTTCACTTCTATTTAATTTACTCACTGGTCACCTATCTCACAAAGCCAAGCAGATTTCAAGCTGTCATGATAAACTTACCTACCCAAGGGACAGAAGCTCATTCCAGTCTGGGAATCAGATGTGTCTGTGAAGTTGAATACTAAGAATATAAGCTTGTAGTTCTGTGTTGTTGGTTTTTTTTAGTTTCTCTGCTGTCAGGCTTTTCTTAACTAAAATTTTGCACAGATTTGAATCTGGTTCCTTGACAACTGAGAAGTTCTAAATAAAAGAATCTGATTTTGACAGATAGGAAAGAAAAAAGTCTAGGAATTTTAAACCCTGTTTTTTTGTTTTGTTTTGTTTTTACTCTTTATAAGATAATGTTTTAAGATCATAACACAATTATTTGAATTAATTTATGAAGACAATTATGTATATGTTGGTAAATAAAGTGACATATTTTTATATCCACTCTTGACTCCAAGACCAGGTGACACAGCTTGGTAATGTTCTTAATGCTTGGGAGTTTCTCCTTCCAGGAAGGCTATCCTTCTGTTTGATCTCATGAAACATTAGACAAACATAATATTTCTGTTCAGAGCGTAGCAAACACTGAGGATACTATGCTATTCCTTCACTGGGCCAGTGTATTTTATAACTCTGATGAGTTTATTCCATGCTTTGGATGAAATGAAGATATTTATAGGTGAAATGTTGGAGTGGCAGATTTGGAGGACTTTGTAGGTAAAGGATACCTAAAATTACAGCAGTTTTTGTCCATTCAGCTTTGTGGGAAGAGCCTTTAATAAAGTAGCCACCCAAATTTTATCTAAAGTTTATCTTGTAAACAAGATATGGGGAAGCCAGGGAGAAAACTAATATTAGAAAAACTACTGCTGCTTACTTTCCAGCCTTCTTATTTGTAGTATTGTATTATTTGTAGACATTCCCAAAACAGGTTAGTAAGGTAATAACTAAAATTTTCTCCATGCTTTCAAGCAGAGAACACTATATTTTTCATCTTTTTATTCCTTTATTTCTCTTATTTTTTCATCTTAATGAGAAGCAAACTGTCAAGTTCTCACTCATTCATTTGTACGTTATAGAAAATAGAAAAAAAAGCAAGCTCATTAGGTGTAGCTATGGCAAAGGTTCAATGTATTCTGTGTGAAATTTAATACTCAGAGGAAATGAGCTTATTCTCTATAATAGAAATGTCAACTGTTTCAGTTCGGTAATGCTAGAAAAAAAAAACAAAGAAGCTAGAATCTCAAACAAGATAGAGATACATATTTTAGAAAGGAAAATAATCTAAAATACACTTAATTGTAATGTCAGGCAATATTATTGATTTCATTTGTAAAAAGAAAGATATGCACATCTATTGTAGCAAAGTTTGATTGAAATATGAGCGGTGTATTTCTGTATGTCATTATGACGACTATCAAACAAATTCTTTTTCCTTTTTGTATGTTTTTACAGCTGAATATAACGACAGTGAAATGTTTCTCATCATTTCTGTATTATAATTTCATCACGAATATAGTATGAGAAATCTTTTCTTAAATGTTTCATTGTTGGTTGTTTTTGGCAAAGTGGATGGTATTTTTCTAATCCTTGGAAAAACAAATGAAATTACCCAGGTAGTAACTAAGCTAACAGCTTATTTATCTCTCATAATCTTACTTTTTGTCTTCAAAAGATTCCAGAATGATGCAGAAAATTAACTAACCTGTAGATATTTCCAGTGTCTATCACAACTGTCCAACCAACTAGGCTTTTTTTTCCTTGTCCACATTAACTATATTATGTATTTTATATGTGGCCCAAGACAATTTTTATTTTATCTTTCTTGCTTAGTGTTCATTCTTATTTGTAGCCTGAGTTTCTCTATAAGCCAAGTAGGCCTTGCTCTTTAATATTTATTTAGTCTCACAACAGTTCTATGTTGAGTAAAAATAAACATATTCTCTTGACTTGCCAGGAGTTATGTGAGAACGTTGTTTTGCTTTGTAGTTTTCTATTATTACTTTTTTTAATGTCAGAAAGGTCATTTAAAACATAGCTAATCCATTTATCTAAGATCTTTTGAAACAGTATGTAAATCATGTAGTACCCTCCTCCCAATAAATCTTTATTGACACTTATTGGCATCCCAGTTATTGTATTCCTACATCTGCTGAATATCAGTAGATATTCATTTTCATTACATTCCGCGCTTATACGTATTTATTAAAAAAGCCTTTAACTTAAATAAAAAGTAAAAAGCCTGACTGCAACTAAATTAGTAAATACTTAATTGACTTCCTGCCTTTATAATCTACTGTTATTCTGCACAGACTTCTGATTTTTTTTTCTACAGATAGTCATGTAGTCCACATATAGTTTTTAGCTTTTTATTCTTGAAATCTAACAATTCCTTGGGATTTGTCTATTAGGACTTCTTGAAAAATTATTTATCAGATAAAATTCCTCATTTCTCTCTCTCTCTCTCTCTCTTTTTTTTTTTTTTCTTTTTTTTTCTTTCTTTCTTGTTATTTTCTGGTATGACAGTTATTTTCTTTCTCAAATCTGTATCTCCAAAATATAAGATTTGTACATATATATATACACACATACATACTTACATACATATTATATGTGTATTATATATATTATATGAGTATATATATATATAAATTTAGGGATTCTACATATGTGTAGAAATTATATATATACAGAGATGGATACAGGCAGGAGTTTTGAGATCAGATTCCCATGGGTTCTAAAGTTTTCTAGGAGATTGGATAGTCATTAATATTTCTAATTGAAATAAAATGCTTAAAATTTAAGTAAAGAAAAATAAATAATGTAGGGATTAATAATAATAATTATATAATAAGGTACTTTCTTAACTTTTTTTGTAAATGCAAGGTGACAGCTGAAGGTGAAGCTTTTGACAACAAATAGATACGCTGTATGTAAACACACTGTAAGCAGATTTAGCTCAATATCGTCTACATACTGCTGTGTAAATTCTGTGTAACTGTAAATGCAATCTCAAGACCTCTGATGCAATTATCTTACTCACTGTATGATGAATTCATTTCAAGCAGGACAGTAAGTCCTTTAAAGTAATGCGTTTCTTGGGACAGTATAAAACACTTGGATAATTATAAAGATAAATCCTTGCTTGGAAACAAAATTATCCTTTTCCACCGGATAAGATATTCTGACATGAAAGGCGCATCTTGTGAAAAAGATACATCTATTCTTAATTATAGTTAGCACAGACAATCCAAAACCCTCATCTTTCTGGGGCTGTCTTCTTCTCATTTTCCAGCTGCTCATAGTAACACAATGTCACAAGTATTCCCAAAGAACATCAGGTAGATCCCTGGAAGGCTGTTCAAAGACTAGTAAAATGCCTTACCACAAGGCCTGTGTAAAGTACATGCAATGACATTTTCTACTACTACTTTTTTTTCCTGAATTTGCATCATAGCTCTTCTGTGTTATTAATTGATAGTATATTTTTCACAGTATATTTAGTATGCAGTTCTTATAATTAATATATTGGAAAACCATGAAAACCATTAATACGCAACTGTGAGAGATTCTGACATCTTTGTATACCTGAATAAATTTCCTATCACTTTAATGTATTGTTTAGATAGCCTTTCTTAATTTAGTATCCTGTTTTTTTTATGGTGGCTTTTTTTTTTTTGTCTTTCAGTATATGCCTATCATCACTAGATATGATGAAAACCATTCATTAAGTCAAATGCAGTGCAAAATAATCCACAACTAAGCCAGTTACACTGTTCAAAAGATAAAGCTTATGTAGCTATTTAGGACAGGTGTGATATTTAAGAGGTAATTTCTCTACTAAAATCTATCACAACTGTTAGAATATTTCAGTTGATCTATATTTCTTCCACAAAGTAACTATTACTGCATCCAATAGATTTCATCTTGTATGTCAAAAATGATTCAACATAATAGATGGCTTAATAGAGAAATGTTCATAAAATACAGAAAATACCCAGACAGAATATTTGGAATCTGAAATAAGAAATGTCTCTAAGCTATATTACTTTTAGTTTATGCAGGTAGGAATTTGTTCTAGATTTGATAAATATTATGAAAAATTACATTTAAAATGAAACCGTCATGAGCTATAATAATAATAATAATAAAGTATTTCTTTAATCATCAGTAATCATTTTTTTCTGTAGTTCATGACTCAACAGTTCCTAAGACAGGAATAGCATGATATTAGCTAGAATGATTTCATAGGTTTTGTTCCTTTTTTTTTTTTTTTTAATTCCAAATCTTTCTGAAGAGAAAGTCTATAGTGTGATTACATGTTATGGAAATAACTGACTCCATTTCTTTCTTTTGAATTTGCTTTCTATTAAACATTTTTTCATTTATTTATTTTTATAACTAGATGTTATACTGGGGGCTAGATGTATGATTAAATATTCTACTAACTGATGCGTTCTATTTTTGTAAAAGAGTTTTCAATGAACATTTTCCACACTACTAATGATTTACACACTTTTATTAAACCTTCTTCAGTCAATCCTTTTTTTCCCTTCAAATAGAAAATTTGTTATTATTAATAATATTAATAATAATTGAATGTTTTATTTATATAAATATATATATGAATATATGAATATATATATTACATTGTACCTTATTTTATTTTTTTTCTCTTTTTCCTAATAACTTCTGGTACATATATATTTTTTCTTTTGAAATAGTTACTGAGTGTAGAGATGCATTTTCTATGGAAACACATTTAACTGCAGAATCTTGTTTTTGACATGTATTCTGACAGACCAATTCAGAGCCTAATATATATGCATATAATTATTTTTTCTATATATGTCATTACATTTACCGGTGGTGCATTTCACTTGTCATTTATGTCAGATCTATCTATAGTTCTCCACAGTCTTTATTAGATACCTGAATTATTTAATAGCATCAGCAAAATATATGATTTCCTTTCCAAGTCTTTATGAATACAGTGAAGGACATAAATATCAACATAGATAACTGTGGAACTTAGGTATTTAATGTTAAAAAGTATGAAAAACCTCAGTATGTAAGATTAAGTCAAAGACCTGCTTAGCCTGTATCTTGTGTTTGTCAATGAATAGCATCAGAAGCTGGCAGAACAAAACAAGTGTTCCATTATGAGTGATTGATCAAATGATCAAATGATCTTTTCCCTGCATCCAGCATCTTTCAGTACAAAGTTCCTAATTCTAAGGTGATGTTTTTACAGCATTAATAAGAACTCACTGCTCATTTCCCTCCACAGTAAAAACTCACCGCTCACATCCTGTTTTGTTTGTTTGTTTGTTTTTAATCTTTTTAGCAAATTTTTATTTATTTATTTATTTATTTTATTCTTATCCTGGTACAAATCAACATATTAGCCATACTTTGGTGATGAATCTTGTTGAATACCTTTTGGAAATCTGTATAGACTATGTTGTCAGATGTTTCACCTGAATCTCTTCGTGACTATTGTTAAATTTTCTTTACAGCAATAAAGACTCTATACTTCATTTTCAATGCAATGTCTGATATAACTTATGCAGATATATTTTTACTCAGTGAATGTATGAATATATCTTTAAGGGGCTATCATAATAGGAACTATTATAATAATATATCTGTGAGAGGATGAAATATGGTTAGAGCTTTGCTGATGACCTCTGTGCTCATTCTCCCTGTCTAGAAGTTTTGTTGTGTATTCAAATAAATTTAACAGATTGACTCCAAAAACATGAGCACCTTCTCTGCTAAAAGTCACTGAGAAGAAATCTAGGACCAAGGTGTGTCCCTCTTTATCTTGTGAGTTGCCTTGAATAAAACACACCAGATGGAGTTTTATTAGAGATATACAGAACCAGATACAATATAGATCAGAAGTGACCTTCAGATCTCAGCACTGGTCCAACCTCCTAGACAAAGGGGAGGTAACTCTGAGGCCAGATCAGATCACTCAGATTACATCTGGAAGAGAAATGTCTACTAACAGTCATTGCACAGGTTCCATCAGCATCCAGTACTGCATTACTTGAGATTTTTTTCCCTAATATCCAGTAGGAATTTCTTGAATTCATTGTTCTTTTTCGTTTTGTTTTGTTCTGTTTTGTTTTTCTCCTTTGCTCTGCAAGTATAAGTGGTGTCTGGCTTCATCTTCTCTACACTCAGTCACTAGGATGGTACAGAACAGTAGGTCTTCTAACCTTAAAACTGAACAACTCCAGCTCTCTTAATCATTTACTGTATATCAGTTGATCCAACCTATCAATCGTGTTAGTAGCCCTCAAAGAAACTTGCACCAACATATCAGTCTTTCATATACTGAAAGACTAAGCTGGTGTCATGGTTTTGTGATTTTTGGTTTTTGGTATTCCACATCATAACATCATGTGGGGCACTGGGAGTTTAACTGTTAATGCTCAAGTTCTGGGTACCTACCTGGAAGAGAAGAAGAACTACATTCCCCAGGGGACTTTGTGGTCACAAAGAGGAGATATAACTCCTGGCTAGGTCACTTGATATGCCCTTCTTCATCTGCTCTTCTTTGTCAGCTCTCCTCCTGTCTCCCTGCTGCTCAACTGGACTGCGCATCTCACTTCAGCGTTGTGGTGAGGCCTATCCACCTTTCGGACATTCTCTCTCTCATTATATTTGGTTTATTAGTTTCAATTCTAATTATATTGTATTATGGTATGTTATCTTGCATTCCGATACTATATTTAGTAAATTAGTTTGTTTCTCCTCAGATCGTTGCCGCTGTTTTTAATTATTTTGGGGTCCCCTGTTCCCTTTTTCTGGAGACACGGATTTTGTGAAATCCCTCCGCCCCACTAGTCACTGGATTGGACCGAACCAGCCCATAAACCGTTGGATATGATATGAGGCTTCACAGATAGCAAATATCTGTGAGGGAAATACTTGAGGAGAATAATCACTTTCTTCCCTCTCCTAAGAAGTGTACTTAGAGCAGATTGTTACTTATTTCTTCCTTCCTACTTGGTATTAAGTGGCTTATTCATAAACATTACTTAATTCTCCTAGTTTACACTCTTACACTGAGCTTTTAGTTAATTATCTACCATGAACAATGAAGATTTTTCAAATTTCATAACCATACAGCATGGTCTTTATCATTTTACCTGACTTTCAACAGGCAGAAAATCAAATCCTTAGCTGCTGTGAACTAACAGAATCTATCAAATTGTCTTCACTTAATTCTGTTGAAAACAATATGCAGTGGTCTTCACTTTTTTTTTTTTTTTTTCTTTTATAATAATATCAGTGTGACTGAGAGTTAAAAATATCAGACTGCTTTTTGACAAAAAGCACATTTTTTGTCTAAATAATTAAGTCAGGTTTTGTCAAAATTCATAAATAAATATTTTGAATAAAAGACCTAGTTGTTTCTACAAGACACTATTTTGGCTTCTCTTTCATAAGAATCAAAAGATATGATTAAATGTTGTGGTTTAATCTGTCAGGCAGTCAAGCACCGCATAGATGTTCATCCACTTCTGCCTCCCAGTGGGATGGAAGAAATAATCAAGAAACCCATGAAATTCTTAGGTAGAGTTTATTTACTTAAATTTTTTATTAGTACTACATTTCATAATTATTATCTGTTATTATAACTTCGTTAGAATTTTATTTCTTTTACAATAATTATGGTGACAAAACAAGGACGGGTCCAAAACTAATGCCTCTTATTTTATTATGTTAGCCCACAATTTCAGAGGCAGATGTTGTTTATATGGCAGTAGAGGCTGAATCTTCCCAGAAATATTTACATTTTGTTGCTGTGCAACAGATGGCAGCAAGGGGGCAGACTGGCAAAATGGAGTCTGACATGGAAGTGCTTATGAAGCAAAGAGGTGGTGTAAGTGAATTCCTCCATGTGGAAAAAATGGTACCCATTGACACGCATTGACGCTTCCTGAACATTTATGGAGACCAAAGAGTGGATGTGAGCACAGTGAGGCTGCGGGTTGTGCATTTCAGCTGTGGTGACAGTGATAGGAAAGACAAGCCATGTGCTGAATGGTCATGCAGATATTTACAAGCACAGCATGCAGGCTTTTGTTCATCACTGACAAAAAAGCATAGCTAATGGTGGTGACCATGTTGAAAAATAGCATTTTGTAGCTGTGAATTTGCTCTATCAAATAGTGTTATTCTGCTGCTTTAATCTGTTATAGTTACCATGTAAATAATTTGGAGGCATTACTTTCATGGCAACCTTTAAAATAAAAATGGAATAAACAAAACAAATGATGCACAGTACAGTTCCCCACTACACACAGAGTAATGCCCAACCAGTTCTGAACCAATGCCATCCCTCCATGGCCAACTACCCCTAGTTTTATTGCAGATCATGTCGTCATATAGCATGGTATATCCATTTGGTCAGTTTGGGTCAGCTCTCTTTCTTCTGCCCTTTCCCAACTTTTAGTGCACCCTCCTTCCTGGCAGGCCAATATGAGAATTTGAAAAATACTTGACTCAGTGTAATTACTGCTCGGCAAAATCTAAAAAAATCTAAAATATTTATATGTTATCAACATTATTATAATCCTAAATCAAAACATGGCATCATACCAGCCTCTATGAAGAAATTAACTATATCTCAACTGAAACCAGGACATTCACATATATTTTAATAAATCGAGGTCACCTTTGCAGATGATCACAAGGCTAATATTTGGCAAAACTGCCTATAGAAAGACCTTGGAATGAGGTGGTATAAGTGCCTGCATGCTGACAAGGAATCTTACACCATATGCTGCAGTATGCAGGGTGACATTGCAGGGGCCATGTCTTGAATGTGTTAGTCTACTGGGTGTTTTCTGAACAGTGTGTGGATCAGTCAAATTTTGGGAGCAGCGAGGGTGCATTCAAAGCCAGAGCATGTACATGTCCTATAGAAACAGAGGGTGTGCATGCAGAGAGGGAAGCCCCAAATTCCCAGGGAGCAGGGAGCTAGTGATATGCATAACCCGTCTCTGTGTGAGCATCTGAAGGTGTGTCTGTGTGTTGGTGTGGGTAGATGAGAAGTGTGAGAAAGAGAGGGCTTAGCTAAAGCAGGGAATTTAGAAATATGTTTTGTGCTTAGTATTGTGGTTTGTCTTTGCTATTACTGTTATTGGCTTGGAAATCATAGTTCACCAGTTGTTCATTAATTACTTGTCATTAATAAACCAATAAGCCTTCTTTGCTTCTGTCTTCAGTGAAAAAGCTCTCCCTCGGGAATCCCAGGCCCTGGTGGTTAGTGAGAAGGTCTGGGGAATGGAAGACTTCCCTTTAGTCAGGGAAGAGGCGGTCCGAGAGCGCCTAGGCAACACCAATGTTCATCAATCCATGGGACCCGATGGGGTGCATCCACGGGTGCTGAGGGAGCTGGCAGAGGTGATTGCTGAACTGCTCTCTATCATCTTTGAGAGGTCTTGGAGAATGGGGGAGGTGCCTGAAGACTGGAGGATAGCCAATGTCACTCCGGTCTTCAAAAAGGGCAAGAAGGAAGATCCAGGTAATTACAGGCCAGTCAGCCTCACCTCTGTCCCTGGAAAGGTGATGGAACAGATTGTGCTGGATGCCATCTCCAGACAACTGGAAGAAAAGGAGGTTATCAGGAGTAGTCAGCACGGGTTCACCAGGGGGAGGTCATGCTTGACCAACCTGGTAGCCTTCTATGATGTTGTCACTGGCTGGGTGGATGGGGGGAGAGCAGTGGATGTAGTCTACCTTGATTTCAGCAAGGCATTTGACACTGTCTCCCACGACATCCTTATAACGAAGCTGAGGAAGTGCGAGATAGATGAGTGGACAGTGAGGTGGGTTGAGAACTGGCTGACTGGCAGAGCACAGAGGGTTGTCATTGGTGGTGCAGAGTCTGGTTGGAGACCTGTAACCAGCGGTGTTCCCCAGGGGTCAGTGCTGGGTCCGGTCCTGTTCAACATCTTCATCAATGACCTTGATGGGGGGATAGTGGCCACCCTCAGCAAGTTTGCTGATGATATGAAGTTGGGAGGATTGGCTGACACACCCGAAGGCTGTGCTGCCATTCAGCAAGACCTGGACAGGCTGGAGAGCTGGGCAGTAAGAAACCAGATGAGGTTTAACAAAAGCAAGTGTAGAGTCTTGCACCTAGGGAGGAATAATTGCATGCACTGGTACAGGTTGGGGGATGACCTGCTGGAGAGGAGCTCTGCGGAGAGGGACCTAGGTGTCCTGGTGGATGACAGCTTGGCCATGAGCCAGCAGTGTGCCCTTGTGGCCAAAAAGGCCAATGGCATTCTGGGGTGCATTAAAAAGAGCGTGGCCAGCAGGTCGAGGGAGGTGATCCTCCCCCTCTACTCTGCCCTGGTAAGGCCTCATCTGGAGTACTGTGTCCAATTCTGGGCTCCTCAGTACAAAAAAGACAGGGATCTCTTGGAAAGAGTCCAGCGGAGAGCCACAAAGATGGTGAAGGGCCTGGAGCATCTCCCCTATGAAGAAAGGCTAAGTGATCTGGGTCTGTTTAGCCTTGAGAAAAGAAGACTGAGAGGGGACCTGATCCAGGTCTATAAATATCTAAGGTGTGGGGGGCAAAGTGGCGAGGCCAGACTCTTTTCAGCAGTGTGCGGAGACAGGACAAGGGGAAATGGCCAGAAGCTGGAGCATAGGAAGTTCCGCACCAATGTGCGCAAGAACTTCTTTACGGTGAGGGTGACGGAGCACTGGAACAGGCTGCCCAGGGAGGTTGTGGAGTCTCCTTCTCTGGAGATATTCAAGACCCGCCTGGACGCCTACCTGTGCGACCTGGTGTAGGGATCCTGCTTTGGCAGGGGGGTTGGACTCGATGATCTCTGGAGGTCCCTTCCAACTCCTACGATTCTGTGATTCTGTGATTCTGTGATTCTGTGAATCTGTTTGACCTTGATTTTGTTTAAAGAAAGCAAACTGAACAATTTTTCATGTGACAGATATTCTGAACTTTACAGGTCCTTGTTTTGAAGCTGGAACATTAATTTGGTTTTCGGTCTTAGAAATGTACCTTGATTTCTTAGGATGCAAATGTAGTCTGCTCTGTTACACTCCAGTACGTTAAAATTTACCTCTTGATATTAAGCATTAGTTTAGTTAACAAGTATTAGTTCCACAGATCTGTATTTCAACATTATTAAGAAATAATGTTATTCATGAATGTTATTTCATTACAAGCTTTACTTACAGCCTGCCCTTTGCCATCCTCCCTGGCCTCCAGCTATACAAGAAATGTCAGAAATTACAGCCTTATTTATATCTCTTGGAAACGCTGTGGTATATCAAATAACATTAAGTATCTCTCTTTGAACAACTATGTCACACTCTCTATCAGAGCTTAAAATTGGACCATTTCAACACAATGAGAAAGCTTCCTGTGTAATGAGAACTCTCAGTGGGATATAGATCCATGGAAAGAAATCATTGAGAAATTGAGTCATAAATGCATCCCTGAAACACCAGAAAGAAAATCAACAAGACCAAACCAGTCTGAGGAACAAACTTCCTGCTTAAATTAAAGAAAATAAGCAATAAAGTGAAATCAAATATTTTACTAAAACACTATAAGATAAACACTAAATGATTTATGGTTGAATGTAATGCTTTTCTCTCTGTAGCTTCATAAGCTTGTGGTGGTGTTCTTCATAAGTTTAAAAAATAATTAATCTGTGACAGAATTTAGGTTGAAAATATCAGTGTAATATTTAGTATTGCTAGTAAAAATAATATCCAAATTATTCTGTATCAAAAAGAAAACTAAAACCACAGAAAATGTGATTATAGCAGAAAGTTTTACCCTTTCAGTCCCAACAAATCCTTTTGTGTTGTCTATTATGTCTTACGTTGTATTTTGTACAAAGTATTACGCTCGGGAGTCAGCTTAAAATCTTTGAAACTTTGAAAAGAGGCACAGGTGGGAAATGAGTTCTTCATAGGCCCTCAGCAGACTGTCTGCAAACAGTGAATTTCACCTTTGCTGTTTTTATCTAAATTATTTTGTCTGCTCCAAGATCAACTTTGCTAAATAATTTCCATTACTGGAAAAAAATTATAAAGTTTGCTCAATTTAACTCAATGAAAGTGTAACGTCAGTTGGTAGAGATTCTCCATTTCCCTCCACAGGTATGTGACAGGAAAATAAAAACAAGGTATGTATATGTGTATGCAGTTGTTTATTTATTTGAGTTTTTTGTTTGTTTGTTGTCTAGCACTGAAAAGCATGTAAGTTTAGAAAAAGCACGACAGTTTTCATTAGAAGAGCATGTAAGTTTTCATAAGAAAATAAAATACTAATACAATAAAATTGTGCTGTTTTCTGATATTGAAATAACATTTAACAAAAGCAAAGACTTGGATTATTTTTTTGTTGTTGTTCATTTGTTGATGGTCTTGTAGATCTTTAGTCAAACTTTGATAGGTATCTAAATTAAAACAAATGTAACAATTTAATTTAGTTTAAATTTATGTCAATATTTACTTCACTGGAAACATGAGATGGAAAGAAGTAATACTTTCATAAAGCCAGATAAGATTGGGAAAGGAAAAAACTTTTGAATCTCTTTGTGTATATATATATATTTATATATATATTTATCTCACTATGACTACAAAATATTGCTATTCCAGTTATTAAATTAGTTCTCACTGACAGAAATTTGAAGAAACATCTCGATATAAGGGCTCCAAGGATGGTCACATGAAGAGACTAACTCATAAAATGAAAAATAATTTGCTTAAGAAAATAAATTCATAATGATAAAAAAATCATTTATCAACTGTAAGTCTGAATATCAACTTACTCCTGATCCACAACAGATCAATTATTACTATCTATTTTATCATCAGAATCCAGAAAGCAACAATACCAGTCAAGTAATTTCAAATCCAAGTATTTAAGAGGACACGAGTCCCTGAGAATATTTGAGACCTCATTTTCTTCTTTATTTCACTGTTTGTGCATCCTCTCTACTGAGATGTATTCAGGGACTCTGAAGTTTAAATCTTGTCCATTCTCCAAACATTCTGCTTTATTTCTTCTTCCCTTCTTTTTGCTTTCCTTGACATTGCTGACATTATTTTCTCTCTGTTTCATGTCTCCTTTTACACCTTTCTTCCTTAAGATGTATATACTGTATATGTTAGGCATTTGCAGTAAAGGTAAGCCACATTTCAGTAAAATGAAGTCATTTTCTGCGCTACTGGAACCTCAGAACCTGTCCTGTTGAAGCTGGTAAGAAAACTCATACTAAAGAGGAAAAAATAAATAACGGCATGGTAATATTGTTTATAATTTATCTATGAACATTTTATCTCAGTCTTGTTTGTTTGCTTGACAGATAATAGAATAACTAATTATCACAAGTAATTATTTCTAGCTGCACTAACAAAATCATCTTTGCGTAACAAAACTAAATCTCCTAGTACACTATTTCAGATATGTAATCATTTCATTGTTATCAACCTATAAATCTTTGTAGAGATTGCATTAAAATGTTTTTCACTAAATATGGCTTCCAATTATGTGTTTTTATTTTAAGTGCCTCCATGTTTTCACTACATCACAGTGAAATGAAGTTAGGAATTAAGATGAAGAATAACAGGGATTTCTAATGGTAACTCATAAATTGAGTGAGGATTCTGAACAGCTCACATTTTCTTATATATAAATTTAGTTTTCCTCTACACATCTTTTCCATTTCAAGTACATTTCACATGCTCCTTGAATTCAGGGACAGGGATGGCCTTTTTCTATTGAACAGTAATATGGACTTTATTTCTACAATAATTTGTTATCTGAAAATACCAATAAACAAATTGGATCCAGATAGTTTCTCTGTCTCTGAGATCAGGTGGCACAGACTATTTAGTTTCATCAATTTCATTTATTTGCCCCACAATAGGTTTTACTGTTCTGTACTATGATTTGGTAAAGAACACTGGGAACACTCTATTCCCTGAACTGTGATGAAGCTGTTTAAGAAAGAGCTGCTTGGACAGTAGCAAAACTATATCACAGGTCAATTTGATAGCACAAATCATAGTGATACTGGCTACCCTGGCTATAGGCTTTTTAATGGTATTGACATATTCTTGAGGACTGCTTCTTTTGCATTTTACCTTGTACATATGTTCTGAATATAACCAGAATTCAGTGAAGAGTAAAAGGATGAAAAGTAAACACTGTTATCTAATGTGATTTTAATGACTCCTCCCTACAAGAAGAACAGGCTGAACTCACGAGCAAAATGCACATGATATTACTCCAACTTTTATCAGCGCCCTTTACAATCATTTAATTCAGCTAGGAATCTATGAAACACAGAAACAAGAACAGACTATGTTTATTTCCTGCATAGTTTTAATATATTGGGCTAAAAGCAGAAACTTTGTAAATAAGTAAGTTTTCTACATCCCTAGTGCTTATTCTTTACTAATTTGCTTCTGTTAATCACTTTTGAATAGCATGCACTGGAGGACAATGCCAATTTCTCACTTAATAAGAACTTCATAACTCATCTTCAGTGATATTAAAAGCATAAAGTATTCTGAAACATGCTGTATGGCTTTTAGAGCTGCAGAGCAGCTGGGCTAAATTATCAAAGGAAGATGCACAGTTAAGCATGATCTTACTAGTACAATCAAGCTCTGTAATTAAGCCTCTATCTCCATAGACACATCTGGTCTCTGCCTCTTTACTCTGCTCTGGAATCCAAGATTTACTGTTATTTAGCAAAAACGTCTATTTTGGGGGACAGGAACTGGGTTTGTGTGTACAATATAAACTGTACCACTCACAATACTTCCAGAGGGTGGACTTTGACCTGTTCATTATACTTGTTGCAGGGGTCCCTTGCGATTCACTCAAGGGGTCTAGGAAGACTGGACGCTCCTCCAGATGGAGATCTTAAAGGCACAAGAACAGGCTGTTTCTGAATTCTATAAGGTGAGCCATAGGGGAAGAAGACCGGTGTGGATGAACCAGAAACTATTGTTGAGACTCCAGAAGAAAAAGACAGTCTATCTCCTATGGAAGAAGGGACAGGCTACTTGGGGAGATTACAAGGAAATTTCTAAGGTATGCAGGGAGGAAGTTAGGAAGGCAAAAGCCCAGCTTGAACTCAGATTGGCCACTGTAAAAGAGAATAAGAAATTCCCTTACAAATATATCAGTGGTAAGAGAAGAACAAGGAGAATTTCCGTCCTTTACTTAATGCAGCAGGGAATGTGATCACTGAGGATAAGGAGAAGGCTGAGGTCTTCAATACCTTCTTTACATCTGCTTTAAATAGGCAGATCAGTTATTCACAGGGCACTTTATACCCTGATTTTGAAGTCTGGGATGCTACGCAGAATACACCCTCAGTTATTCAGGTGGAGACAGTTAGAGAGCTCCTCCTCCATCTGGACTGTCTCAAGTCCATGGGACTGGATGGCTTCACCATAGGGTGCTGAGGCAGGGGTGATTGCCGAGCCCCTCTCTGCCATCTACCAGCGCTTTGGGTTATCTGGAGAGGTCCCAGAGATTGGAGGCTTGCTGATGTGACTCCCATCTACAAGAAGGGCCATAAGGAGGATCCAGGGAACTACAGGCCTGTCAGCCTGACCTCAGTACCTGGGAAAGTTATGGAGCAAATCATCTTGGGTGAGATCACATGGTGCGTGTGTGGCATTCAGAGGATCAGACCCAGCCAGCATGGGTTCATGAAAGGCAGGTTGTGCTTGAGCAACCTCATCTCCTTCTACAACTGGGTGACCAGACTGGTAGATGAGGGAAAGGCTGTTGATGTAGTCTACCTGGACTTCAGCAAAGCCTTTGACACAGTCTCTCATAGGCTTCTTCTGAGGAAACTAGCTTCCCGTGGCCTGGACAGGTATATCCTTATTTGAGTAAGGAACTGGCTAGAGGGCTGTACCCAACAGGTAGTAGTTAATGGAGTTAAAAGTCCAGCTGGCGAGCCGTTACAAGTGGTGTGCCCCAGGGGTCGGTACTGGGGCCCATCTTGTTTAATATCGTTATTGATGACCTAGATGAGGGCATTGAGTGTACCCTCGGTAAGTTTGCAGATGACACCAAATTGGGAGGCAGTGTCGATCTGCCTGAGACTAGGGAGGCCCTTCAGAGGGATCTAGTGAAGCTGGATCGCTGGGCTGAGGTGAATGGGATGAGGTTCAACAAGGCAAAGTGCCAGGTCCTGCACTTTGGCCACAATAACCCCATGCAGCGTTATAGGTTTGGGGCTGAATGGCTTGATGACTGTGAAGAGGAACGGGACCTGGGGGTGTTGGTTAATGCTTGGCTGAACATGAGCCAGCAGTGTGCCCAGGAGGCCAAGAGGGCCAAAGGCATCCTGGTCTGCATCAGAAATAGTGTGGCCAGCAGGAGCAGGGAGGTGATTGTCCCCCTGTACTCAGTACTGGTGAGGCTGCACCTCAAGTACTCTGTTCAGTTTTGGGCCCCTCACTACAGGAAAGACATTGAGGCCCTGGAACGTGTCCAAAGAAAGGCAATGAAACTGATGAGGGGTCTGGAGCACAGATCTTATGAAGAGCAGCTGAGGGAGCTGGGATTGTTTGGTCTGGAGAAGTGGAGGCTCAGGGGAGACCTCATTGCACTCTACAACTTCCTGAAGGGAGGTTTTGAGGAGGAGGGGTTTGGCCTCTTCACCCAGACAACAAACAGGACCCGGGGAAATGGCTGCAAGTTGTACCAGAGGAGGTTTAGTTTAGACTTAAGGAAGAACTTTTTCTCTCAGAGAGTGGTCAGGCACTGGAATGGCCTGCCAAGGGAGGTGGTGGAGTCGCTGTCCCTGGCAGTGTTCAAGAGCATCTGGATGAGGAGCTATGAGATATGGTTTAGTAGCTTGTGGTATAATTGTAGTGGGAGGACGGTTGCACTAGATGATCTTGTAGGTCCTTTCTAACCTTGTTATTCTATGATTCTATGATTCTATATTCTACATGGTCAAGACCTTAATGCTTATGAACTGAATTTCAAAGGGGGCTTCATTTATCTTCTTCAGTTAGCATTTTTCAAAATATCTATTGGTCATATATTACCTTGAATCTATTTGCATATTTGTGGGAGGAAAAAAAGGATATCTGAAAGCAATGGAATCATAGATTAGAGGACTAGAACACATTTATAACGTGTAAAATTAAATATATGTAAAATTGTAGTTATTATGTACCATAGATGAGGGACTAAATGCACGCAAACATAAATTTAAAGATCTTAAACTATCATCTCCGCTCTATCATATTTGTGTAATGTTACAAGAGATGATAACACATACATATTTAGTTAAACTAACATCTGAATAATCTGTAGGTGTAAAGCAAGAAATGAAGATGTACCCTAAATCAGACAACACACAGGTTGCCTTTGTAAATATGCTGACATACATCTTTTATAAGCATGCATATTTCATAAAAAAGCTTAATTTCAGTCTTTGAAGAATATATAAATTTTACTGAGTCATTTCCTGATCATCACAGTTACATGACCAACAACAAGTTTTTCTACAAATTGTCTGACATGTAAGAAATTATTATAATTTATGGAATACAGATACTTGCTGCTGACGTTCAGCTATCAGAAACACTGGAGGATTTCTCAGTGATTTCTGTGGTTCTCCTACTGTGCTCCATATGAAGAGTTTGTTTATCATATAATAACTGGATGTTTTCTTTTGTATTTAAATAAAAATATTTGTATTTATTGTAGTGGTTCAATAAAAAATTGAATAAATGAGCAAAATCTAAAATTAAAAAGATTGTACTTAAGCTTTTGTGGATCTCAGTTGTGTGGTACCTATACATGTACATACATCACAGAATCACAGAATAGTAGGGGCCATAAGGGACCTCCACCATCGATTCCAACCCCCTGCAAAGCAGGCTCGCTACAGAAGGTTGCACAGGTAGGCGTCCAGGTGGGTCTTGAATATCTCCTAAGAAGGAGACTCCACAACCTCCCTGGGCAGCCTGTTCCAGTGCTCTGTCACCATTACCCTGAAGAAGTTCATTCACATATTGGTGCAGAATTTCCTATGCTCCAGTTTATGGCTGTTTCCCCTTGTCATGTCCCCATAGACGGCTGAGAAGAGGTTGGGCATGTCTCTTTAACTCCCACACTTAAAATATTCATAGACATTAATCAGATCCCTCTGAGTCTTCTTTTCTCCAGGATGAACAGACCCAGATCGCTCAGCCTTTCCTCATAAGAGGGATGCTTCAGGCCCTTTATAATCATTTTGGCCCTCCACAAGACTCTCTCTAGGAGATCCCTGTCTTTTTTGTACCATGGAGCCCAGAACTGGATACAGCACTCTGGGTGAGGCCTGACCAGGGCAGACATATATACACTCTCATTTTGTTAAGCTAGATACAGGAAAAAAGAGTATTTTATATAATTTTTTTACATTTGAAAAAAAAAAAAAAAGTTAAATCCCCTATTAAAAAAAAAAAAGTTAGGAAAAAGCTGAATAAGACTTCAACGCTCAGCATAGTGCAGTATAATAGGCAGAAGTTTACATATTCAGACCAGAAACACACTTCTGACTCTACAGCATTGCTACAGGGAGGATAATAGTTCCCTTGTGCATGAAAAGAAAACTTTATTAAATATTAAATATATTAAATTATGTGGTGTGTTTTTCCCCCACTCTGTTCTGCAGGTTTTATAAGGAATGTCTTCAGGACTGAAGATAAGATATATCGAAGCCTACTTCTGAGAAAATATGAAGCAGAGGTTGTTAGACATGAAATAAACATGTAACTTCAAGTTTTATTTATTTCTGTATTGTTCTAACTCATGAGAGATAAGTAGGATGTGCTAAAGCACTGTTTCTTCTCAAAGAAAGGGAAGAGGCTTGGAATGATTGTTCTTACCCAATGCTAAGCACTGAGATTTTTGAATACTAGATCTTTGGAGCCAGTAAACCTTTCTTGAACAGGGATATGTTACTTGTCTGTGTCTCAGAAATTATAAAATATGTGATGTTTTCATTTCTGAGAAAACATGCTCTAAGTGACCTACTGCTGTTACTTTCAAATGATGAGACAGTAGACTTTGCTATACAGAATGAACGTAATAAGAAGGAATGAAAACTGGAAATCAAAATCATTTAATGGCAGCATATAGGTAACCAGTGTTACACTCCCAGAATTAAATACTAGAATTATTAAAGCAACTGTATCTTGGATTTGCCTTTCTTTGACACTGAGGAAAGTCACAGAAAAAAAAAATATATATATGAGTTTTCCTTTGCAGTTTTGACAATTTTGTTAAATTAACAAACACTAAGTCCTATAATATTATTTATGTTTGCACTTCATGAAATGATATAAGCCTGATCCTAAATTGTTTGTCAAATATCTTTGGAATCTACAACATTGAAGTTTTGCTTCACAGAGGAGAAAAATAACTTCTTACTCTTTTTGTTCTAGTCTGCAGCAAAAAAAAATAAAATAAAATAGCCTGTGTTATATCATCTGATTGAATATAAAATATATAGTTTTAATTTTATTTTTTTAAAAACAGTATAATAATGATATCTTCCTTGATTTCACAGGGTCACAAATTTTCAACTGAGTGTCTTTTAGATAAAAAATACTGAACCTGCATAGCAGACAAGTCAGGTACACTTTGAAAGTGAAAAGCAAAAACATAACTTCCCCCATCAGTAAATCGGTAGGGAGATAACAGTTTATATCAGAACATATAAACTTGTGAATATTATGGAGCATTCTAAACAACAGAATATCACATTTGACTTCAATGCAAATTTCAAGGCAGACAAATTTTGTTTTCAGTGTGGGTTGTGGTCCACCTGGCAGTATAATTTACCCTACTTACATAATCGGATATTTGATGCTCTAAAATACCAGGGAATGGGAATTTATTCTAGCACAGCCTAAGAACTGCAGGAAGATACTGCATTGACTGACAAATTGGTTCATGGTTAAAAATACAGCAGCTGTTAAGAAATCAGTTTGGATACACTTATATGCTGCCTTCTACAAGTAAATAGAGAAGCCCAGGGACACTTCTATGGCCTTCAGGCTTAGGTGGCACAGCTTTTATTGCATCCTCTTCTACAAACTCTCTCATCTCCAGAGAAGATTTTCTCTTCTGTACTGCCTAGTAGGATATGCTGTTCAAGCCCAAACACTTTCTGGAGAACAGCTGGTGCATAGCAAGGAAATGTTAGAGAAGGTCCTAGCAATTAAGCATAGAAAATGGTAACCCTCTTCCTGATCCTCTGTTGTTTACAAATCTGGACATAGCTTTGTGCCTTGTGGCTCTTTATTAATAACATTGGTGTTACCATCATTCTTTTTATAATTATGACACATCTTTCACATTTTTATTGTCTTGAAAATGAAAGGACAGGGCAAGCTTTTTCACTATAAATGGAAATAAATCACATTAGTTTATATTCCATAGCCAGAAGAAATTACATTCTATTGTACTGTATGATTAAAGTATACACTGGGGAACAAAGTCTCCTATATTCTGGTACTGCAGGCAGGTGTTACCAATTCAAAAGTCACTGAGCTGACTACGCCTCACAGTTCCCATCTGCAAAGAAGGCATAATCCACTCATTAACTCTAAACAAATACTAATAGCCTGCAGTTAAAAAGTAAGTACAATCAAACTAGAA
The DNA here is from genome assembly GCF_987193195.1 of Phasianus colchicus. Lineage (NCBI taxonomy): Eukaryota > Metazoa > Chordata > Aves > Galliformes > Phasianidae > Phasianus > Phasianus colchicus. The sequence continues at coordinate 158,899,875 of NC_143436.1, forward strand.
GGCAATAAAAGTTAAAATATGGTGTTTTTTTCTATATGTGCATGTATTCAGACATGGCTTAAAAATAATAATAATAATATAAAAGGTATGTTAGGCAAATAGCAGAAATAGTCTATGATAGAAGGAAGAGGCTACTCCTGTCTAATATATAATATGAAAGGACACATATATTATTTCATCTGACAATCATAATTACATTTTAAGGTTAATGGGAAGTGTTAATATTTAGCTGTCCATAATCTAATCTTATAATGACTAGAGATTAATGGTCATTTTTTAAAAATGAACAAAATGTGGAATTGGAAATCTTTTGTCATTTAGAAAGTGACGTTGATCAACACCTAGTTATTCAGTAGTGGACTACTTGATTTCTATTTGAAGCTATTTAGTTTTCTTGCATGATAAGTATCAACAGAAAGTTAAATGAGAAAACTCACACGGGCAAGTTTAATAAAGGTAAAAACAAACAAACAATCCAAAAATAAACAAACAACTCCAAAACTGTATGTAGAAAATACTGTTACAAGCAAACTTAGAACACTTTTATCTATTTAGTCTCCCTGTATCATTTTCCACAGCCAGCATACACATCCTAACTCCTGACATTAATGGAGATTTTAGATATTTTTACATGAAAGTGCAGCTACCCAGCACTTCTGCAGTCAATAAGAACTTGAAGGTTATAATTCTGGGATACTAGTTTATTGTCTTTGATAAACAAACAAACAAAAAATTACAAACCTTTCTTGTTAAGAATTAAAAAAAAAAAAAAAAAACATCCAGAATATCTTTATTTCTATTGCACAGTGAAATCAAATTTGTGTAACATGCAAAGAAAGTTCAAAAATTTGATTTATGTTTAAGAAAATCATATGTTCACTGAATCAATGAATTCATGTCGCTTGAGAAGAGTATATACTATTTCACATTAACATGCCTTCAATTTTCCTGTTATTAACAATCAAAAGAACTTGGAGCTAAAGAAATTCAGCAAGCCTTTTTGAGATCTTTGGTCTCATGAAGGAGTTTTTACAGCTGTATGCCAGTAGGGGATGCCAAAAGAAAATGTAAGAAAATATTTCTTCTCCCATGAGCATATATGAATTGTCAGTGGATTCTTGCACTTTTCATATCTTAGCTTTTCAGTTCTGCAGTGAGAAGGCTGGGGAAAAAAAAAAAAAAAGCATATTTAGACAAGAAAAAACACAGAACAATCTTTACAGTGTGCCATGATCAATCACAATTCAATAAAACTTTGTAATGGAAGAAGTTGAATACGTAATAATGTTTTGGGATGAAAGTAGTGCTATGAAATACATGAAAACTTTAGGACTGTTACACATAACAAACAATAGGTGGTCTCTGACTTGCTTTGCTCTTACTGCGGAAGGGATGTTTTTTATCATTTATGGCACATCACTTTTAATATATGTTGCTAATTTAAAGTTATATTTCTATAGTGTGTGGTAATTACAGTAATATATAACTTTTATTAAATGATGTATGAGGTAGAAACATCATTATACTTTATGAATTTATATTTATTTGTTTGTTGTTTTTAACACTTCCTTTGCAACTTTAGCAGATGTGCAGATGTATTAAAATAACTGAGTCAAGCAGGTATTCAACCAATGGGCTTCAATTAAATGATTCTGCAAACTGCAAAACGTAATTGCTCAGCTGCATCAGAAGAATTTACAATGAAGATGACAAAATTCCCACAAACTGGAATTCCCATAAATTTCCTTCAACATTGAAGTACTCAAGACAGAAAATATGAGACAAAGATAGAGCTGCCATTTGTTACTCCCTAGGATTTGTGAACAAATCTTAAGCTACTGTTTAGACGAGTAAGGATATCCAGGTCTCTTGTTACATCTGCCAAACCTGGACATATGTCTCAGACAGTCATCCCATGTGTTAGCAGATGTGTATGAGTGTAACATATTGAGGTAAATCTGTTTGAAATTCTTGTTTCAGTTTAGACACTTACCACAGTATTACAAGGCAGAATGAATAAATAAACACTACATATATATATATATTAGAAATTTTGACTGGCTTGGCTTTATTTTTTTAATCTTGCTCTGCCCATTTTTATTATGAACTAAACACAGTCCCAATGTCAAGGTTTAGTGAGAGAGAAAGCAACACTGAGAGCAATTGCAAGAACTGTATCTTAGAGAATTAGCAAACTTGATCTTCTCATACTAACAAGAGGTAGAGTTCATATCATCATTTTCAGGATTAAGTAGATTTTTTATCATTAAATGCTTATGCAGAGAGTTGACAGAAATCAACTGGAACAAGGAAAGATAGTTCTGACTATCCCTATCAAGTCAAATTCTTCCATCAACATATAAGTTTATTTAAAATATTTTAATATGGAAGATGGATATACCTATTGTCTGAGTCAAAATTATACTAAGACAGACCTCTCAGATTACTTTTGTGAACCAGAATGTTTCTGACTGAAACATTCACTGGGCACTGTGCCTCAGATGCCAAAGTAGGCCAGCTAAACTTCCCTTTTAATACCATATTAAGGTAAGTTAAATAACACTTAGGTTGACAGAACTGTTGAATGTCCACTCCATGAAGATCTCACAGAAAAGCAAAGTAAAGAATTCAAATTTGAATACAGGCTGAATGTCCACATTGCAATCCAAGCAAACAGTGGCTTTTTCACACAAATATGTTGTGTCTATTACATGCATGTTAAATGACTTCATGTTTATAATCTCAAAGACTCTTTTGAAATAATTTTGCTGATTTTCTGAAAGATCTGCTGAGTTTATCTGTGAGTCACATACGCAGATACTGGCAGTCACTATGTGGTGGTTTGTTCCAGGCCAGCACAAAGCTTGCACCATCACAACAGATAGTTAAGAAACAACTTATCATTAAGTATTTGTAAATTCTTTAGTTGGATATTAAATTACTATTAGCAATATAAAAAACAAATTGAAAATCAACCTACTATCCAATCGAGCACATAAGATTAATATTTATGCATCTAAAGGTTATCAGAGACAAAGCTGAAGTTAAAGAGTTTCAGAAAACAATTTTCAAATGAAGAATGTGTATTCCATACCATTGGACAGCTATATTTACCATGGCTGAATTTGTTCAGTGGACAGCTTTTCTAGAGTTAGGTGACATTTCTTATGGCTTGTAGCTTAGTTTTCAGTGCTGTGCTAATCAAATCTTGGTGTCATAAATACCTGGCAAAGTCTGACAAATCTGACTTTGACAGAATATATTACAGCTTGCCTTGACATTTCATCTGCCGTATACATGTGCCTAAAAATTAACAAATGTGTGAAAATTACAAAAAAAGTCAAATACAGAAAGCTAATATGGGTATATAAGGGATAAATTTTTTTTGTGCACTTTATGTAATAAATACTATACATATTAGAAGCTTTTTTAAAATAATATGTTATTAGTAATTATATTCCTCTTTTGTTGTTAAACAGGCTACATTTAAATGATCATTTCTATTACGTTCAAATTATTTTCTCTGATGTTCTAATTATATTTCTAGAAAAAAATATGTTGATTGCTTTGTAACTTCAAAAGACTATTTATTTAAAATTATCCATTTCAGAAGTGTTTTCAGTTATATTATAGTATCACTTTAATGAAATAATAATTCATTAAAAAAAGGCAATAAATCTACCAGCAGGGGAGAGAGAAGTTCACTACCTTGTTTAGTTTCTTCTGACTTTTAGTTTGCTTCATTTTTCTCATCCTTTTCTTTAAAATTTCTTAGAAATTGGTGAAATAGAACACACACACTGTTTAAATAATAATAGTGAAGAACATTTGTTCTATATAAATTAGCCATGGAAAAAGTTAAATAAATTGCAAGCTCAGTGCGTAATTTTCTTATTAATGCAGACTAAATCATAATTTCCAAACAGACTTGCCTTCAGGATACATCTATCTTCTTCCTTTCACCTTTATTTTCTGCTGTCAATCAATATACTTTCCCCAATTAGGAATTTAAAGAGAACTTTGAAACAGCTTTTCCCTGGACAGTAACATTCTGAAAATATTGCCAGTACTGTAGGAAATAAAAAGAAAAGATGTATTTCATCTCATTTGCATGACAGCAAAGTGCTTAAGTTTCACCAAAATAACTAGGTTATTTAGGTGAAAAAGAACAGGTACTGGAAATGTCTTTTGATGAAGAAAAACTATATTCATATTTGCTGATTTCCTTTTGAGATAAACTTATTTCTGCATTTAAAAGCCATTTTAACTGCTCCAATGTAAGCACAATTATACCTATAGAATTCCTGACAGATATCTGTTCTGTAAACCCTCCAGTGTTGGAGAAATGTGTAACATCACTACGGAATTTAGTAGTTCATATAGATCCTTACATGGACTATAAATATCAATAATTTGGAGAATTGGAATACATTTCTAGATGGCACCAAAAATGGAGTACATCTTATGTAAGACTAGAACAACCAACCTCTAGAAGACATTGCAGAATAACAGATTAGTGAATGATATGATTAGGTTTAATGGAAATTGAAATGAAAATTATTAAGGTACTGCAAAGAAATCTCTATTTTCAGAAGAACAAATAATCAGTAACATTGAATAGGCAAGTGAACACATTTTTGTAATCTACTCATTAGAAATATAAACTCTTCCAGAGTTATAGTATTTGTTTAGACCCATGGTATTTGGAAGAAGGCATGCATTGATTAAAAAACTTACAGTACTTCACATAGAATGATGCAACACAGGACTATGTAAGATACAATATTATACAACATGAAAGGAATAAATATTCATTTCAATCTGCCATGGAGTTCATTAACTCTATTCTGCTGTTTAATTCAAGCTGCTAAAGAGTTTATTTTTAAAGCACAACTAACATTTCAGATGTCTATAAACCTGTACTGATCAATTTAGTGATAGTGAGAAAAGCAATTAAATGGAATGTGATATATCTCCACTTCTGATAGCTTGAGATCAGTGGGTGATTAGAAGTTGGGTACTCTGCATTGGAGATGAACAGCTACAGCAGAAGGAGTGATTGTCCATCCTTTGTCTTTCCTCTTGGAGCTATTCCACTTTGTAGTAATAAAGTATTAATTCAGATGGTGAAAAAAAAATGACTTTACAGCCTCAGAATTGAGGGACCACTGGAAAATTAAAGTTTCATGTTCAGGTGCCTGATTCAGTGAATATTAAATAATTTTATACAAAAAAGTTCAAGAATCACTAATCCAAACTCAAATAGCCTAATTAGAATAGTCTTCTATCCACAGACAGAGTAGGTACATCAACCAGATGTTCTCTTCTTAAATGAATACCCAGGCTATAGGTTATTGTCCATTTAGGAAGCGGTAATTGTTTTTTTTACACTGAGAATGACTGGTCAATACACTGTAATACTGGATAGAGTGATCATTTGTGAGTCACTTAAGAAAGGAAGGTTACGTGGCTCTCAAGCTATTAACTTCCACAACAAGATGCTCTATCTAAAGCACGGAGAGACATACACTTCATTATGTTGGAAATATCCAAATAATTTTTGTCAGGACGGTATCTCTGATAAAAGCAGATTTTATTCGCGACCGCAATGGCGAGCATCCCACAAGCAGGAGCACCCCTAAGGACACAATGACAGCCTTTGTACCTTGTTTCCTCCTTTGCCTATCCTCCTCCCATTTCCCCATTGGTTGGGTACTCCAGGTTCACAACCTTATCAGAGCTTTACATTTATTAATTCATGTGTTATCTGGTGTCAGTCAGTCAGTAAACATCCTGTTATTTCCAAGATGTCTCAGTCGTATTGATATAGTGATTTTCTTCAAAGCCTTCGTTAAACAAAGAGCATTCGGGGGTGGGGTGATGCCAGGCTTTCCTGATGTCTCTTCAGGAGCTTCCTTGGACATGTCATGACTTGTTCTCTGGTTTAATCAACCTCATGCAGGATATTCTTGCAATGTGTATGACAAAATATACACATATACACCTATATACTGAGCGTGCATTCCTGGGGAAAGTTCATCTAGAAGATAAGTGATGCAAACTATCAGACACCCCGCCCCCCCCCCCCCAAGTAAAGTAGAAAAACTCCCAAAAAGAACTATGGCAGCAGAGACCATGAAATAAAATGATAATAATGATCATCACCACCACCATCTAATTCTAATGGAGAAACAACATTTGATTCCTACAATTAGGTTCTATGGGTTTCCTACTGGACAGCCTGTGTAGCTCTTCATTCATTCTACAGACATGTATGAATATAATTCTTGGATGTCTTTATCATATCACTTCAAATTTTAGAAGAATCTAGCCACCAAGCTTAGGTGATTATTTTTTATAACGACTACAAAAATGCACTGCCATGACTGGTATCGCAGTTATCTACAGCACTAGGAACATAGATTTCACGTCAATTTGGACCTAGAAAAACCCTCTTTAAACCCTTTTATGGGAAAATTCCTCAGATATATAAGTTGATGCACATGCTTTGTCACGTATTGAAACTACTACACAGATGGAAACTACTTCTCACTACTCATAAGGCAAAAATTCATATTTATGAATATTAAATATACTAATTTAAATGACAGAGTCAGTGTTTTATTAAGATTTAGAATAGCTAGCTACTCTTGACTATTTGCTACATAGAGGGTGGGGTTTCATAGTAAATCTAAGATCAAATCTTAGCAAAGCTAGTACACTTAGATCAATAAACCACTTACAGAGGATTTGAATAGGCAAGACGCCACTACATAGAGGTGCATCTCTGCGCAGGCCTGAGTAATCTCAAGAGGCACCCCTATTTAAGGCAAGATCATAATGCTCAGCCAGCTGCTTGCAAGGAGAGCTCAAAGGGGTTCTTGGACTGCTTGCACTTTATGGGGTAAGATGACTTATAGTCATAGTATTTAGCATTGCAATCTACTGAACCAAGTGCCTGCTATCAGTTCTTCAAGCGCCTAGTTTGAGATGGCACTGCGGTGGACCTTAACTGTCTCCTGGCAATACTCTGATTGTCACTGGTTCTGAGAAAGGGCAAGGTCTTTTTCACCTCATTGTTTGATAAACCTTCGGGTATAACAACCAGGCTAAGAAGGAAGCTAGGGATGGGAAAGAGGACACACACTGTCACACACCTGAGTGTGATACTATCTTGATGAGTCAGAGCAGACTGTGAATCTCTGTGTGAATCTAAAGCTAATTATGTTTTTCACAGTAAACTCAGGCAGAACAGTCACAGAAGGCACAGAGGTCACATCTTCTATAACAATGGATACTAGAAATATCTACTTGGATTCACGATAAAGATTACAAAAATCAGTCTTTGTGTAACACTGTCATTACAGTGCTCGCAAGGAAAGAAGTCTTAAGCTCTACAACCTTTTACCCTAACACAGCTTTGAAATATTCATTGTGAAAGTTTATATTAAACATCAGCATAGAGAACAATACGTAAGGAAGCTCTATAGAGCATGTCAATGAAGTCATCAACATGGAAAGACACAAGAATGAGGAGGGAACTTGATTGTACAGTCTGCTCCTAGAAATATTCTCGTAGGAGTCCAGACACCTAGGTCTTGTACCATAAAGATGATTAATCAGAATGATGTAAAACTCAAAGAATATTCCAAATAAGTCTAAAATTATGAACAATGTAATTAGGAATTTAGCAATGGAATTTAGAAGATTTGTGACAGCCATCGCTCTGTAAATTTTCCCAAAAGGGAACTGTCTTTCACAAAATACTCTTTTCCTTTTTTGTGCTCAATCTCAGTTCTTCCAGTATTAAATCAACATAAACTTGCTGATATAAAGAAATGACTAACACAAAACTAACGTAGTAACAGACATGACATGTTGGCCTCAACACTGCTTTGCTGCATGTGTAGCCACAGATTTTGACTGGATTTATTACACATGTGGAATATACATACCTTTTTAATAAACAATCACATTAAAAAATACATTATAAAATACACTTCAAAAAAATATTCCTGTTCAAAATAGGATGACTAGCACTTAGTACCTGCAATATTTAGGACAAAACATTACCCTTCAAAAGCTTACATTGTTGATTATGAAATTACTTTTGAGTGGTTCATTTACCTAAGTTAATTACAATCATAAAAGAACATTCAAAAGTATAGTTGCAATCAGAAATTTTTAACATCAGATTTTACATGTAATAGAATTGATTTACTATGGTTTGAACTATTGAAAGAACGAATTAATAATTAGTACGTTTGTTTAATAGAAGATCATTTCTAAATCACAGTTTCATAGATGTGAAAACTATGAAAACTAAAACTAATGAAAGACAATACTGATAAAGGAAAAGAAATGAGCACTGTTTAGGGAACCGTACAAGCAAGTACAGTAAATGAAAACACAACAAAGTTTGAATTTCCTGTCTAATCTCTGAGTTTTAAGTCAGTAACTATGACGTACTTATATTAAAAAAAACCCATCAACTTCCAAAATTGACATTCAAGTAAAGTTACAGCTCAGAAAATTGACATTTTATTATATTTATTTCAGGAGAACAGAAGATGAACATTCATATTGATGAAATGCAATAAATAGTAACAAACTGAAGAAATATAATAAGCAAATATAAAGGAGATTAAGTAAAATTCAGAATGTAAAGACATACAAATATTTTTGAAGATTAAATTACACTTAATATAACTTTACATAATATTTATCTAAAAATAAGTGCATTCATTTCAGTTTAGAGCTTTTGTCAGATCAGTGTTTGGGATAGTGAACGTAATTCTAATTTGTTTTTATTTATACTACATTCTCTATATGAGATAAAAAAAAGACAGCTTAATCATCCTACCTGTAGAAGATAAAGTATTTCAACACAAATGCATTCTTTAAGTCTCTCATTTAACAGACTCAGCTATCTATTTGTTATTCCATTAACTAGATTAACAACATATGGTATGAACATACCAGTTATATTGCTTTGTACATCTTATGCATAGCTGCTGATAAATGGGATAATAATACATCAGCAATACTGAAGCTCTCTATATAACATCACTTGAATGGCTTTTTCATCATTAATATTTAATAAATTAATTAATGTAGCAAAGTAATAAACTCAAAGCTTACTTTGTGATATAGCGGTGGAGCAATATATTTTTGCTACAGTGAAATCCCAGATTTAGTTTTTAGTACACAGCCTAAAATAATATTGCATACAGAATGCTTACATAGCATTTTAAGATACTAAAAATTGTCAATTAATATACCTTTATTTATGTAGCACAAATTCCTGACTCTAAGAATGGCCAACAATGGATGATTAGGAAAGAATAGAACCAAAAGAAAAAGAAGATGCAGCAAATCTGATCAAGATCTATATACTAAACACATTTTGTAGAGTACTGATATTGCAGAGTACTATTAAAAGACATATGGTCCTGACTGGGGATGACTTATATACAAATAATAAGAAAGAAGACAGATACTTAAATTTTTCTGAGTGTCAAGTGCATGAGTCTACATGAATCACTCAATCACCTCAGCAGGCACTTGCATTCTGCATGGTCAGCAGATTACCTGACAACAGCAAAGTGAGTTGCAGTGTAAAAAAAAGAAAGTCAGTGCAGAGTCCTTCATAACCAACCTTGAAATGTTCAGATGTTTTCTTGCTATGGGAGCATTTGACGTAGGCACTCTTGGAAGTGAGTAATGGAGCACCAAATAGAATCAGAATGTCAAATGCTATTTTTTTTTTTTTTTGCCAGTTCAGGTTATAAATCTGAATGTAAGCTTATTAAGAACCATTTACATTATAACTTGCATTAAATTTTTCTGACAAGATGTAGCATTTATTTACTGATCATGGATTACTATTTAAAAAAAAAAAGCAGTCAAAAACAATCTATCGATTATCAATCAGGGCTGTTTTGTTGTAAAGTACTTTCGTTCTCTGCAGCAGTTCTTGCAATTCAGAGAGAAAATGGGCAATGACTTGGAAATCAAAGAAAGTTAGGACTACCGTAGCCACTGATGTACTGTTGTTGGGGAGCACTGTGACTATTTTAGCTAACAGGAGATAGATTGTACACAGAAGGTTCTTGCCTACAAAGTAAGATCACTCCACAAGGCCACATCAAAGATAAGCACAGCTAAGAACTAGTCCTTGGTCCTGTCAGAAAAGCATCTCACAAAAGGAACTTTCCATTTCTAATAAAATAAAAAGGCCAGAAAATTAAACTAAAGGATACAATGAGATGATCACCAGGGTTTCCAGGACTGCCATCAAAAAAGACAGAATGTGTAAGGAGATGGAACCCTATGTTAATGATTTTAACAGAATCACAGAACTGTGGAGATTGCAACAGACCTCTAGAAATCATTGAGTTCAGTGCCCCCGCAAAGCAGACCCCCTACAACAGGCTGCACAGGCAGGTGTCCAAGTGTCTTGAATATCTCCTGAGAAGGAGAATCCACAACCTCCCTGGGCGTCCCATTCAGTGCTCCATCACCATTACTGTGAAGAAGTTCATTCACATATTGGTGCAGAATTTCCTATGCTCCAGTTCATGGCCATTTCCCCTTGTCCTGTCCCCATGGACTGCTGAAAAGAGGTTGACCATGTCTCTTTAACACCCACAGTTAAGAGACTTATAAACATTAATCAGATCCCCTCTGAGTCTTCTTTTCTCCAGGCTGAACAGACCCAGACTGCTCAGCCCTTCCTTATAAGAGAGATGCTCTAGGCCCTTTATCATCTTTGTGGGGCTTCACAGTACTCTCTCCAGGAGATCCCTGTCTTTCGTGGGGAGGGGGGGGGGGCAGAACTGGATACATTTCTCCAGGTAAGGCCAGACCAGGGCAGAGTAAAGTGGGAGGACCACCTCCCTTCACCTGCTGGCCATGCTCCTTTTAATGCACTCCAGGATACCATTGGTGTTCTTGGCCACCAGGGAACACTACTGGCTCATCACCACCTGTCATCTACTAGGACCCCTGTGTCTTTCACAGAGCTCTTCTCCAGCAGGCCATGCCCTAACCTGTACTGATACTCGCAGTTATTCCTTCCCAGGTGCAAGACTCTACGCTTGCTTTTGTTAAACCTCATGTGTTTCATTGCTGCCTAGTTCTCCAGTCCATCCAGGTGCCTTGCTGAATGACAGCACAGCCTTCCAGTGCATCAACCACTCCTCCCAGCTTTCTATCATTGGTGTACTTACTGAGGGTAGACACTATCCCCTCATCAAGATCATCCATGAAGATATTAAACAAGACTGGACCAAGCACCAACCACTGGGGAACACTGCTATTCACAGGTTTCCAACCAGACTCTGCACCACCAAACACAACCCTCTTAAGCTTGGCCAATCAGCTAGTTCTCAATCCACCTCACCGTCCACTTATCTATATCAAGATTTTCAGCTTCAGTATCAGAATGTCACGGGAGACAGTATCAAAAACCTTGCTGTAGTCAAGGTAGATGACAGCCACTGCTCTCCCCCCCATCTACCCAGCTGGTGATGCATCATAGAAGGCTTTGAGGTTGGTCAAGCACGATTTTCCCTTGGTAAATCCATGCTGACTATTCCTGATGAGCTTCTTCTCTTCCAATTGCTCAAAGATGGCATCTAGAACAAGCTGTTCCATCACCTTTCCAGGGACAGAGGTGAAACTGACTGGCCTGTAGTTTCCCAGATCCTCCTTCTTGCCTTTCTTGAAGACCAGAGTGACATTGGCTATCTTCCAGTCTTCAGGCACCTCTTCTGTTTTCCAAGACCTGTCAAAGTTCATAGAGAGTGGTTCAGCAATCACCTCTCCCAGCTCTGTCAGCACACGTGGATGCATCCCATCAGGGCCCACAGATTTGTGCATACTGATCCCACCCAGATGCTCCCGGACCCCCCGCTTCTCAACCAGAGGCAAGCTCACCATTTCCTGGACTCTCTCTTCCCTTCAGGGTCCAGGAGTCCCAAGGGGGGAGTCTTTGAAGTGAAGACCAAAGCAAAGAAGGTGTTGAGAAGGCAGAGATACTAAACATCCCCCATTACCAGGGCACCTTCCTTGTTCAACAGCGGACCCACATTATCCCTAGTCTTCCTTTTACTGTTAACATACTTTAAAAAAACCTGTTCTAATTACCCTTTAGCACTTTCACCAGCTTCAGCTCCAGGTGAGCTTTAGCCTTCCTCGTTGCTTCCCTGCAGGCCCTGACAACACTCCTATACTCCTCCCAACAAGTGAGGACAGCATTTCATAAACTACCATTTCCCGCATTTCATAAACTACCATTTTCCCTTTGATCTTATCCATGAGCTCCTTGCTTACCCATGCAGGTCTCCTGCCTCCCTTGCCTGATTTCCTACTCTTAGGGATGCATCAATCTTGAGCTTGGAAGAAGTTCTGTTTAAATGTTGCCCAGCTCTCATGGGCCACCTTGCCTTTGCAACTCCAGCCCTTGAGATACCTCCAAGTAGGTCCTGGAAAAGGTCAGAGTTGGGTCTCTGAAAGTCCAGGGTAGCAATCCAGCTTTTTGCCTCATATATATAAAGATTTTCCCAGACAGTACATATGTAACTCAAGTACTGTAAATAAGCTGAAGATTTTTTATGCCAGATATGTATGTTTAGGTGTAGTGATCCCCCATGCAACCAGTGCAGCAATGAAGAATGCTTGCTTCTTAGTATCATATTTCTTCCAAGTAGTACTCTTTTCAGATTGGCACTTTTGTCTGCTAACACCATGGCAATCTAACATGTGACTGTATGATTTCCATGTCCTTTCAAAATATCCTAGCATTTGATGTTTACCACATAGTAAACCACCTGTGTGATTGGTGGCTTACTTATTTTTTAATTTTTTTAATCCAAAATCTAAGAAAACTCTCTAGCTCTAATGTGGTGTTAGAAAGTGGCATTCCTTTATTACTCATGATATGTAGTACCAGGTGACTTGACAAACAGGCATTCACTCTCAGAGTTCAGGTTCTATATTTAAACAGTTAATACCTACATATGCAGTACATTGAGATTGCATTGAAAACACTGAGACTTCTGGCTGATCTTTAGCTGTTTTTGCCCAATTTGGCAAATCTCCATTGCTTGTGAAGCCATAATGAGTTACTTCCCATAATGAGTTACTTCCAAAACAATAGATATGAAATCCAAGGAAGATACCCTCGCATCAGTTGGGTGGAAAAGATAAAATTAGTCTATAATGACTCAGTGCTTTTTGTGGAGCAAAAATTGTTGAGGAAAACAAGATTGTTTTTTCTCAATTTCTGTGAACAAGGCTGTTCACATACAAGTAAAGTTTGAAATGGAAAGTTTTGGAATTAGCACTCATAGATTCTTTTTGCTAAACTAATGTACTAGTCCTTAAACTAATATACCAATCCCTATTGCTAAACAAACCAGCCTATAGTATACTAACCTCTATTGCTAAATGAACTAGGCTATATCAATTTCATTGTGACTACATCACAACAACAATATATTTAATACTGAAAATTAAAAACTGGAAGTCATATGGAGTACCTGTGAACCTGAAATATGAGTGCAGTGATAAGTGCTTAGTAGCAATTTGATGTTAATAGTTTTGTTTTAACAAATGTTGCTGCTAATAGTAAGGTGTATAATCAATGAAAATTATATAAAGGAATATTATATAATCAAATAATATTAAGATTTTATAATAATGAAATACGCAAGAGAGTTAGGCACAGCAAGACAAAGAGAATAAATAGGATGCTTACCCACGTTGTGCGCTTGCTCAGGAAACTCCAGTGGAGTGGATCTTCCAAAGAGAGAGAGAGAGATCATTCCCCACTGCTAGTCAGCTCTTAAATGGGTGCAGGAGAGGTGGAGCCAGGCTCCACCCCTTCCTGCAGCACAGGTGAATTGCTTTCACCTGTGCTCCCAGGGCTGACTCATTGCTCGCCTCAGGTGACTAATCAGAGGTTCAGGCTGTGACTCAGCAGTTTCCATACATAAGGACATAAAACAAAAAGCTTTGCAACTGAGCAAGTACAACAAGTGGAAGAAGTTCTTGCACTTAGGGACATAATGATTCCTCCTGGAGGTTTGAGGGAGTGCTCCTTTATAAAGACAGTGTGTCAGAAAGCCCAGCTTTATACCAATGTATGGGTAAGCAGGACAAGCTGGAAACCATGAAATACTTGGAAAATTATGATCTGGTTGCTATCACGGAAACATGGTGGGATGACTTCCATAGCCAGTGTAGAGGGGTATCACCTTTTTAGAAGGGATAGGCAAGGCAGAAAAGGTTGGGGAGTTGCTCTCTGTGTTAAAGAGTGAATAGACTGTGAGGAGCTCCTTCTGAGAAATGGTGAGGAGCACGTTGAGAGCCTGTGGGTTAGAATTAGGGATAGGATTAATAAAGGGCACCTGCTGGTAAGGGTCTACTAAAGGCTACCTGATCAAGGGAATCCTGCTGAGAGGCCTTCTTCCTTCGGCTGCAAGAGGCGTCATGATTGTGGACATTTGTCCTGATTGGGGATTTAAAGCACTTCAATCTCTGCTGGGAAAGGAGATCATGGAAACAGATTGTCCTAGAAGACACGCTAAGGCACATGAGGGATGAACAGCTGATCTGAGACAGCCAGCTTGCTTTTACCACGGGAAGGTCATGACTGATCAATCTGATCTAACAGTTCTCTATATACTGTGTGTTATATATTCTCCTCCTCTTGCAAAAACTGTATCTCCCTATCCTGTTTTTTGATCTGTTATCTCTACTCTAAACATACGTTACTAAATAAATTCAAAATCTAGGCAAAGCAATGCAGTGCAAAAGCGTAACAAGTATATGACTATCAATAACAGTAATTCAGAATTTGACAGATTGCACATGAGATGAAATTCTCTTTCATTTGACATTTTACAGCAACCTTTGAAAAACAATTAAGAGACATTAAAAACTAGGTAGTTTCCCAAAAGTTAATGAATTAAGCATATTATCCTGTCTTACCATTCATTCCTTTCCCCTGAAAGGAGAATGGTAGACAAAATAACCTGTAGTGTGCACTATTTATATGACAGTTTTATGGGGTAGGGAAGGGGTGAGTGCACTCATGTTGATGTTACTTCATTGTAGAGGCAGACTACTGCTAAAGAGTCATTGAACCTGAAGGCATGCTACACTGAAATTTAAAATGAACTGACACTGTTAGTTAAAGGGAGCTAGACAGGAACTATTTATAAAGTGAACAGGGATGGGGACAAAACAAAAGAAAACAAACAAAAAACACTGTGAATTTGTTTTCCACTGACTGTTTTTGTGAATATTGACACCTTAGAAATCTTCTTGCTGTATATTATGAAATTTACATTTGTTTGCAAACTTATCACAGAATCATTTAGGTTGGCATAGACTTCTTGCACAAGCAAGTTGAGCTAGAGCAAGTTTCCGAGAGTTAGATCTTCATACATGGATTCTGAACTCCACCATTTCGTTGGTTTTGAAGGGACCTCTGAAGACCATCTAATTTAATTCCACAGTCAAGCCAGCTTTCACATCCATGACTAGTTCTTTGTTTCTAAGTGTCAGGACATTTAATTGTTCTTCAGTAATCTGTGTCAGGAAATTGTTGCTAATGCACTCCAGAAATCCAGCCTGCTTGAGTTGCAATTATGATGTCCTTCCAACAGACATCAAGGTCATTAAAATCTACCACTGCCTGTGAACATGACGCTTCTTCCAATCATTTTCCTCATCAACGCATCTCTTTCCAATACAGACAAATTAGAAGAAATCACTAAAGTAGGAAAAATAATGTTTATTGAAATAAAGACTTGCATGCTACAATATATTTCTTTATAATTTAATGTAGAAAGTAGAAACTAATACAATAGATGAATTTTTCTTCCCTAATGAAGTTTAAATGTTATTCCTAACATACTTCAAAACTCAAAATTTCTGAGTGAATGGTTAGAGGTAGATTAGCAATTTAAAGTTGCTATTTGTATAAGTCAACATAAAATTGAAGTTTGAGTTAACATCTGAAGGAAAAAATTTGCTATGTTATCACAATATTACATAGAACAAGATGTTAATGTGATACTGAATATAGATTAATACAATAAAAATATAATATTTTAATAAAATTAACATATTAAACAGTGAAGGTGCAGAGAGTTCAGTTAAAAGTGATGAACACCCACAGTTCTTTGTGAAATTAGTAGCTGAAATAACCTTATGCATTCCAATTCACACTTAATATTAATACTGGGTGGATACCTATGAGAGGCATAGAGAGGCAAAACTGTATGTATACTTCCCACTTCTCATCTTATCCATGTGAAGAGCAGAAAAAGGAGACTTTCCAGAAAATTCTTCTGATTTTATTTCTCTCTTCCCTACCCTATTCTGTATCTGAAAGACTTTTTCCTACTCTCTGATCTCTGACAATTAATT
The DNA here is from genome assembly GCF_987193195.1 of Phasianus colchicus. NCBI lineage: Eukaryota > Metazoa > Chordata > Aves > Galliformes > Phasianidae > Phasianus > Phasianus colchicus. The sequence goes on from NC_143436.1 coordinate 158,916,318, forward strand.
ATTGAGTAGGAGAGTAGAAGTCATAATCACATTTTGTTGCACTTCAGTACAGTAGCATTAGTTTAAATTACTGACACATAAATAATTATTCGGTAGACATCAATAAAACACAGTGACTTTTAAAGATGTTACAAATGTATTTTTCAACAAAAGAAGAAAGAAACATATAAATAGAATACCATAGGTCCATATCTACCTAAAAAAACCCAAAACAAATAAACACAGATCTGATGAAAACAGGAATGAGTCCACATGGTTAAGAACCAGATACAGCATTTGCTAGTGTCAATGAAAACAAATGTATGACTTAATAAATAAATAAATGCATTAATAAATATCGTAGTACAACAAAACTTGTTTTTTTTTTTCATGTTTTTTAGACAGTGTTCTTTTGAGTAGGTTAACAGACAGAGCTCATTTGATAGAAAGACTTTAATGCAAGACTAAAGGCAAATCTTTCCTGTTTATTGTTTTCTTTTTCCTTGTGAAAACTAATGAACAGAAGGGCGGTGGTTCTGAGGCTAGGGCTGTCATCAAAGACCTTCCAAGGCTGTAGAACTTTTGATAGTTTAACATATTCATTTGAAAGTCTGGGATTATTTTCTTTGGCAAAACATTATCTGTTTCTTTACAAAAGGTAGAATTTTGAAAACCAGTAAATAAAAATAAAGGTTATATTAGGGATAAGGAGATGGTATGCTAGTCTAACTTTTCTGTAGGTGCAGAGATATCATGTGCTCTTGTTTTTAACATGACTTTATAGTGAGCATTATATTAAGTGTAAAACATTTTGCAATATTTGTGCAGAAAAACTCATTTTATTAAAATGGTATGAAATATTATAATTAACTGAAAGAAATGGTTTAAAATCTTTGTGCAGACTCAATTGGCTTCCATCAGAAAATCAGAATGGATGAATCTGAGGATAAAACTCAGCATTTCTTCCAATGGCAATGAAAAATGCTGAAATGTGTCTTACCTCATTTTAAAAAAATAGCCTTATGCATTGAATGGCAGAATTGTCTCCTTTCTCTCTACAGTGATGAGGGACAGTACTGTCTGCTTTCTTGTATTAGCCACATGTGTTTTAATTTTTGCTGGATATTAGCACAAGTAGGTTTAGTGGTACAGAAACTGAGATTTTATGGTTTATCATAACACGGCAACCCTCCTGTAATCTATTCCAGGCAGATAATTTCAGGACCAGAAGACTCTGCAGCCAAAGATGTGATAATATTATGATCCTCAAAATCCAAGGTATGGAGCCAAAAAGCAGATTGTCCAGAAAAACAGATGTAATGAAAGATAGTTTCATTTTCAAAATAGGTACATTAACACTAGGGTTCTGAGAGCCCCAGAACTCTTTATCTCCTTGTGTCTATCATAGAACTAGAATGCATTAGAAGCATTTCTGACTTTTGCACCACCTGGAAAGCTCTTTTTAGATCACTCAAAATCTGTATAATTACAAAAATCACAAAGTTTTTCAGGATCTTGTGGTTCCTAGAATGGTCTTAAGAGTCTAGAAGCCTTAGAGCATTATACATGTAACAATTACTCTTTATTATCTCTCTCTTTTTTTTTTTTAGACAATTTACACTATTTACCATTCATTGTTTCCCTCACATCAATCAGATAAAGTTTGCCATATCTCTAAGAAAAGCTTCATTACATTTAGATGTGGAAGTATGTTAAGATTCAGTTTCAACACTAATTTAAAACTTAAATTTATAGCACTGCTTTGCAGAGATACTGAAAATGTAAAATTTTCAGTATGACTCAGTATCAGAATAAAGATGAATATAAGAAATTAATCTTTATTCCAACTCAACATAAAAGCAACAACTGTGTAAATGTCAGAATGATATTAGGAAGTCTTTTGAAACATTCACTGCTGTCCCCATAAGCCCATCGTTCAGTCTATGTTATTTACAGTGGCTGCAGAAAAATGACAGTCATCGAGCAGACAGTTGAATGTGCATCTTCCAAACTACATAATTTCTGAACTACCTTGTTCAAGTGCCTTTCTTCTTTCAACTATGGAAATTACGGGGAAAACTATATTACTGAACACCAACACACTACTAAGCTTGAGTATGTGATATCATTGTGTCCTCATTCTTAGCAAAATAACCTTTATCCTATTTATTTGACTGCCATATCTAGGGTGAGTCCAGATTCCACATACGCAATTTTTTTCAGAGTGAGGAATACTCCTGTAGTCAAGGTTATAATAAAACTTCTGGACAATTTTTGTATTCTTCCAGAAAATATGCAGGGACAGTTCCTTAGGAAAGGCTAACAGTTGTGAATTCAGGAGAATTTCAACGTCTGTATATTTTAACAGATGAGGGTAATCCATGCCAGGGATTTTTCTTATATTCTACACAGTTTTCTTGACCTAAAAGCAACAAATATACTGTGACATACTTAATACCAGATCTCTGTATTTTAATATGTAGTATTGTAGTATCATAGAATCATAGAATGGCCTGGCTTGAAAAGGATCACAATGATCATCTAGTTTCAACCCGCCTGCTATGTGCAGTGTTGCCAACCAGTAGACGAGGCTGCCCACAGTCACATCCAGCCTGGCCTGGAATGCATCCAGGGATGGGGCATCCACAAATTCCTTGGGCAAACTGTTCCAGTGCATCACTACCCTGAGTGAAAAATTTCTCCTAATATCTAACCTAAATCTCCCGTCTCAGTTTAAAACCATCCCCTCTTGTCCTACCACTATCCACCCCTGTAAACAGCTGTTCCCCCTTCTGTTCATATGCTCTTTTTAAGGCCACAATGGAAGGCAACAATGAAGTCTCCCTGGAGCCTTCTCTTCTCCAAGCTAAACCCTGTTGCCTCAACCTTCTCTCATAAGAGACATTCATTCAGCGCGTCCACCCTTTTGTGCAGATCCCAGTCACCAACTGAGAGAACAGAGTAGAACACAGCTTGCGCTTCCAATCCCTTCAGCAGTCTTCCCTGAGCGCTGAAGTCCCTTTTAATCGCCCTAGAACTTCTTGTGCCTAGCTCTTCATTTCCAATGTGGAAAACTAGTAATGGATAATAGCAAAGAATAATCGGAGGGCTTAACCAGATGAGTTTCTAGCAACATCTCTCACTCAGGCACCAGGCAGGCAACACACCTCCCCTGCTTTCAAGTCTGAGTCTTCACATCTCTTTTAGCAGCGCCTCACTGCCATGTGGTTGCACCTCGATGTGAGAGGAGTGACCTGTTAAGTAACCTGTTAAGTGCTAAGTCCCCTCCTATATGGCATAGTGCCCTACCCTGCCTACTCGCTGATCCGCTCGGGGTTTGCCCTGAAAATCACTCCTTTCACACCAAGATAACAAACCTCCTCCCAGTGTAGTCACGTGAATGGGTGGCTTCCCGTTCTCCTTGTCTAAACCACCCACGTGGTTCACACAGGGCGACGGCTCCTTTCCGTCCATGAGGCTTTTTCTAGACAGGGGGCGTGGATGCAGAGCCGCTGCCCTGGTAACCCCCACTGACCAATTCCTTTTCTGTTTCGTTACTTATTTTTTTCTCTACTTAATGTGTGACTAAAAAGGATGACTTCGTGCTGTAAGGTGCTGAATGTGATCTATTGTTTCCCACTTCCAGCTGCCTGTCATAACAACAGCAACTTCTCAACTTCTGGGAAACACAATGTGAAAAGGTAAGAAGTATTAGCTGTACAAGAATACAGGTGTAACTGCCTTTTAGAGTATGGATATTAGGCCTCAGTTTCATCTTCAGGTAAACCTTCTTATTCATTTTTCAGTGATTTTGTTTTGTTTTGTTTTTGTTTGTTTGCTTTTTTTTTTTTTTTTTTGGTTGCTTGTTTTCTTTCACATATGAGAAGAAAAGCCTTTGTTTGACTTATTGCACAATTTTTTTGGTTCTACCCTCTTCACAATTAAATTTCTTAGTCATTTTCCTTTCAAATTGCCCCCTCTCCACTGTGAATCATTTGTTACACAAGATTACACTTTTTACCCCCATTCTTTTTTCTGAATGTGCCATCTTTTATCCATGGTGGCACATTTTTAAGCAATCTCACTGCTTGAATTTTTAATTTTGTCTTTTGTACACTAAGCTTTTGTGTGACTGCAACGACTGGCAGAACAACTTGGCTCCTTCGTTTCAACTCTCCCTGGACATCTAATTGCCATCTTCACCTATACAGTTAAGAAAGGGCTATCATAAAAGTTAAAGGTAATCAATATGAATGCAGCTATAAAATGAACCACATGTGACACCCTGCAATTCGGTTCTCTCCTTACTTGTGCTGGGTTCCACTTTTATATTTATAGCATGGGTAATGAATTTATACATTTTAGAATTGATATAAGAGAAGAAAATCTCTTTACTTTTTAATATATTCTGAAATAACTACTTTTTTTTTTTTTTAATCCAATTTAAAATATACTTTGTTCTGGATAAGGAGGATTTCAGTTTAAGTAGTGGAGAAGAATCCATGTGAAGAACATAACTAATTAAAGAAAAATATATTGGAGACATGAACAAAAAGTCAAATGGGGAGAATAATGAACAAAATAGCATCAGTAGCAATTTTTTTTTTTTTTAAAGAAAATATTTTTCCAGATTTAAAGGTACTTATCTGTCAATTAGTTTTTAAAAATTGCTTTCTGGTTTACCTTCACAATACCTTAAAAATTCACTATTTCAAAGTAAGATAAACAATTCAACTGGAGGCATATTCTGTCTGAAAAAGTTTTTTTTTCCAAGTATTGGTGATTTTGGATGCCATACACCAATCTATGATTGGCTTATGCAGCTCAACTTGTGTTAATTTTGCCTGTACACCTGCAGTCCAAAAGAATTTATTGGGATTTTATTTTCTATCTTGTTACGTTGTCCTGGGCAACTTCATACTTTGCATTCAGACTTTCTGCTGCTCTACATCTAGTGAGAAAATATTGAATAGCTTATAAAATGTCTATGGAAATCAATGAGAATTTCAGAAAGAGTCTCAATGATTTTTTTAAATTATTATTATTAGTTAAAAATAAAGAGACTACAGAGTTTGCTATTGACATTAACCTTATTAGTATTCAAGTCGTAAGAGATCTGTTTTCACGGTAAAGGCAGAAAAATCTTGTTATTATTGTGGGTTTTTTTGTTTGTTTTGTTTTTTCAATTGAAGATAAACGGGTAAGAATTGATGCGTTCTAGTTCATGAATCTTTCTTACCAGGAAAATCATGAAGAAGCAAGTGTTTTCTGGGATCATTTTCTTCATGTTGAAGAGTGCAAAAGGGCACACACAACTTGCAGAAGAGGTCGTTTTACTTTATGGTCAATGTCTACAATCAGATCCCAGGTCACTGAATGGGTTTTATTGAAGGTACACAGGAGACCTAATAAATACAAATCAGATCTATTGCTATGTGTTTTGCTATTGTTTGTGCATGTGGTGTTGTGTATGTGTGCATGCTGCAGTACTGTACACAGCAGCTATGCCCATATTATTGTCCATGTAATACAAATAAATCATCATTACCTATAGATTGAGTTACCCGTGTAGACATGGATCGTGGGATAACCTTGAAAAACTATATGCTTTTTCTTTCATTGTTGTTGTAAAATACTAAATATTCTTGTATTCCTACTCTTTGGCAGCTTTTTGCATGTCATCTGCTGCTTTGATATAGTTGCCATTATAACAGAGATAGGACTTTGCCTTCAAAACATTGCTATTCAGTCACCTTGATTTTCTTCTGAGAAACTGCCTCCTGTCCTCTTGGTTGACCTTCTACGTCAAGCCATGCTAACTAGAGAACCTGTCTTTTTCATATATTTGTAAAACATTATCAACTCTTGCAGAATTCATAAAATCAGCACAGAGATGTCACCTCCAATGTGGCCAAAGGGTGGCTTATTCAATTTCAGAGCTACTGAGCTCTAATTTCATCTGCCATTGATTTCTTCTGTAACCTCAGACATCTCTCTCACATAATGTGTTCAGTTTTACTCCTTGTTATTAACCAAGTCTGTAAGAATTCTGAACTTATTAGAGCGTAGTTAGTGATTTGAACAGAAAAATGTTACACAAATGAATATTACTTTGTTTAGCTTGCTTTGCATCAGCCTGCAACTGATGTTACCTATAAAAAAGAATGTGTGACAAATTATATTTGACAAAAATGTCTTCAGCAATCACTAGAAGTAATGCTATGGGGGTAGTAAATACTGCTGACATTGTCATTGTACTCAGGCTGATAGGCTTTGCTAGGTAAGGAGTGATAATTCAGGCCTAGGTCTGTAATAATGCTGTTTTCTGGATTTAGCTTGTTTGTGTCTCTTTTGGTGGGCTGGCAGGATGAATATGTGATAATCTGAAGCTTCTGAAGCCTGTGACCTCAAATATGTTGAGTTTCAAGAGCTAATGAAATTTATTTGGCTACTGTAATGAGGCTAATTTATGCCATGTTGCCTTATTAAGCACTGTATAACAACCAGCATTCATCCAAAACTGTCATTACACAAAGCTTTATTGATTCACATTTAACAAAATCTAGAAGATTTATTTTTTATACTTTTTTTTAAATAAGCATATAGTTAAAAGTATAACATATAGATTATAAGGAAGTGTTATTATTACTAGATGACAAACTCATTTTACTTAAAATCCTTCATCAGACCGGTTATTTTAAATATTTACTTTATTGGAGAAATAAAAAGCAGTAATTTATATTCTGTCCACTAATGACAAGACCAGCAACAAAACAACAAAAGAGGAAAGCATGTTCTGTTTTGTAAGCTTTTAACATAAAATTCTACATCTGCTTTTCTGCAGTGTAAATACATATGTATAAGACATACACATTTTAGGTACTTACATAAAACTGCATATTTTGAATGCTTCACCACGAGAAGCCATTTCTCCACTAATTCCTACAGTACCGTTGTCTGGGTGCTAAAAGTGTGAACTTCCTAATTGTGTTTTGATATTTCTATATTACCATGACTTGTAGTACTTTGAGACAGCTGGCTGTATTATCTGAATTGTATGTTCAAAGCAATACTTCTTTCTTCCAAATTTCTTCAGGCATTTCTTTATTCTTTACAGAAGTATCCATTTTATGAATAAGGATTCTACTCATGTCTAAGACAATCTTATCATTACAGCTTCAACAATTTGAAAGATCTTATTCACTATATAGAGTATCTGTATACTTTATTTCTTCTTAGGTACTTTCATTCTTTCTATATGGACTCTTGCAAAATAATTTTTTTCTTAGATGAATTATTTATGGCTATTTCGATTTCATTTTCCTTAACAGCTCTGTTCTTGTGTGACAAATTTTTCTATTTTTCTTTTTTTTTCTAAACACATCAAGAAGATTTGATATTATTCTGTAGCTTAGGAAATACAAATTGCTTTCTCTAAGCTTAAATCAAGTTCTAACACCCTCTCCTCAACATTCGATGTCAGATTCCTATTACAATCTTGTTTATCGGGATTCCAAATACACTCTAAAATTTTCATGCTCACTAGTCTCAAGGCTGCTTTTAATTCTCTTTTTCTTTCACAGTTTTAAATATAAAGCTAAAATGATACTCAAGCCTCATACTTTATAAGATAGAAATTTCCTTAAGAGTCTTTAAAATTTTTGTGCAGTTTTATAACTGATGCAATGAATGTAATGTTGGAATAGCTTTCCACTTAACAATATCACAGTAAGTTTTGTTACTCCTAATTCTTTAAACTTCACTATTCTCAAGAACATCATCATTTACTATGTCTATGCCAGATGTCTTTTGTACCTAGAAAGATTTTTTTTTTTTTAAAGTTTCAGCTTTCTTACAGTTTGTTTGTTTGTTTTTTGTTTGTTTGTTTTTTTACCTGTGAACTCTCTATTTAAACCTTTTATTTTATACCTTCATTTTCCCAAGTGTACTTTTAATTCTATCTTGGGAACAGTGCTGCAGAGAAGGACTTGGGGGTTCTGGTTCTGAGAAAAAGGTTGACAAGAGCTAACACTGTGGGCTTGCATTTCAGATGGCATCAAAAAGAAGAGTGGCCGGCAGGAAGAGGGAGGTGATTCTATGACACTATGATTGACTCTATGATTCTGTGTAATGGCGTTCTAATTTACAGATTATAATTAAATCAAGCCATTAAGAGTATATTAAGGGAGAGATTTTTTTGTCTTTTCTTTAGCTGATAATATGAAATTAGTTTCAAATTGATCAGAATATTATAGGGTTTATTTCACTTCTAATTTGAACATTCAAATACATACAGTGTAACTGAAGAGATTTCCCCATCATCACAGTGCATTTAAAAGTTTCTTTTTAATAGAGACCACATTTATATTTTTTTCACAGCAATAACTACTCAGACTATTCCATAGTCAGAAGGATAATAAACAAGTTCACTAATAAGTAAAATATTTAAATACAAGAATAAATTTAATCATGAGACTTATGAGAGTCATTGAAATAAGTAGGTTGCTCCAAAAGTTATATATCCTAATTATTTCCATGGAAACTACAACAGGTGCAAAATGCACAATAACACCATTTGACAGAGTAAATTCTCAGCTAAAAACCACTAGTTTATAACATAGTCACTACCATTAGCTATATATTTTCACCAGCAATGAACAAGAGCCTCCATGACAAGCTCATAAAAATCTGCACCCGTGGAGGTGACCCACTGTTTCACAGCTGCTATGTTAGTGTTGTTGCTAGAAAAATGTTCCCTATATAGTCCATCTTCCATCAGCCTGAATAGAGGGAAGTAAAAAAAGATCAAATCTGGACTATATGTTGTGTGTGGTAGGACAGTCCAGCCAAGATTGGCAGTGTGCTCCATGGTCTTCAAACTGGCACGGGGCCTGTCATTATCATGCTGCAGGCCTGATTTGGGAAGTTTGAGTCTTCAGATCAGTCAGTGTCAGCATCATATTTGTTCAGTAGGTCCTGACAAACTTGCATATGCTGTTCTTTTAGTTTTTGTGTGAGCATTCATGGGATTCACCTGGTACAAACTTTGTGGTATTAAATTTGCCAATATTGTTTCCAACACATTGAAGCTGATATTCATCTCCATATGCTTGGGGAAGATGTAACTGTGAGTGAGTCACCAAAGAGCTTATCAGACTCCTTGATAGACTCTATCACTGTGAAACCTTGGGAAGCTGGAGTGTAAGACAGAGAGCAAACAGTGTCTGTTTGCGTCAAAGGATAAAGAGGAGGTTCTTTTTGTATGTATTGTTTATCTTGTTACACGTAAGAAACCTTTCATCCTTTATCCTTGTTGTTTGGGAGAAGCTAGGGCCAATTAACTGATTAGAGGAACTGTTAGAAGAACAGGATTTTCTTGTTTGTAAGTGAATGGTATATAAGACGTATGTTGAACACCACAAAGGAGAACTATTCTGATGCTAGAAGAAACTGTGAGAGCTCTCTGACTAGAAACATACACAGATCCTTGGTCATGTCCTGCCAATTTGTGTGGATGAGCTGATCAAGATATTCTCTCTTTTGTGGGGTGACAGTTGTGCATGGCTATCTGGAATGTAGCTTGTCTTTCACATCATTGTCACCACTGCTGAAACTCACCTCTCTTGCCTCAGCAAGTGTCAGTGAAGGTGCAGTTTTTATCTGCATGGAAGAATTCAGTGACACGTTTGCCTCATATGCACTTACATATCAGATGCCATTCTGTCAGACTATCCCTCTATTGTCATCCACTGCACAGCAACAAAATGTAATAGAATATTGGGAGGAAAGTTCAACTTCTACTGCCATGCTACCAATATCCACCTCTGATATCAGGGGCCAACATAATAAATTGGAGGCATTACTTCAGAGCAACCCCCGTAAGAGAGCTTCTGATTATTATTTTTTCAGAGTTAGAGAAAAGTGCTTGTTCACTGTGTATTGGTTTGCAATTTTATATGTGCTTGAGGACAGAAACAAGTTGAGAATCCAAAACAAAAAGTAAGATAAATTAAATTGTAAAGGGAAGAGGTTAAGTGGCATACACTGATAAAAAAAAATAAAAAATAGACAATTAAAGAAATCAGGACACAGAATAGAAAATTTTACTTAAAGTGTCTCTATCCTGTAAAGGATAAGAAATGCTTCAATGTAGTCATTAATAAAGGACAAAATTTCCTTCTTCAATCTGCACTGCAGTTCTCAATTATACATTTGGCAGCTGCCTTGTGTACAGGACTCCCACTGTTGTTAATAAATGCTCTGTTCATAAAAATACTGCAAAATGTGAATAGAAATCAAGAACAGAAAAATTCTACTGTGTTATGCACAGAACACAGAATCATTACCATTCTGATCATTGATGACTCACTCCTGCTGCTTCCTCCTGGATTGGCTCTGCGACTTCTTCCTGCTACCTGCTTGCTGCCCAAGGCCGGCCATGCTGCTGCTGCTCTCCCTCTGCTGCAGTTTTGCCTCAGACCTTCGAAATGGTGTGCAATGGGACAGCTGCTGGATCCTGGTGGTGACTATCCCTGCTTTACGCAATTCTTGCTTCTTTCCTATCTTTTCCATCGCTCTCCTTCCCTCCCCCATCACCCTAATTCGTAATAGTCACCGTCCTTCCCTTCCCCGTCTCCCTGATTAGGATTTATAACAAACTTGTCGGACCAACATTTGAACCGTTGTTTCTTAATCTCATGCCGGGTATGTTATATTAAAAGAACCTCCTCTCCCTCCTATAAATTGGAGCGAGACACAACTCTGAAATATAATACGGTAAAATACGGAAAAACAGCCAAACTTTTCCAAGCATTTTAAGAAGGCAAAAAATGTCTTAAAATAGGTATTAGAATATTTTGGTTTTGCCATCTTATCTTCCTTCAATTCACTGTTTCTTAACCAATATGATTTTTATACCACAGAATGGTTGAGATTGTAAGGGGCCTTTGGAGGTTATCCCATTCAACCCTCAGACTCAAGAAAGAACACTCAGAGCAGCTTACCTGGGACCATATTCAGACAGCTTTTGAAGATCTTCAAGGAAGGAGACTCCACATTGTCTCTGGGCTCCCTGTGCCAGTGTTCAGTCTCCTTAAAGAAAAGCATATCCCGATATTTGGAGGGACCTAATGTGTGAGGGGTCTGGAGCACAGGCCTTATGAAGAGTTGTTGAGGGAGTTGGGATTGTTTAGTCTGGAGAAGAGGAGGCTCATTATTGTTCTCTACAACTACCTGAAAGCAGTTAAGGTGAGGTGGGGTTTGCCTTCTGCTTCCAAGTAACTAGTAATAGGACTAGAGGGAATGGCATCAAGTTCACAGAATCACAGAATGGCCAGGGTTGGAAGGGACCTCAAGGATCATGAAGCTCCAACCCCCCTGCCACATGCAGAGCCCCAACCTCCACATTTAGTACTAGACCTGGCTGCCCAGGGCCCCACCCAATCCAGCCCTGAATACCTCTGGGGACGAGGCATCCCTAACCTCTCTGAGCAGCCTGTTCCAGCACCTCACCACTCTCTCTGTAAAGAACTTCCCCCTGACATCCAAACTAAATCTTCCCTCCCTCAAATTAAAACCATTTTCCCTTTTCCTGCTGTTATCCACCCTTTCAAAGAGTTGATTCTCCTCCTGTTTGTAGGCTTCCTTTAGGTACTGAAAGGCTGCAATGAGGTCACCCCCACAGCCTTCTTTTCTCTAGGCTGAACAAGCCCGGCTCCTGGGCCTGTCTTCGTAGGGGAGGTGCTCCAGCCCCCTGATCATCTTTGTGGCACTTCTCTGGACCCTCTCCAACAGCTCTCTGTCTTTCTTGTACTGGGGGCTCCAGACCTGGACACAGCACTCCAGATGGGGCCTCACAAAAGCAGAGTAGAGGGGGACAATCACCTCCCTGTCCCTGCTGGCCACCCCTTTCTTTTGATGCAGCCCAGGATACCATTTGCTTTCTGAGCTGCAAGAGCACACTGCTGGCTCACGTTCAGTTTTTCATCCATCAGGACCCCCAGATTCTTCTCTGCAGGGCTGCTCGCAAGGACCGCTCCTTCCCAGATGCTTGGGATTCCTCCAGCCCAAGTGCAAAACCTTGCACTTTGCTGTGTTGAACCTCATCAGGTTCACCTGGGCCCTGCTTTCTAGCCTCTCGAGGTCCCTCTGAATGGCCTTCCTTCCACCATGTCAACTGCACCACTCAGCGTGGTGTTATCAGCAAACTTGCTGAGGGTGCACTCGATTCTGTCAATTGATGTCATTGATAAAGATGTTAAAGAGCACTGGTCCCAAGACAGACGCCTAGTGGACGCTGCTTGTTGTCGGCCTCCACCTGGACATAGAACCATTGATGATTATCCTCTGCTTGCGGTCTTTCAACCAATTCCTGATTCCTCAGGTGATCCACCCATCAAATCCACATCTCTCCAATTTGGAGATAAGGATGCGGTGGGGAACCATGTCAAAGGCCTTGCTCAAGTCCAGATAAATGACATCAGTCACCTTTCTCTTGTCCACCAATGCTGTCACTCCATCATAGAAGGCCACCAGATTGGTTAAGCATGACCTTCCCCTGGTGAAGCTGTGGCTGTCTCGGATCACACACTCATTCCTCATGTGATCAAGCATGTAGTCCAGGAGGATCTGTTCCATGATCTTCCCAGGCACAGAGGTGAGACTCACCGGTCTGTAGTTCCCTGGGTCCTCCTTGCTCCCTTTCTTGTAAATGGGAGTGAAGTGACCAGTCATTTGGGACCTCACCAGACAGCCATGACCTTTCAAATATGATGGAGAGCGGCTCCGCAACCACCTCAGCCAGCTCCTTCAGAACCCTAGGATGCATGCCATATGGCCCCATAGACTTGTACGCATTCAGTCTCATGAGGCGGTCTTGGACTTGCTCTGCCCTCACATTGGGGGTGGATTTACCACCCCACCCCCCACCTAGAGGTTTAGGGATGCAGGGCTCAGGGACATGAGAAATACAAGAATCCTGGCCGCCAGTGAAGACCGAGGCAAAGAACTCATTCAGTACCTCAGCCTTATCTTCGTCCATTGAAGCCCGTTCTCCTTTTACATTTAACAAAAGAGGTACACTCGTTTTGGCCTGTCTCTGCTGTCCAATGTACATGTAGAATGTCTTCCTATTGTTTTTCATATCCCTCCCCAAGTTCAGGCCAGCCTGCGCCTTGGCTTTCCTGATCCCATGTCTGCACGTCTGGACAGCATTCCTGTATTCTTCCTGCCCTTGTTTCCAGAGCTTGTATGTGCTTTTCTTTGCCCTCAGTGTGCTCAGCAGGTCCTTGCCAGGCCATGCTGGTTTCCTACCTCCTCTGCCCGCTTTCTTATTCAGAGGGACGGAGAGCTCTTGTGCTCACAGGAAGGCATCCTTGAAGAGTAGCCAGCTCTCCTCAATATCTCTGTTTTTAAAGACAGCATCCCAGGGGATCCTGGCCAACAGTCCATTGAACAGCTACAGTTTGTTCTTCCAAAGTTCAGGGTCCTGACACCACTCTTTGCCAGCCCACAGCCCTCAAGATAAAGAACTCAACCAGGGCATGGTCACTGCAGCCCAGGCTGCCTCCAACCTTAACGCCTTTAATGATCTCTTCCGCATTGGTAAGCAGCAGGGCCAGCAGCGCTTCACCTCTGGTTGGTCTGTCCAATATCTGGACTAGAAAGTTATCATAAATGGATTCCAGGAGCCTCCTGGACCTCTTGCAGCTTGCCGTGTGGTCTTTCCAAGAGATATCCAGATAGTTGGTCCCCCGTCAGGATGAGAGCCTGTAAGCACGAAGCCTCCTGCATCTGAAGCAAGAAAACCTGGTCAACCATCTCCCATTGATCAGGTGGCTTGTAGTATACGTCTATCATCAGCTGGCCTTTGTTAGTCCTATCCCTAATTCTTACCCACAGGCTCTCAACCTGTTCCAGACTGTTTCTCAAAGGAAGCTCCTCACAGTCTATTGCCCTCTTTGACATAGAGGGCGATTCCCCCACCCTTCCTTCCTCACCCATAGCTTCTAAAGAGCCAATATCCCTCAATGGTGGTATTCCAGTAATGGGAGTCATCCCACCATGTTTCCATGATAGTAACAAGGTCATAACTTTCCAAGCGCATCAGTTTCCAACTCGTCCTGCTTATTTCCCAGGCTGTGTGCATTGGTATAGAGGTACTTCAGCTGGGCTCTCCATCTCACCGCCTTTATAGAGGATCTAGGATCCCCTAGATCAGTAGCATCCCCAGTGTCCCCCTTCCCCAGTCCATCCCTTTGTACTCCACCATCTTTGCCCATCAAGTTTGGTACAAGTCCTCAAAGGACCTGCTCAACCCCAGCAGCCTGCGTTTTGTCCACTTCCCCCTTCATACCTAATTTAAAGACCTTTCAATAAGTCCCACGAGTTCCTCAGCTAAGATCCTCTTACCCCTTGGAGACAGGCTACTTCCATCTGCAGCCACCATGCCAGGCGCCGAGTAAATTGCCCTGTGGTCAAAAAACTCAAAATTCCTGTGTTTGCACCAACTTCTAAGCCATTTATTTATGAGGTGGGTTTTTTTGATCCTTTCAGTATCCTGCCCTGCCACTGAAGGTATAGAAGAAAACACCACCTGCATGCCCGCTACATCAGCTACCCACCCCAGTCCCCTGAAGTCTTTCTTGAGAGTCCTGAGGCTTTTCTCAGCAACTTTGTCCCTGTCAGCCTGAACTATTAGTAAGGGGTAATAATCAGAAGGGCAAATCAGTCCAGCAAGTTTCCTAGAAATGTCCCTGACCCGTGCCCCTGGGAGGTAGCACATCTCCCTAGGGATAGGGTCAGGCTGAGATATAGGGCCTTTCGTTCCTCTCAGCACGGAGTTGCCTATGACAACCACCCTTCTGTCCTTCCGGATGGAGGGAGTATTAATTTATGGGGTCTACCGCTTCACCCAAGGCAATCTCACAGGTGGACCTCCCTCCACATCTGTTGCCGTTCTCTCTGCAACACTCGTTTTCCACCCCATAAGGTGCTGCTTTGCCAGCGAAACCGACCCCATACCAGGTCGGGGCCAAATGCTCACACAGACCCCAAGTATAGGTGAAGCAAAATGGCATTTATTAAAATGTAGCAGGCACTTAAATATTCTTGTCCTGCTTTGTCTACACCCCTTGCATTCACGCTGTCCTATCGTGGGACAGCACCTGGCAAGCCCTGAGCATAGGGAACCTGACCCCGTCACACACCGTGTCCTCGCTACGCCTACTACATCTCCCCCTCCCTATGCTCAGTAATATCCCGTAACAGCGCGAACGCAAACGCTACAATTGTTCCCGATACCCGTGATACTCTATACTCTATGCATTGGTCCCTAAGCTACTACATAATCCTTAGCAAGCAATTCTGAAAGCACATAATCACACACGGCAGAATAGTGGCAATACACACAATTACTAAGAGTGCTAATACTATGTCCTTAACGATCTTCACAATCCAACTCCCGAAGTTGCCAAACGTCTTCTTGAACCCGTCTCCGATGGGGTCGTCGTCCACCTGGATCCTCTCCGTATGGTCTCGCAGGGCTTTCAGCGCCTTATGGATGGATACGCTGTGGTCGCTAAGATTGAAGCAACACATTCCTTCTAGGTCTTCACATTCATGCTCCTGTGCCAGGAGCAAGAAGTAGATGGCTGCTTTGTTTTGCAGCACCACATGCCGAATGCTGTTTATGTCTTCTAGCATCGCATTCAATACTAATGTTGTTAAATTCGCCTGCTTAACTGACCAACATGCTAGGTGTTCTATCTGAGCCAAGCTCTGTGCTACAGCAACCCCAGAGTCGTTCAGAGATTTTATCAAACATGCCGTTTGGCTAGCTAGATCGGTGTTGTTACGGCAGCTGGAATGGTTTGTAGTGTACCTAACAAAGGCTTCTAACGTGTATTGAGAAATGCCCATTAGGCAAGTGCAAAAAGAGTGAGGTAGCCGATTGCAAACTAAAGCAAAAGTTGTTTTGGCTCGTCTTATTTACCTAAGTAACCCGTAAATTCCCTGACAGTGACAAAAGGTGAATTCCCTGACAGTGACAAAAGTGAATACCCTCGCTCCCTGTGATAAAGCAATAACCACCACACACACTAAACATAGCATTCGCCTGATAGAAACGCGTTTTCTCGTTGGAAGCAACGGTTGAGTCTTCCTCCACGCTTCTCCCGGCCTTCTTTCGGGGTTCCTGGGCTGTCTCCTTCTTCTTCGGTGTTAACAGGAGCCATACCTGCAAAACTCAGAGTCCCCCGTTACTGTTCTCTTTCATCAGATCTGGTTTGACCTTTCTCGCCGGGATCCACATGACACTTCCCGTACTGACATGTTTTACAGCAGCATACCCTCTATTCTGGCCCTACACTAGGCCCTGATATGGCCCCACTGGCCGCACCTAAAACATGGGCCTTGAGCCCCTTGATCCACTGCCGGATAGCCGGGGTGATGATGGCCAAAGCCCCCGTGCGCCATCATCACTCCAGTCACTGCGGCAGCAACCTCACCTGCCACAGACGGATTTGACTTTTGTTTCTCTACGATATACTTGATGGCCTCACCGGGGGTGTGAAACTTTTCCGGCGCCGCTCTTAGCAAAGCGCGTACGTCCCCGTTCGACTTTTGATAAAGGCAGTCCAGAATAACAGGGCTATGGACCGCCCTAGGAAGGTCTGACCCTTCTACGGCCTTTATCAGCCTATTTGCAAAATCTTGAAATGACTCCGTGGGGCCCTGTGTAATTTCTGTCCACGGAGTAGAGGGCTCTGCATTCCTTGCGAGCCTTCTAAACGCCTCTAAAGCGGCGTCAGATGTAGCAATTAATTCCCCAGGTCTCAGGTGGATAACTTGTGCCTGGGCAGTTAACAGACCTGGTGCGCTACCCATCAATCTCTGAAGGTCGGAGTTGTGTAATACGTTCGCTGGATCGTTTTGCGCTGTAACCAATAATTGTCTGAGCCGGGCCTGCCACTCCTCCTTCCACAATGTATACTGCACCGGCTTCAAAACCATACGCATCAAATTCTCTATATCATAGGGCAAGAGAGGCCCCTGTGCGGTAAGGTTCTCGAGGGCATTCATTGTTAAGGGGGATTTCAAACCCTTTTTCTCAACTGCCTCAAGCACCCTTGTGATCCCTTTCGGGTCTAGAGGAACCCAAATTGGGCCCTCTTCTGAGGCTACAACCGGAAACGCAGCTGGATTCGCTAAGCCCTTTTCTTCTGCTGCCTCTTTAATTTTAGCCCAGTCAGTAACCGGGCCCCCCCACCGGCGCGGGCTCCCTCCCGGGTGCGGGCTCCCACACCGGCGCGCTCCGCCTACCGCCCTATCGCGTTCTTCAAGGGGCGGTTCTGGCTGTGACGTTTTGTCCAAAGAAGGGCATAAAGACGGAGCAGGGTAAGGCGAGGGCGGGGCTGTCGGCTCACATGACTGACTCGGCGACTCCTTCTTCTGCGTCTCTCCGCCTCCGCTCTCCGCCGTCGGCGCCATCTTTGCCTCGCTGGATCTATGAGAAAGCAAAGACCCGCTCCCGGCAGCCCCCGTCGCGCTCCGGTCCACCCCGAACCCTCCTTCTGCCTTTGCCGCTTTAAGAGCCTCAAGTATCAAGCCCCACGTTTTAAGCTCTGAGGCTTTTTGGTCGGACATGGCGCGCTGGCACAGCGCCGAAGTGAGTGAGTCCCACTTGTTTGAATCGAGCACCTGTTGAGGGGAGTCCAGCTCACCCTCCTTTTCTAGCCGCGATAACACGGCCGCGATCTCCTTCTTAGAAGGAACGGTTTTACCACAATAACTTTTACAGAAATGTAAAAATACCTTAATTTTAGTTACACACGCGACCTGCCGCCACCTCACAGGTTCCACCGCAGTGTGTCTTCCGTAGGCGACCTGCCGCCACCTCACAGGTTCCACCGCCTTACGGGCACGCCGGGCAGCTACTACTCACAGGGTGAATCACGTCGGGGTCACCATTTGTTGCCGTTCTCTCTGCAACACTCGTTTTCCACCCCATAAGGTGCTGCTTTGCCAGCGAAACCGACCCCATACCAGGTCGGGGCCAAATGCTCACACAGACCCCAAGTATAGGTGAAGCAAAATGGCATTTATTAAAATGTAGCAGGCACTTAAATATTCTTGTCCTGCTTTGTCTACACCCCTTGCATTCACGCTGTCCTATCGTGGGACAGCACCTGGCAAGCCCTGAGCATAGGGAACCTGACCCCGTCACACACCGTGTCCTCGCTACGCCTACTACACACATCCTCACTCACCTCTCCCTCAAGTTCCAAGGCCTCAAACCTATTGATCAGAGGCACCTGGGGAACTGAGGATGGTCAGGATGGGGGATGCCCACTTTGCTGAGTCGGTATCTGTTTCCACTCCTCCTCCCTTCTCAAATTGTTGCTAAGTGGAGGAGAGGACAGGGGGAATCACTGCAGCACCGTCTGCCTGCCTGTTCCCCTCTCCCACCTGTTTGCAAGGCAGCAGGGGGTGACGTGCTCCATGTGGAGCCTCAGCTGTGTGCCAAGATCTCAGGGCCGATAAGGACTGGCACCACCAATCAATCTCCTTCTCACACTCCTTTATGGTACTCAGCTTCTCCACCTCCTCCTTCAGGTCGACCACAAGGCTCAGTAAGTCATTTAGTTGGTCACATCTCATACAAGTGCCACTTCCATTGCCCAGCACTGCAAAGGCCAGGCTCTGGCACTCATGACAGCCAGTGACCTGCACACTAGCATCTCGTGTTGGGGCTTCAGTCTGAGTCTCCACACTTTTCTTAGCGTCAGCTATCCTTTCAAGCATGCACGGGACCTCAGTCTGGGTCTCCACGCTCTTTTTGGCTGCAGTCTTCTTTCTGCATGAACATGGGACCTCTGTTTTGTGGCGGTAGCCTTCCGCAGGGGTGCAGCCATTGCCAACCAGCAGGCACACTAACACTACTCGATAGCCTTAACGAGGTGTGACTGATCAGCCCCACCCTGCTGCCGGTAGCGCTGGTTCCGCTCTCGCCCCGTTGCCGGGTCATTAACAGGAGCCCGCGCACTTATCACTCACTTGACAGTGATAACAGCCGTCATTGCTGAGAACATACCTGTGCCTTCTCTACAATCAGCAGTTCCAACAATATCACCTCACACATTGCTAAAAGATTTACTGAATATAAGTAAAATGACTTTTAGGAGTAATTTAATTTGAAACAAAAGAAGATCTCATTTAAAGCAAGATATTATATATCTTGTATGTATGTATTATTGTATGATATTGCAGTTGATTGATATATCCATGTATGGTCCATCAAATATGCCCAGATCTCAATGAATTTGTAGAATTTCTAATAAATTATATCTTCATTCATTTTATAAAGCAAATGTCATATTTGATTATTTTTAATGTACTTCAGAAAGCTATCTGGATGATCCCTGCCATTTCATATATGTAACAAATTAATTGATAATAACAACAAAATGGCTTTTCAAGTATGTATTTATAGTTTAATTCATAGAGCAGATAATAAAATATGTAATTAAAAAATGAAGCTAATGAAAATCTGGTAGACAAAAAAGAATAAAGGAAAGAAAGAATTTTGAAATATCCTAGTCCTAAATAGTGAGCAAGTTAGAAGAGAGTGTTTTTTAAGTGTACATGCAAATGATGATTAGAACAGCAAAAACAACAACAAAAAAAGAGACTACAAGAAGCACTTAGGATTGTCTGCTCTGAGGCATAAATAACTTATTCCAAAGCCATAGCAGTTAGTGAAGAACCTTCAACTTCCATCTGATTTCAGACACAGACAGTCTGAATGTCTCTCTTTAATACACTGATATCAGGATTTACTTATAATCAAGGCAGCGAAAAAGGTATTTTCAGGATGTGATTCATCTCATCTTAAGTAGAGTCTTAATTCAGATTAATCAAATGACAATTTTCTGTTTTCTCCCATTAACTATAAACAAAGCTAGAGTAACTAGCTAAGATGCAAACTTCATTTAGTCAGGTAAGTTTCAGTCTCAATCACTTCAGTTGGTGACAGGGAAAGAAAGATATTATGTAATTCAATATATAGACGTGTCAAAATTTACTGCATGATAACCTGTGAAGGGCAAGGACAGGCCTACTAATCTGGATGGGAGTTATTACATTAATATTAGGGCTGATTCTGCTGATTTCCTACTGAGACAAATTAATTTGGATATATTGACTTGACCAGGCAGTTCATGGATGATGAAGTTCTTGGAGAAAAGAGCAGTATGTTCAAACATCATAACGTCAAAGATGACCTGCAGATTCTTTCATGACTGAGGGAGGCTGTAGCTAAGAGACAATTGCACCAGGATACACAGCAGCTGTATTTTATGAAATTTCATAAAATGGCATGGATTTCTGGATCATTGATGAAAAATTGTATCTACTAAGTAGTCCTAACAGAAACATTTCTAGATGATCATATAATCACCTCATCAGTATACTAATTACTAACTTAAAATACCTTCCAAATGAGGAATCAGAATTTCTGATGGATCCTCTGATGCTTTATCTTTCACTATTCTGTATACAGTAAACATACATATTCTCAATCACAAATAAAAGACTTTTAGAGACATATAACAGATTGCATTGGAATCTTGGTAGACAATATCTGAATATGAATTTAAAGAACTTTGATACTTGGAGCTAGACCTCTGCTGGTTAGTACTGCATCAATGAAATTAAGCACCTGAAACCGATGTTTTACAGTTTTGAACTTGGAATAAATCTGCTTCAGTATGGACATTCAGTCTACTCACTCATTTCTTCTACGGGGAGTGTATATTATCTGTAATTTAGATCTTATTTACAGTAGTGTAATTATTTTCTTTCTGAAAGAAAAGGTAAAATAAGTGGAGAATTAATGTGAAAGACAGTCACAATCTCATCTGTGAATTACTCAATAAGATGCTGGAATAGAATGAAGTAGAGCTGTATTATCTCCTGTACCCTTTGTATTTTTCTTATATGCATTCATTAGCAAACTGATAAGGAATTTTCTGTAGTAGTACCAGAGCAGAGATTAAGTAGAAAAAGAAAGAATACAGAAGCTTCTCATAGATAGTATTTTTTTCCATATGCTAGCTATCAAATGTGGGAACTCCATCACAGGTCTGAGTTAAATGCAACACTCTTAATGTGTGAGGACTCAAGCTTCTTTGAAAATAACTCTGTGAACTTTGAACTTCACTCATGTGAAGCAGATGAGAGATGTTCTTGAAGAAAGTGAATGACAAAATAAGGGGCATATCATCCAGTAGAGATCCCATTAAGGATCTCGTACTATAATCCACCACTTGACAAATTGATTTATTTCATTTAGAGGCTATGTTTGACAAATACTGTTGAATCAGGACTTTCAAACATCTTGTAGATCAAAATCCCTTTGAGTGAAGTCCCCTGATCAGACATTTTCCTGATGATTCAGCTGTTGCCCACAGTGATCAGATTGGAACTACACTGTTACAAAAGTATTGGTCAAAAAGTTGATAACTTTTCACAGATATATGGAAAAATATCATTTTGCCGAAGCCTGATAATTTCAAAGGAAATTGTAGCACGTTATATACCCTTACCAACTGAACAGCATGCAAATTCAATTTGCTGCTTCCCATGTATTGTCATCAGTGCCACAAATTCAACTCAATCTTGTCCATGTTTTGTCACATTATACTACTAGTGTTGTCTTTGCAACATTTATTCATTCTAAATTACTTTGGTGAAGTGAATGATTAGGACATAAGTAATGACACATGGTCATGATAAACCATAAAGAACAGCAATCCATTCATTTAACTGCCTACTGCACAGTAAAAAAGAATCCTAGGAAGAACATTGCTCTTAATCCATATTTGTAAACTTGATTCTGAGTATTCTGTTCTATGACAACATAATATTTTTAAATACTAAATCTTAAGGGAAAAAAAACAAAATAAAACAACAACAACAACAACAAAAAACACACTTTAAAAAAGGCTCCAAGGCAGTTGTAATTAGGACAAAAATGAAGGCTTGAGATGTCTTCAAGACTTTTGTAACTGCATTTTGCAGATTAGTCCAAAAACTATATGACAATGTCAAATTAATTTAGATTGTAGATAATATATATATAAGAAATAAAATTTGGTTCATAGACTCATAGAATCATAGAATGGTTTGGGTTGGAAGGGATGTTTAAGACCACCTAATTCCAACCCTCCTCCTATATGCAGGGACACCTTCCTCTAGACCAGGTTGCTCAAAGCCCCATTCAGCCTGGCCTGGAAGACTTTCAGGGAATCAGCATCCACAGCCTCTCTGGGCAACTGATTCCGGTATCTCACTACCCTCATACTGAAGAATTCTTCCTGATATCTAGTCTACCTTTTTCCAGTTTAAAACCATTTCCTCTTGTCCCATCGCTATCTGTCCTTATAAGAAGTCCCTCTACAACTTTTCTGTAGTCCTCCTTTAAGTACTGGAAGGCTGCTATAATGTCCCATCAGAGCCTTCTTTTCACTAATCTGAAGATCCCCAGCTCTCTCAGCCTGTCTTCATAAAGGAGGTGCTCCAGCCCTCTAGTCATTGTAGTAGGAACTCTAACATCTCCATGTCTTTCTTGTGTTGGGGGCTTCAGAACTGGACTCCAAGTGGGATCTCACCGGAGCAGAGAGGCAGAATCCCTCTCAGAAACCTCCCTTGACCTGATCACACTTCTCTTGATGCAGCCCAGGAAACTGTTGGCTTTCTGGGTTGCAAGCACACATTGCTGGCTCCTGTTGAATTTTTCATTAACCAACACTCCCAAATCCTTCTCCTCAGGCCTACTCTCAAGCCATTCTCTGACCAGTCTGTATCTATGCTTGGGTTTGCACTTATCCAGGTGCAGGACCTTGCTCTTGGCCTTGTTGAACTCCACGAGGTTGGCATGGGTTCATCCCTCCAGATGACTTCCCTTCCCTCTAGGGTGTCAGCTGCACCACTCAGTTTGGTATAGATGGTATTACTGGATGTAGCTGTTTATAAAAGAGGGCACTGCAGTTAACCCTAAAAGGCTTTCATAATCTTATGTTCATGTGCATTTGCTCCTGAATTCAGATGTATCAGTGATAATATAATCCATCTGTGAAATAGGATATACAACTGCATTGTGAGTCCAGTATTCACGAATTAAAATTATCTGGAACTGAAATTATTATGTAGTATTTACAATACCTTGTATTACAGTCTTTTTACTTTGACAGGCTATCTGTAGATTATGTCTCAGGATTAAAAAGTAGAACAATTTGCTGCAGCAAAACCGTAAAAAAAGAAAACACAGTCATATCCTTCTGCTTTCTCAAGCTTCCTGTGATTACATGCAAGACAAAAACTTTTTGTTAGTAGTGGTACTGCTTCATAGGAGTAGCTACCTTTGACAGAATTATTATTTATCTACATTCTCACTGGGAAAAAGTTCTGTTTTTAAAAATTAACCTAATATTCCAACTCTGAGCTGAAAAGTTGAATGCTTATGCACCAATTATATGTACTGCTTCTTACTACTACTTCATACTTATTTTTACAAACTTGCTTAAAAATTTGACTTTAAAAGTCAAGGATCGTCGTTCTATTGAAAAAAAATATATAAATACTTGCTTTCCTTTGTTTTATATAGTGCAATGTTGTTGCTGCTGTTGTTGTTTTAATATTAAAGTCTTTTTCAGCAATATAAGGATCTTCTTCCATGGTAACTGTGACTATTTATATTAATTCAGTACTGCAGCATCAGTATATATTTTAGAGCTATTTTAATTTTTGATGGAGCCCCAAACATTTCTGAGATTTAGATAGTGATGTTTTGTAGCAGTGAATGGGAATAACTTTTGAACAATTTCAGAAGGCTTTTTAGAAGTGGTTGTTTTCTGTCACTGTAAATATTCCCTAAGATATATGGTCTGTAAAACAGTGGCTAAAGAGAAGTGTTTTGTAAAAGGCTTCAGTCAAGTTCTGTCTCCAGGGTGAAGGCTGTGCTTTACAGCCCTCTGAGCACTTTGTAAGTCAGAATAGGGACTGAGTCCAGAAATAAGTGTTTCAGCTCTCTTCACAGAGCACAGAACACACTGTCATTTCATGTATCCTTTTCTGGGAGTCATTTTAGTGCCTGAAGAGCAAGGTGGATTTTTTGCTCGCTAAACCATGGCCAGAAAAAAAATTGTATTTTTACCAAATATGGTCTGAATAAAATATAGCCTTGTCAAAGATTGGTATAGTGATTCTCTACATCAGAAATAACATTACAGTATTACATAATTATGTAACAACATGTGTATATGCGTCTAAGCTTTAGATATTTTTGAATCTAACGCTCATTCTAACGTGCCTATATTTCACATTCATAAAAGTCATATAATACTAGAAATGAATATCTTCTGCTATTTCAGGGCAGCAAAAAGTTAATTTCTGCAGCAGTCTAATTCATTGGGTGTCTGGGAAATTGACACTACCTGTTTTCCCACAGGCTGTCTTTGAGCTTGAGGAATGATAGAAAGCTTTAAGTACTAAAGATCCAATTCTGCATTTCACAGACTGATGGGAAACTTACAATTGATTTCAATGGCAATTCATGAATCAATTCTTCCATTGACCCTAAACAGCCTTTCTATTTCTCTAATTTGATTACTGTTTCTGAGAACAGCAAGGGATACTTTTGTCTTGTTTACTTGCTTTCTTGAGGTTAGATTTTCTAATTACCTTATGCTTGAGAACAAATCATAACTGACATACTACCACACACTGTTTTTTTTCTTTTTTTTTTTTTTTTGTGGCAAATATTCTGTTGCAAATTTACAGGCTACCTAGAAAGAGAAAGGAGCTTCAAGACTTGCATAGTTTTGAGTTACCTGTCAAATGATTTCTTAGAGAAGAAACACTCAGTTTATTCTTCAGCTCTATTTTCTCCCATTTTGGAGAGATAGATCATTTTTTTTTGGAAAGAGTGCATCTGAATGATAATACTGCTTTGTCAATCAATAGTTGCTTTGGTGAAAAAGGAGGCAGATTTTCAGTGAAAACACTCAGTTTGCTCCAGGAATGAGTAAACTGCTACATTGAGTACTTCATTACGTCTCAAGAGTCATGATAGCACAGTTGAAAGACAGCCACACAGAACAAGTCCTACAAATCATAGGCAACATACTGAATCGCACTCAGAAGACCAAATCATGATTTTGCCTTAGTTTTTCTAGGGCAAGGAAAAAACATGATGCAGCAGCTGTAGAAACCCATGCAATCTGTGCAGCAACTACTCCCTCCAGAAGTCAAAGTTGCATATAACTGTATCAAGAACAAGTTCCAAAACTTTCAAGAAGATCAAGATAACAAAGAGATGCTTGTTTAGCCATCGATGGTTTTAAAGCTGTAGGCTAGAGGATGTTGTGCATATGTTATGTGATGGGCTCAGTGTTCTGGCCCTTTACTCAAACAGGCAGATTCTGTAAAAAAAATCTGCTTATATAAGTACTTTATCTGTTGGTACCGACATTCCTTGCTAAATGATTAAGCAGCATGGAGTTTATCATGCAAAACCTGTTTAAACAGCTTCCATCTTCACTGTGCTATGAAGCTTTAGTCTGCTCTAGCCTGGGCAGCTCCTGTTCTGTAATTCATGTACAGACTTCAGACTGTATATTAGGGGTATGTTGTCAAGCAATTTCAAAGTGCCCATCTCCTGGACAAAACTAGATAAGCTTCTCAGTAAGGATAGATTGAAATTCTGTTCCTCATTTTGCCTTTTCAACTTGTATGGATAAAGTCTTAGTTGAAACATTCCACTCAAATATTGTGTCAAACAAGGTATTTTAAAAAGCATAAAAGTGCTCTGTTATTAATGGAAGAAGAAACTAGTTAAAAAAAAAAATAAAATAAAATCTGACAAAAATGGAGAAGGAATAAAAGGAAAAATAAAAAACAATTTCCAAATCTGAGAAAATCCTGACAATAAATTTCTGTCTTTGAATTAAGTGTCTCAAATCACCACTGTTATATGAAATATTCAAACAGGGAGAAAAATAATCAAGGGGAACTACACACTTTTTGAGAAACAACAGCAACAGTACTTTTACAGATATCATTTTCTGGCCTCACTTTTAAAAGCTTTTAAATTTTTCAATAATATAAAACAAATCATTCCATCTTTTTGGTTTGTTCATACTTTGCCCTCCTGCCCTCCCAGATATATGTTTTTGTATATAAATACAAAATAATTGATATTTTTTACATATTTTTAAAAATAGAATGCAGTGAAAGTAATTAGTTAGCAATACATAGAAATTTGAAAGATTAGAGCTATTTACAATAAAATACATCTGGGATGACACAATAAAAAGAAATCTGATTTTTTTTTTCTATTTTCTTCTCATGAAAAACAAAAAACAACCAAACAAAAAAACCCCCAAACAAAACAAAAATTAAACCTAAGTGTAAGGGCCTATTATTACCATTCTTGAAAAGCACAGAAGATTCATGATGGGATATATTTTTCCTCAGGGAGAAGAAATTTAAAAAATCAAATTTACTTCAAATAATAGCTGCAGTGGTTAATTTCACTAATCATGAGCACAGTTTCTCATCATCTTTTGTAGAAATTAACTATGGTTAACGCCCTTAACTGTAAGGGCGTTAAGAATACTCACAACATAAATTCAAGATACTGATTTTTGCAGTGCTGAGCCATGCATCAACATCATATCTAAACATTAGAATATGAGTATGATATGTAACTGTATTTGCTAAAAGAGAGAGCAATAGGGAAATTTTCTTTTCACTTGTTCTGGCTTAACAGCTTAATAAATTAGCACATATGAAGCACTTATGAATACAATTAACTTTTAGATTAGCACTGTGTTTAAAAACGTCAAGGTTTACAATATCACTGACAATGGTAGGCATGAGGTTTTCCAGGAATATAGAATATAAAGGTGTATCTGCAAATTGCTGTGGCATCGAAATAGATTTACAATAGAATTTTACAATAAAAATGATATTCTTATGTTGGAAATAACGTTAACTAAAATAATGCCTTCTAGCACTCCCAACATTTTAGTTCCTTGTTTACTATAGAATTTTATTCATTTAAAAGTTTTATTCATTTAAAATTTTTCATATTTCTCAACTTCGCAAGTTTAATTAATGATAACTTTGTACTAATGCAGGATCCATGAAGAATTTCTTCCTTTTATGCTGTACATTGCCTGATGGCAGGTTCTTATTCTGCCATCTGTCTAGCTTTCCAGCTTGATACTGATTCTAAGATACAGCTTATATTTAATAAAGATGTTAAATACAAAGATGCTAAATACAAATGTGCATTTTATTTACTAATTAATACAGTACTTTTTTATTATTTCCATGTTGTACAATAGTAGTAGGCAAGTAATAATGGTAAATTCAGTTTCCTTCAGAATAATGTAAACACCATTATAAGCCAAGTAAGTCATTATTGTATACATTATACAACCATCAGTGCAAATTACCCTGAAAATTCAAAATAAATCCATAGCATAAATGAGTTTCTTTATACTATGTTGAAAGCAGATTTCTTTTTAATCAACTGTTACATTTGACACATATTAATATTTATTTACATTATTCCACACAAAGTTTTAAATACTATCTTAAAACGCTTGAAGTATGACACTTAATAAAAATATGGGATATAGTACATAACACCAGATGAGGTCATACATAAAACAAAAAACAAACAACAACAACAACAAACATGAAGGGGCAAACTCAGGCTCAAAGACCTTCAAGAACGCCTAGGCTCAAACACCTCAAACACCTCCAGAAAACCAGATTGTGGCAGAAGTTTTTTACCTTTACAGTACTGCTTCTGTAGGTGGAATCTGTTCTAATATGCAGTCCTGACAATATTACTGAAAGCAATCCTGTGCAACACTGTCTTCTGCTCTTTCTTTGACCTTTACATTTATGTGCCTATACAGTCATGCAAACTGAGTTGCCCATATAAAGACTGCCAACATTTAGTCTATGTCTTTCTGATATTTAGAATTTAAGAAGTTTGTTTTAGCTCATCTGTGCATCGGTAAAACATATGTCATGGCTATATTTTGCATATTATTTTTCATCAGTAAAACTCATTAGAGTTCTGTGACATCTTATGGCAAAAAAATACACAACTGAAAAGAATGATTTGTTGAAGTCATAATAACAGTGGAACCATGTAAATAATTCATGTGATAACACAATATTGAGCTTCTGAACATAACCACACTATTTAAGAAAAAAATACAATATGCAAAATATTTTCATTTAAAATAAGGAAGTGAGAATTCATTTACATATTCTTTGAAACAATACAAGAGGTGAAAATAATAATAATAATAAAAAAATCAGTACGTTTTGAATTCCAAAGTATAATATAAAATACTTCAAAGTTCTTTCCAAAATATATTTTATTTTCCTATTTTTGTTAGCCATTTGGAATTCTCTAGAATGATATTGGTCAACTATATTTTTTAGATTTTCACTTTTATGCATGCTTTTGTCTACTTAAATAAATTTCTTTTATTACAACTGAAGTTGATTCTGGTAGAGAACTATAAACTCTCCGATAGGTAGAATTAGATTATAAAAGATAACATTCCTTTAACTTCCCATAAGAGAAATTTAAATAACACTCTATATAAGTTTAACACAGTCTGCCTTTTTTTGAAACAATTTAGAAATTCATACTCTGAAATTCTCTTCAAAGAGATGAAAGGGTCACATACGATGACAAATCTGTATTTTTAGAGTTTCAACTAAACAGTTTCTTTTAGTTAAATAAAATGAAAGTTAACTTACAGAAACAATTGATTTGGATCTGTTACTTAAATAGAATGTTTTATAATAAAATTGAGAATTCAGGTAGGCAGAATTGAAATTAAAAGGATTTAGGAAACAACACACAGCAAGTTTGGAAGTTCATAGATTTAAGAGAATTATTCGGTAAGATTTTGTTTTTTAACTTCTGCTATCAGTAGTTCTGATGCTGGTGAGAATGCTGTAATTTAAAAATAAACAAATAAAATCAAACAACCTCTGAAAAAGCTTTAGTAAAGCACAGACGAGTGTATATTTATATATAGATAAGTGTTATTTATTTTATATATTCCTTTAAAAGGTATCCTTTGAAAAAGAGAAAAAAAAATGTAGCATCTGTGGAGAAAAAACAGTACATTACAAAAATGTAATGAAGTCAGTAAGGAGTAAGAACTATTACAGTAAGAACTGTAATAAAAACAGCATACTAGGTATCACCTGTCAGAGGGGAAACAAAACAAAACAAAACAAAACAAAACCACCAAGAATTGAGAAAATAAAAAGTAGAAAGAAAATAAAAAAAGAAAAAAAAAAAAAAGAAAAAAATACTCCTGAACCTACTTTTCTGTTCCAAGAGAAAACTACATCTGTTTCACTTTATAAAGCAGACAGGACTTAATACTCCTCTAGATTCATTAAGTGTCAGATTTAATCTCTCTGCCCTGTTCACCAGAGTAACTTCAAAAAATTTCTTAGCTCTCAGTATCTGGACATGTCCCCTTCTCTCTCCCTTCAGCTCTCTGTTCTTTTGTTTACATGACATATAGCAACTATAGAGTGATGGCATACACTACCATCATACAATTCAAATCATTGCCTCTTACCCAAAATCAAAACCCTTGAGGTACACATCAGTTTTCCCCATCTTCCTGTATCACCCAGGAAGAGCACCAATGTCCTTGAGAAAAAACATTCCTACATACACGTTTGCCTATGCCTGTTTCAGAACTAATCCAGATCACCATGCCCAGCATGTTCCTTATATGCATCATGGGACTTTATATCTTTCTACATTATGTAAGAATTGCACACAATCAGCTTGATTGGCAGATCCCTGAATGTTAACTAATCAGATGGCTTTTGCTAAATGTGTCTCAGTGCTTGAATGTCCCAGCACCATTGTTCTAAGTCTAGTCTTTAACAGACCACTGTACTGTTCAGTTTTCCCAGAGGCTGGGATGTGGATGTGATACACCCATTCAGTGCCATCAGGTATTTACGAGGTTGTTTTGGACAAGAGTCCTGTTGTCTGATTCAATTATTTCTGGGGTGCCATGTCACCACAAGATTTTGTTTTCAAAGCCCAAGGTAGTATTTCAGGCAGTGGCATGGGGATTGGGATCTGTTTCCAGCCATCCAGTGGTTGCATGCACCACAGTAAACAAATAGTGTTTATCATGGCAGGTTTGAAGGACTGCGATGTAATTCACTTGCCAGGTCTCCCCATACTTACATTTCAGCCATCATACTCCATACCAAAGAGGCTTCATCCACTTTCCTTGCTTAATTGCAGTGCATGTTTTACACAGGACCATAACAGATCCAGGAAAAAATTAAATCTATTCCTGTTGAAATTAGGAAAGAAAACCCACTCCAATAAGAGAAGGTACAATCTTTCTAAAATATATACATTAGCTCTATGTTCCATGCTGGTACTGCATACTACATACTACTGTTTGGAAGACTCTTTTTATTTTTTAGAGGTATTTTTGTGTATTTTAATTTTTCCTTTATGTTGTAATGTCTGAACTCAAATTATTGTGATGCTAATATCATTATCATATATTCTGTAGACTCGCACAGTAGGCAGCAAAGTATTCTGTTCATCTGAGAACATTTTATTAATTTTATGAGAAATGCTCAAGTTTTGAATTTAGTTGCAAAGGTCACTGATTCACATAGATTGTCTAGTAACAGCAAGAAATGTATGCTGTTACTGTATGCTTAAATGTCAAGCCAGCTGTGGCTAGGGTAAAAAGCACAAATATAATTGAAGATTTCTGCATAATTATAAAAGAATTTAATTAGAAGATATTTATTCTAATTTCTTCACTAAGAAAAAAGATGAAACATGCATGGAGTGCTAATTTCAGCAACTAGTCAGTATCTTGACTGGTGAAATTACATTGCTCTTTCTCTCCAGATTTTCATTTACTTTTCTTGGTTTCAGATTTTGTCATTAGTGATATTTTCATAGAATCACAGAATCATAGAATTGCTCAGATTGGAAAAGACCTTCAAGATCATCAAGTCCAACCTCAGCCTAACCATGCTATCCTAACTCTAACAACCCTCTAGCATCATAGACTATAGCATGTACACAAAGGGATAGTGACCCAACTAAGGCAAGTGGCATTTCTAACATCCACATCTACCATCATCCTAAACAATATTTTCCTTGAAACATCACTGTTTCACATCAACTATTACTCCATGTTCTTAAAAGAAGGAAAAACAACAACAACAACAACAAAACAAAACCAAAAAACGTAAAGTGAACAATTTATAATGAAATATTACTGAAGTTTGCAATTATTTAGCAGTATGGTTTTCTTTTTTACTGCTACCACCCTTTCATAAAAAATGTTCTTGTATAGCACTTAATTTTCCAGAAGAACATATTTTACTGCTGAAGAAAGCTGCTGGCACCTCCATGAAAGGGCAAAACACTGGAAAGGCAATGAGGAATAAGGAAAAAAAAAAAACTGTGAAAAGCAGTTCTGCAAACAAGGTTCCAGAAGGAGAAGGATGTGGTCCAGCATAGGAGCGTAGATCCCCCTGCAGCCCTTAGAGATCATCATGTTGGAGCAGATGTCCACACTGCAGCCTGTAGAGGCCCCCATGCTAAAGCAGGTAGATAATTCCTGAAGTAACTGGGCCCAGAGAAACATCCATGACCTACTTCACAAACTGAAAGAGACATATCCAGTGGCTGCTACCTCTATATTTTTTCCAGTTATTTTTATTGGTAGGTAAAAAGCTAGGATAGTACAAGGTTTATATGTCTAAATATTTCGTCAAACTTAATTGAGGGCCACACCCAAAAAAAAAGAGGAAAAAAAAAGATACAAAGTTCTTAAGATCTGATGTTTGTAGGCTTTCAGTACTTACAGGGAGCTTATAAAGGTAGATATAATATATATTATACATATACATATATATTTTATATATATATAATAAAGGAGGTAGATAGTGATAGGGCAAGGGGAGATTATTTTAAACCAGAAATAGGGAGACTTAGATTAGATGTCAGGAAAATTTTCACTGAGAGAATGATGAGGTGCTTGAACAGGTTGCCCAGAGAGGTTGTGGATGCCCCATCCCTGGAGGTGTTCAAGGCCAGGTTGGATGGAGCCCACACTTTTAAAAAGCATCATGATGCAATGGCCAGCTCTGACAACATTTAGAATGTATAGTACATTCAGTTTTAGATAGCTCTATCAGCCTTAAAGTTATGACTTGCATTTTAGATTTTATTTGAAGAACAGTTTTTAGGATTCACATCATTAGCAATTCTAAAGCATTCTAGTTGCTGGCAGTTGTCACCATCCCCCAGGGGCAGGAAGATAGTCTCTGCAATAACAGTGAAATAAATTACTTGGGAAAAAAGAAAAAAAAAAAAAAAAAAAAAAAAAGAGAAAATATTCATTATTTTCTATCTATTCTCATAGCCACAGAAGTAACAACACCACAGCTATGAATCTGTTGTTACACTACCACTCATGGATGACAAACATTTAGTGCTTAGTCGTATGTGTACATTTCTGATGCTGGTTGTTAACTGTTGTGCAGAAGAATCTGTAAACTATTTTCACAGGAGGACACTTCTGAATTGCTTCACTTGTTACTGATCCAGAGAACAAAGCTAGTACTGAATTTCAGGGATCTTGCTGTGCTATCCTCCAAGCACTCTTCCTTCAAAATGAATTTTATTTTTAAACCAAAGCACTTCATTACTTCATAGGAATAATATATTCTTCCTGAAATTCAGAATATCATTTTATAACTACAATAACATGTTCCACCACACTAGTATAACATAACTTCTCTCCTAAGTAGTTAAAATCACTTGGCTTCGGTTCAGGGATTATAACATCTGCAAGGAATATGATTTTCAATAAATATACAAAGTGAAGCCACAGTTTAGGAGCTCTTTCTCAAATTTACTTCACTTTGGAGTTTAGTTATTGTTATTTCAAGTGTGTCTTTGTTAAAGCAATCACTATTTATCACCTGTACCAAAATGAAGAAAATAAACAGTATCCTCTGGTTGATCATAACTCCAGTGAACTAAAGGGCATTTATCTGAACAACTTATGTAGCATATAATGCCCATAATTAAGGCACAGTTCTTCAAGTTCTTCTTATTACTGTGCAGCTGCAATAAAAATTATAGTTAAGAAATACTGTCATACAATCCTGTATAAGGACAATAATCATGGTAATGGATTTATGTTTTTCATTGTTCTGTAAGCATTCCACAATACTGGTGGGTCAATGCATAGCTATTAAAAATAATAATAATAAATAAATAATAAAGTCTTTTATAAGCTTCTTTTCTACTTTGGAATTTGGGTTGCTTAAAAGTGGCTCAAAAACCCTAATTTCCTCTGGGTATGCATTATGTTTTATAATACAGTATATACAGAGAAAATCTGAGGGAGCTGGGCTTGTTCAGCCTAGAGGAGGATTGGGGGAGACCTTATTGCAGCCTTTCAGTATTTAAAGGCAGCTTATAAACAAGATGATGTTAGGAGGAGGATATTACTGAGAGGCTTGCGAGGCATTAGCACAGGTTATGCATTTAAGCTGTGGATGCTCCATCCCTGGAAGTGTTCAAGACCAGGTTGGATGGGGACCTGGGCAGCCTGATCAAGTGGGTGGTAGCCCAGCCCATGGCAGTGGGATTGAAACTAGATATCTTTAAGGTCCCTTCCAAACTAAGCCACTTTATGACTCTATATCTGTTGGAAAACTACCTGCAGAGTTGCCTTTGCATTCATCTGCACACAGAACATTGGAAAAAAAAAAATGGTTACAAATTACTGTAATAAAATCATGAATCTATGTGTATTACTTTATGATCTAACAGGTACAGTCTTACCTAAAATAGGGAGACAGATGTGACATATATAGGCATACCCTATGTCATAGGCTATATGTTAATATAGGTTCAAGGTCAAATGCAATTTAGCAAAAGGAGGATATATTTGCAATAGTTTTGGTCGTACTTAAATTGTGACAATATAGAAATATTTTAAGATTTATTTATGAATGAAAGACTTGATTGATCTTTATTTTTCAACAGTGTCCACATTTGGTCTGTTAAACCACTTAAAAACGTAGAATCATAAAATATCTTGAGTTAGAAGGGACCCAACAGGTTCACTGAACTCAACTCCTGGCTTCATGCTGGACCACTGAAAATTCAAATCCTATGTCTGAGAGCATCATCCAAATACTCCTTGAACTCTAGCAGCTCAGTGCCATGACCACTGTCCTGGGGTGCCTGCTCCAGTGCTCGACCACCCTCTGGTGAAGAACCTTTCCCTAACACCCAACCTGACCCTCCCCTGACACAGCTCCATGAAACCCCTCAGATTCTGTCACTGTTACCAGAGAGCAGAGCTCAGTGCTGCCCCTCCACTCCCCTCATGATGAGTTGTAGACTGTAATAAATTCACCTCTCTGTCTCTTCCCTAAGAAGAACAAACACACCTTTTTAGACCTTTCACTGTCTCTGTTGCTCTCCTTTGGGCAGTCTCTATATGCATCTTTTTTATAACGTGGAACCCAGAAGTTCACACAGTACTCATGGTGAAGCCACACCAGTGCAGAGGGCACAGAGGAGGGCAACAATCACTTCCCTCACTGAGCAAGTTAAATTGGGCTTAACACACCCTCAGGGTATAATTGGTCCTTTTGGCTATTATTTCTCTCTATTGGCTCATATACAATTTATCATCGACCAGAACTCCCTGGATCTAGATTGTTTATTGACTGCTCTCTATAGTTAAAAGAGTCCAACTAGAGAAAAATAACTCCCCATATTTCTGTGTTGGTGAAGTCTGAGGAATGGAAAGACAAAAACAAACAAACAAACAAAGAAACAAATAAAAATCAAGCAGAAAATACTGTTGCAAACCACTGATTCTGAGTCCTTGCAGAAAGCAGTCAGTAAAACCTAAAACTATTTTCAAAATCTTCAGTGTTTCCTTGTGCTGCATTAAATGCACTTAAAGTTCTGGATATCAGAAATCACAGTTTAACTGCTTTCATTTCACAGATGTCTAAGTCAAGACTACAACATTGTAATTAGTATAAACAAGAAATGTTCCTGGCACTTTAAGTTCAGGTACATCAACAGCTTAATAGTTTCTTTAGTGTTCTTTTGTTTGTTTGTTTATCTCTAATTTGGCTTTAGTTAGCAAAGTGTGAAATAGTGAAAGATTATCTTGAAAATCTTTTAAAATAAAATGGTCTTTTAAAAATGTATTAATTAAAGATCATGCATCTCCACACATATTTTTTGCCATAAATTAATCATTATATTTGTTCTGCAGGTAGCAGGCATTTTAATGTATGTATTTATTTACTGTTCTGGCATATAACTCTGTGATTTTGTGTCTCAAAGAACAGACCTTCATTTTTCTGTTTAATACATCTGAATCCTCAAAGTTAAGAAATTCTTATTTCTCATGTCAATGAAATTCATAAAATATTTGGTAA
Source organism: Phasianus colchicus (assembly GCF_987193195.1). Taxonomy (NCBI): domain Eukaryota; kingdom Metazoa; phylum Chordata; class Aves; order Galliformes; family Phasianidae; genus Phasianus; species Phasianus colchicus. The sequence goes on from NC_143436.1 coordinate 158,951,895, forward strand.
AGACAAATCAAATTATACTTCCATATGAACTGCTCTTCTAAACTGGGAGACTCACACAGAATTCTGTCAGGAATATGAAATAGAAACTAAAGAATATTGATATCAGTGACAGGTGACCTTTGTAGAAGCACATATATGGTACATTTATCACATGTGTATGGTATGCAATTTTTACTACAGTGATTTTTTTCAAGAAATCTTTCTTAATAATTAAGAACATAGAAATACCAGGTTTTACATTTTTGCATATGTCATCTTTTCATAAATATCCTTTTGAAAATAGTAAGTTAAACTAATTGAAAAAAAAAAAAGTTTGATGCTTCAAATTGATTTCATATTCCATCTCCAAGTTGATTGCATACATTTTGACTGCTAATTAGATAAGAAAGCTATTATAGAAATGTACTCAAGCTAATTTCCTTTAGGAGAGTCTTCTGAGAGATGGAATTCAGCCAACAGCCTGATGAGAAACCCATAGTGAAAATACCTACTGATTGGCTTAACAGGTCTTGATCTGACAAACTTATATAATTCTTAAGTGGTGTCAGTAAAAACATAGCTTGATCAAAGAGTGCTTTTTAACAGAAGAAAGAACATGCTCATACTTTGAATTTCAGGAGGTTAATGTCAGAAGCATAATCACTGTAAATACATTGAAATATATTTGTATTGATTCCTCAGGCCCATAAAAATGTCTAGTAGAAGCCTTGGTTGTAAGAGGAATATGATAAATACGCATTTAATTAAATTACAGACTTATGGACAAATTGTAATTCAACCCTCTTGATAATCAGTACATAATTCATAATAAAAATTATGTAACTAATTGATGGAGTTTCAAGATGGCTTTAATTAAAAATTAATAGTTCAAATGAGTGATGTATATTTTTCTATTTATATTGTACTGTTTCATCCAACTAGAAGTACCATCAGAAAAGATGAAATAAGATCCTTTAAATCCACTTAGCTGGACTATAGCAGTGTTCACAGGAAGCATTTAAATAATCATCCTTATATCAAAATTCATATCAAGTCTTCTGGAATACTACTTACAAATTAAAAGAGTTTATGAACTATAGTCCCATTTAAAACAATCTGGCATGAAAATATGCTGAGCACATATGGTACTTGGCTAATAATTTATCGTCTGCAAAATAAGAAAATGTAAATTATAATAATATAATATAATATAATATAATATAATATAATATAATATAATATAATATAATATAATATAATATAAATTACAACATATGAAATTTCTATGAAAAATGTGCACTATAAACCACATGAGAATACAAATGAAAGAGCTGATAAGTAAAGAGAACAGATCAGATTCTGGTCTGTGGTACTTCATTGCAATTCGTTTGTGTTCATCCACCAGAAGAACAACAATAACTAGAGACATGGAAGATCCAATTTTGACTACAATAGAGACAAACATATATGTATACATACATAAAGACATTTTATTTCTGTAACCAAACCACACTACACTGATTAATCTGGTTTTAACTCCATGAAAGTTAACAACTTGTAGAAGAAAGCAGTACCACTTACCTATTAGGAATGATTTTCAGACAAAAATTCTTTTAGAAATGACATCATTTCAAACAGCTGTTAGTACTTTCTCCTCCTTAAAATGGAAAGGGCAACTTTGACATTATGGAAGGTGAGTACAAAAGTTGCAAAAGCATAAAGTGTAGGTGCTTTTTTGTTTGTTTGTATTAACATAAAAATATTTTATAGCATTTAAAAAAATGGCTATCAGAAGAAATTTAGAATTGGATTTAGAAAATATATAAAAATTAAAATAGTTATAGATTTTAGTGCTTACCATGTAACATGCAACAATTTTTGAAATTGCTTCAGTTGGAAGGGAACCTTAAAGGTCAACTAGTCCAGCTCCCCTGCAATGAACAGAGAAACCAACAGCTAGATCAGGTTGCTCAGGGCCTGGTCCAGCTTGACCTTGAATGTCTTCAAGGACAGGGCATCCACTACCTCTCTGGGCAACTTGTTTCAGTGCCTCAACATCTTTATTGTAAAAAACGTATTTTTTTATATCCAATCTAATCTTCCCTCTTTTAGTTTGAAACCATTTCCTCTTGTCAAAGTAGACTCTGATGCTCTCATGCTCTCAAATTCCGGATGACGGAGGTGACAGACACATCTAGATTCTGGCAGAGCAGCAAGCAGCACAGTCATAGCTTTTCATCTCTCTGCCATTTTACTTGATTTATTGTTATTATTATCATACATTCTTTTACAATTTATAGTAAATTTATTATCTTACCTTATCTTTAACTGGGTTATTTTTTTCTCCTGCCCAGAAGGGGAACAGGAGGATGAAAGGGACCTTCTTTCTTCTTTTCCTGTCGTGCTTTAAACCTCAATGTGACATTGCCTTTTCTCAAGTTACTGGGGACTTCATCTGACCACCATGACTTTTCAAGAATCATCGAAAGTGGCTTGGCAACTACATCAGCTAATTCCCTCAGGACTCTGGGATGCATCTCATCGGGATCCACAGACTTATGGATGTTCAGCTTCCTCTGGCAGTTGTGAACCTGATTTCTGCTTACCGTAAGAGAATCAGTGCTCCTGCTATTCCCACCTTTTTAACCATCTGCTTGAGGTTTGTGTGTGGAACAGTTACTAGTAAAGACTGAGGAAAAAAAAAGTTGTTGATACATTATATATCTGTATTTATGTTGATATATTATATATTTAATGCCTGATTTTAAAAAGTAAATGATTTCACAGAACATGTCTTTACCTTTTCCTGGAATATTGGGTATTTTTGTTTCCATATCTTTAAAGTTATTTTGATTAAGAGGGAATCTTAGTAAGGAGAATGATGTTTTGGAACCCTTTGTTTAAGTAGAAATAAAATAACTCCAGTGATAAGGATCAGTAGGGAAAAAACTAATTGAAACTAATTCACCTCTTGCAATTGTCTTTAATGGTTTTAATGGTCATTAATGATTTGATCTTTTTTTTCTAGATATTTGGGACTAAGTATTTATTCACAGCATAATTCTTTACATTGCTTTGGAAATGTGACACATTTATGCTGACTGTACTTTGTAAATACTATGTCTTTTTCTGCAGACTTATGGAAGCTGCACAGTGATATGATCTGTGTCAGAGTGTTAATAATGAATTCTGTAGGAGAAAAAACCCAGTAGTAGACAGGAGCTATGTTCAAAGTCTGTGTTTTAATGTTTGTGGGAATTGCCTTTTTGCCTTTTGAGCAAAATTGTGGAAATAAATGTATTACCATGTTGGTCTTAAAATTCTAAATGAGAAGATTTGCCTTGATGAAATGTGAATATGTTCTAAGATGCTGGAAACAGTTCAAAATGTTTTTTGATTGATAGCTGTAGAAACTGTAAGCATAATGGAAAAACTATCAACTTTATGTTTTTGCTTCTATACACAATAAAAATGATTTTTTCATGATCCACAGACAATTAGATCAAGCAGTTGAACCATTTCTGGAAATTTAATAATTTATTTTCTGTAAAAATAATAATAAAACTTAGTTAAATATTGTAAAAGAGAAATTCAGAATCATTATCTTATAGATTTCAAATGCAAGTAGAAGAGCAAAAATTCCCAGTGGGAAATTAATAGGTGACTTGACATGCATTCACAGGACGCCTGCCTCTAAAGAAATCTTCTAAGATTAAATGCCATTCATTTTTTATATAATCTCTCATTTTAAATGTGAATGATAAATATAATTAGGCACTCTGTATTAATATATGTATATATCTATATAAAATAGATATCACAGACTTTTCTCACATATAAAGTAAGTAATCATTCAGTGATCTTTTTTCAGCTCTTCTTCCTGCACAACGCATATTCATTTGCTTACTTTTTTGGTTCTTCCTGTAGTCAATTAAGCATACTTCATGACATCTATAAAAAACACGATTCTCTCTGCTAACTTAATGTATTTAATCATTACGGACACTTTATACTCTACTAAAAGAAAAAATAAAAAAATTCATTCTATTCAACATTTATTCCTTAAGTAGAAAAAATCTACTTTTTATAGAATTCATGTCTGTCCAGGCAATTAGTAGGCATGGAATATGGAAAGCCTTTCAGCCTTTATGTGTATTTATTCATAAGATAATCAACTCCCTAAAATCCACTGGCTTTACTGAGTAGAATATCTCTAACTAATCCAGAGATTACTTCATATGTAGACACATTCTAAAGACAAATTCTACCTCCTCTTCTTTGCAGATGCTTGTATTTCTACTGACCATTTAAGAAACTCGGATGATTTTCACAGGTGTAAATTATCTGAGATGAAGACCATTCTTACAACAAGAAAATTCTACCCATAAAACACAAAAATTTAAATGGAGCACCTCTGGAAAATTTGCCAAAGCAATGACTAAGATACCTCTTTCCAACTTTTTCTTCATGCAGAAAAACTTGAAGATGTATTTTTAATCTCTTCAATGAATAACAAAACACAACACGTTACATTTTTGCTTACTTCTCACTCTTTTATGTTACAACTACTTAACTTTGCATGGCTTGCTTAAATGTAGATCAGACCAGAGAAAGACAGTATGAAGGTAGAGAACTCTAGCAGACATCACAGAAAGACAGAAAAGGTATATCTAGAGAGCGTGGAGGAAGGCAGGAAATGAATTAGGTGATAAAAGAACTTACTGAGAGTAGTGACAATGAAAGACATCTTCTGAGTTTTTCTACTGTAATTATGTGTTATTTAATTAATGACAAAATTACACGAGCTTCTACCTTTGATGTCTCATCACAGAAATTTTGCATATTCAAAACTGCCAGAACAATATTGCAAATAAAAAGAAATATACAGAGTAACAGAACTGACTAGTAAGACCTTTTAAATAATTGAAATGCTTCTGGTGAATTATTCAGGTAACTACTTTTACATTATAGAGAAGCAGATATAAACAGTCTGGCAAAATGCACATACATTTCACTTAGAAAACGGTGTGCAGAAAATTATGGAATTTAGTTGTGATCAAAAGTTTCTAGATATCTTAAAGAAGTAAACTAAAAATGCAAATCACAATGTTTGGATAGACTAACAGTGTCTAGGAATCAAGAAAATTCCCCATGCTGAAAATGCACAAAATCTCAAAAGCAATGTGTATGATATCAAATGAACTATGATAAACTTCCTTACATCACTGAGACCAACTCTGTGAAAGAAACTGCTATTAACTGCCTTGTGCTCCAAAGCACAGGGGATAGATCCACAGTGCCTTCTGGGGGTCATGAGTGTTCAGTACTATGTCCCTGACTGTCCCAATAAATGCTCTGGGAGACGTTACAGGCACAAGCCAAAATCTTTTCAGGGACCATTCTAACAGTCTGATAGAATTTGCGGTAGAATCTAGGAGTATTTAGAGAAAGTGTTGTATTTCTTAATAAAGATATAAGCAAGGGCTCCTTTACTGATATTTAATTTTCTCCTTGTGTTTTAACTGTATACTTAAGGCTTAGAAAGAGATAATTTGTTTCATCATATGGCATAAACTGTGCTTTCTGAGTCCTGTGCCAATTATTGTTAATTGTGTTTCGAGGATTCATTAATAACATTCATTTTTGGCACAATACCTGTCTGTATATTGGAGAAGCATGTAGCTCTTACTAATCAGAGACCACTGCCTATTTGCTATATCAGCACATAATCCCAGATTTATTTGTGAGGTGTGGAGACTAAGGTGAGGTTTAAGAAGCCTTCATTGTAAAAGCTTGCTAGTCCACAGTATGATTTCCATTTTATGTTGCCTAGCAACCTATCTCTGGTATCAATCCCAGCATACAGATTGGCAAAAGGTTATACAAAGGGAAAACAGATAATGAAGGCAAGAATGGGATATCTGAAAATAAAACATGCATATAAAGGAATCCATTTTAAAAACTTGTGCATGCATATCCTCTTGGACATCATGAGTAAAAAAGCAAGGATGTCACTGAAATCTGTGTACATTTGACTTACAAGGTGATATCGGCCCAGGGCAATCCCAGGTATTTATACAGATCGGGGGAAGATCATGTGGAGAGTAGCTCTGCAGAGAAGGATTGGGGGGTCCTGGTAGATGAGAAGCTGGACATCAGCCAGCAGTGCAGACTTGCAGCCGGGAAGGCCAGCTGTGTTCTGGGCTGCATTAAAAAAAGGGTGGCCAGCAGGGAGAAGGAGATTTTTGTCCCCCTCTACTCAGCCCTTGTGAGGCCCCATCTGTAGTACTGCGTCCAGGCCTGGGGCCCCCACTACAGGAAAGATGTGGAGCTCTTGGAGCGGGTCCAGAGGAGGACAACTGAGACAATCAGAGGGCTGGAGCACTTCTCTTGTGAAGAAAGATTAAGGGAACTAGGCTTGTTTAGCTTGGAGAAGAGAAGACTCTGGGAAGACCTCATTGTGGCCTTCCAATGTATGAAGGGAGCATATAAACAGGAGTAAGTACAACTGTTTACATGGATGGATAGTGATAGGACAAGAGGGAATGGTTTGAGATGGGAGATTTAGGTTAGATATTAGGAGGAAGTTTTTCACACAGAGGGTGGTGACACACTGGAACAGGATGACAGAGAGGTTGTGGATGCCCCATTCCTGTATGCATGCAAGGCCAGGATGGATGTGGCTGTGGGCAGCCTGGTCTAGTGGTTGGTGACCCTACACATAGCAGGGGGGGGTTGAAACTAGATGAAATCCTTTTCAACCCAGTCCATTCTATGATATGATTCCATGAGGAAATAATAGATTAAAATAAATAATAAATAAATAAATAAAAACTAACTCCTTCCTTCTTTCATGAAAACTGTAGGCTGTAGACTGAAGGATCAAATCCACACACTTTTCCCTTAAATACAGTTACAATAGAGTTAATATATCATGCTTATAAGAAGGAATATTTCTTAGTTTTAATGATGGGCTCATTTGTAAAGCTGTACTGCTCTCTTGACAATGGTACAAGTTCCATAAATGAGATGCTTTAGAGTTCTGGGAACACCAGATACTGGAATTGCTTTGCAGCATGGACTCAAGCATATACTGGACTCTTGTCATTTAAGATATTTTTAACATATTCTGACTTATTCTTAATTATTTCAAAGATTATGTGTTGTGTTGCATCTTGATCACAGAAAGATAATGTAGCATATATATCTGCTTGCAGCGTTATACAGCTTGCATTTTGTCCTAGAATATTACTGAAATTATCTCTTTACAGTGACCTCTATTTGCATTTGGAGTCTAGCAGCAGTACCAACAGAAATACCATTTGACTGTCAGCTGCTTCCAAACAAAAGCTGAATGTGATACTTCTTTTCAACTACCTTTTATTAGCAGGCCATGTGTAGTTCCTTTATGTGTTTAGCTAGAGCCTTAATGATTTTAAATAAAATTTACACAGATATGGGAATAGATCTCATCTGAATTAACAGTTCTAAGACAGAGACCTGCCATATGGCTTCAAACACTTCCCACTCAGTACGTGACTCCTCTAGCTCTTCATCTGAGTTCCATTCAGTGTATTCAGTAAGTGTGCGAGGAATTTTAATCTGATTCTTTTCTCTCCACTTTTGTACAAGATTGCATTTGATAGCTGAAGACAATGGTCAGAATAAAGCACTATGCTTTTCAACAACATTCCAAAATTCAGAACAAATATGGAAAGAATTGTGAGGGGGAGGAGAAAATGTACAGAAGTATTAAGCCTCTCAGAAACCTTTTTCCTCTTCGTTCCTTAGGTATTCCACGTGCCGGTTATACTAATAGCTGCTGAAAGAAAGAGTATAAATTATGATGTACTCAGAACCACTTGTCTTTCCAAGCCTTGCGCCTTTACTTCTCTCTCTTGATAAATAAACTTATTCCTTGTATTAGTCTAAATTCTGACTCTTTTTTTTTTTTTTTCCACAACAATAAGTGAACTCTTCTAAACTTACGATCATGATGATGGGTTCATCCTGTTGATCACATGAAGCAAACACTTCATGCTAATAATAGAGTGTTTCAGCACTGGTTTCTGTGGCTCATGGGAGTCCAAATCTGGGAGCTTGCTCCGTATTTCTGTTTAGCCATGGAACTTGAGCAGTTTACTTGGTCAGAAGGATTCTGGAACTGACTACAAGCAAGGTCAACCATTGCCACCAGATCTGCAGAAGAATTGTGTCACTGCAGCAATCTGTCAGTACTGACCTCTTGCAATAAATGTCTTGCATGAAGCATTTATTGCAAACAATATTCCTGGCTCCTCTACCTTAATCCTGTATAGACTTCGAAGACAAATGAGGAAAGTGGGGAACTGAGTCTATACAGCTTCCGAGATACACTCAGAATGCCCTCTAGATGTCCTTTGACAACTATGCTCCTATTTAATCCTTCCTGACTCTTGTGGCTTATTCCAGCAGGTGGCTGAACACCACACAGTCAGTCCCTCATTCCTCACCTTCCCAGTGATGGGGGAGAGAATCATAAAAAAATGTAGAACTCATGGGTTGAGATATAACTATAAGACTATAAGAGATATAACTATAAGATATAACTATAAGAAAAGGAAAAGGATAATAGATGTGACTATAAATATGTATAAAAATATATGAATGTATATAAGAAGTAATGCACAAGCAATTGCCCATCACTCCCCACTCAATGCCCAGCTAGTCCCCTGAGCTGCAGAAGAGAGAGGTAAACTCCTACCCCTTTCAAAACTCCTTCTGAATGATGTCATATGGTATAGAATATCCCTTTGGCCAATTTAAGTCAGCTGTCCTAATTCTGTACCCTCCCAGTTCCTTGGGTCTTTCACTGAGAATGGTCTTGGCTCTGTACAATACTGCTGAGCTGCAACTACAAACATCGGTGTTGTCAACATTGCTTTTTTCCTAGAATTAAAACACAGAATCATATCAGATGCTCTTAAGAATACAATATCATCTCAGATGAAACTAAGACAATATCCACCACTTTTTCCATACCATTTACATCATATTCAAGTCCCACAATTTGTATACATCCTAACTAATTACCATCATTTATCTTTTTTTTTTTTTTTTTTTTTTTTAATACATATACACATGTATTATTTCCATAGTTTATGGGCTATTCATGTAAATTGTCCATCATATTAATTTAGCTCATAACTTTAAGCTCTTTCTATCATAACAGTCCTTCAATGCAGAAGGGATGATTCACAACTTCCGCATGCAAAAGCTAGTTCTGGTTCCTTCAGAGTTCATTCTTCTTTAACCTGGGTAGTTCTTTTTGTAATACTGTTAACGAGACATAAAAACCATAATAATGATGAGATACAGTATTGTGTAGCTATCTAATGTGCACAATTTAAATTACTGGCTGTTCTCATCCAGCTGAAACTAAGACACCTACTCCTCCATTCTGTCTTATGCTATATTATATGAGTTCTTTCACCTTACAGGGTAAAATGGGAGAATACTACCATCTGTTCCATTGAGGGAGAGGGAACATTCAAACAGCCTGTGTCTATGTGCCCTTCTGGGAAAAAAAAAAAAAAAAAAAAAAAAAAAGCATGTAAATCATAAAATGTGCTGTACTACAGACAGCAACTGCAGTGTTTAATGACTGAACATATGTGATGATAACTACAAGCTTTGGCTGTGAAATAGGGAAACCATGGTGCCCATGTATGATGGCATTAGAAAACTTTGTTTCTGTGAGACCAGAAGCTGTGACCTTCCCTACAGAATAGTCTAACAGAGACTACTTCATTTTCTCCATGAAGACAGCCAAAATGATTCATCTGAGGTAAATGGGAAAGAGGTTTTAACAGAGAAGAGAAAATAAATCTTCAAGGTTTTGTTTTGCTTTTCTCTGAAAAAACAGACTAATGATAGATCTGGAGAAGGAGTAAGACCGTGCGGAAATATGGAGAGAAAGAGCAGGAGGAAATAATGGAGAAAATAATCATTGTGACTGCCAATTAGCAACTGACAAGAAACCGATGGAAAAAGCCTCAGTGTTCTATCTAGGTATTTCATGTAAGAAATGTTAGAAGGCAATGTCTATTAATGCATTATAGATGCTTACGGCCGTCACATCTCTTATTATCACAGTTCCATGTGCTGAATTTGGCTAGAGTCTGGAACATTGACATTTAAAACTAATCTGTTTGGGAGAGGTGCCTCCAAGACTAAAATTAAAATTGCGTGCATATTCTTCAGGAGTGCATTTGGAAGGAAGATGTTTTCTAGCATCTAAATATGTGATTAAACAAAGTTTCCTTAATTATACTATACTCATTAACTCATATCTATTATAAATTGCCATTTTTTAAATTATTTATCTGATTGAATTCATGTTGCTGAATAATGTACCTCAAATTATTCTTTTTAAAACAAAGCCATTACATGCATATTGGTTTTACAGATTTAGTTCTGTGGCTATAATTTGATGGATCATAGGACTGAATTTTTAAGACGGATCACGACAAATTATATTACTATGAAGCCAGAAGCTTTGGAAATATAATTTCACGTACATATTTTTCTTTTTAGTTGGAACAATGTATTTGTATATCAGGATTTTAATTGGATAAATAAATAAATAGAGAACTTCATACATACATACATACATAGTGACCAGCATTTGCACAAATAATGATCATTCAAGGTCCCTTCCAATTCCTGATATTCTGTGATTCTGTGAAATAGGATTCTTGCAGTCAGTAGAAAGTGCTAATGTAGATGAAGAAATGGTGACATGTGACAGTCTTCTACGAATACTCTTGCTGATAGACAAAAGATGCTTTGCATGCAGTTTATGATGATCATACATTTGCTGGAGTGATCATGTATGTCAGGGAGCAGCTTGAGCAGTGCTACTCCTTGAAGCAAGTTTAGTTGAGAGCTCAGGACAACCCCAGCATAATCCCTAGACTACACATTCATCAGCAAGAAACACTCCCACAGCTCTTGTGCTAGGCAAGCAAAACCTCTGCCACCAAGGGGTGGCAGAGTGAGTGCATTGTTGAGAGATGCAGGTAAAGCTGTTAGGGCAATTAATGCATTAACACTCAGGAACCCAAATAGCAGGAAAACAATCCAGCTGGATTATAAAAATTTATCAGAACAGCGTGGGGAATCCTATCTAAGAACCCTGCTACAAACACCCCTAATAATCTGAACACTGAATGATTAGCCTGGTTGAGGTATTTAATTCCCCATGTCAGAGTCTCTCTATGTTAGTTTTTCAGATCTACTTGTAGGTAAAATATAGTCTTTTCTGAATATCTTAGTGCAGTTTTCTTTTTTTTTTCTTTTTTTCTTTTTCTTTTTTTTCCCCCTAGGTGTATTTGTTTTTAATTATCATATAAATTCCCTTATCTTTATATTTGCTGATTGTTTTATACTGTATGATATTAATAGTAAGGGATACTTTTCTTACTTTGTTTCCTCCTTTCTGAGAACTAGAGATTCTTTACTTTGTCTAGACTTCAGAGTTTCTTTTATCATTTTCCTAGACATTTTTTTTTTTTTTTAATTTTGGATAAAAAAGTATTACTTATCTAAATTCTATGAAACATTAGGTCAACAAATAAAGGATTTATCAATCACCACAAAAAGTTATTTAAACTTCTAAAGCATAAATTTCTAGCTAATGACATTTATCATTCATATTCTGAAATAGATATAGCGAGATGAGCTTGTTAAAGTTAATATTATAGGGTAAGATTTCAATTATGTCCAAATTATATAATGCTGCTTGTATGCCATATTACTAAGTTAGTTATAAATTTGTGCAAATAGAGCCCACACAGAGTAGAAAACTGAATAGTAATCACTTAGCATAGCCAAATTTTCTTTCAAATACATTCTCTAAAGCTACATATTGAATTAGAATGCGTATTGATTTTAAAAGTCTATTAAAGTCTTCTTATTTTATCCTATGTCTTTTAGGTGCAATGTGTCCACAACAGCTTTCATTATCTCTCTCTTAATAGCAATTGTTTCTCACCATTTAGACACAGATACAAGAAAATACAGTCTGTTCTGTTTATTTGTTTACTGCCAGTGAAACAAAATATAGTGCTCTTACTGGCAACAAATTGTTGCCAGTAATTTGGAGTTAGGCCTCAAAATACAGGCCTAATAACGTGAAGAAAAAAGAATGCATCCAAAAGTAATATAACAAAAAAATAACTTATGAGTAAGTAATGGTAATAAAATAGCTAACATTCCAAGAAGAACAGTGCTATACCATAATTCCTGTACAGGACTGAGAGGAATCTTTTCAGCCTCGAGTCCCTTCTCCTGAAAATATGGGAACATGGGCAGTTTTCCCAAACATGGGAAATTAAATTTCATCCTGTATCATTACATTATTCCCCTGTGATATTCAAGTCCAATTGGGTATTAATAATGCCTTCTAATTCCATATAATGAGAAATCTTACTTAGAATATTCCCTTTTTTATATTAGAATCAAACATAAAAATGGGAAATAAGCTTGTTCTTAACACAAATTCTTAAGAAAATCAAAATTTCTTTAAAAGCTTTTTTCTCCTTGAATTTTATTGTCTCATTTTTTAGCAAGTACTTTATCTGCCTAATAATTTGTAATTGCAATTGTTCAACTAACAACTTTTTAAGCTTCAATAGAAACTTAAGTAGAACAGATCCACTAAAAAGCATTTTTTATATTTTCAAGCTAACTTGACATCATCAACATTTTTAACTGCACACTGTAGCCAAATGCGCAACATTTGCTGGTTTTCCATATAACAGAATCACAGAGTTACAGAATGGCTCAATCCTCATGTTCCTTAAAATGTCTTCTAGGAGGATCTGCTCCATGATCTTCCCAGGCACTGAGGTGAGGGTCACCAGGCTGTAGTTCCCCGGGTCCTCCTTCATCCCTTTCTTGTAAATGTGAGTGATGCTTCCTTTTTTCCAGTCCCTAGGGAGTGCCCTACAGCCACAACTTTTCAAATATGATGATTGTATATCAATTATACAAGATGTGAGCAGTCAATGTGCCAGAATAAACTTCTCACAGCACTAAACTGTCCATAGTTTCTAGGATTCTGAACTTCAGAAGATGTTAAGAATTCACCATGAGGCCACAAAGGAGATGAAACCAACTTATTCACAGTGATACATAGTGGAGGAACTATAGAGCATGGGAATCTTGAAAGAAGTTCAGATTCTTTTTCACATTTCACCAATAGAAAATTAAGTAGTCTTTCTAACAACCTGTTTCACCATCAAGACAGCCAGCCAGTAGAACAGGTTACCCTACGGGGTTATAAAATCTCCATTCTCTGAAGTTTTCAATGACCATGACTTATAGGCAATGTAACCAAAAGAATTACTGCATCCACTTTGATTAGGGAACTGCATGTAGTCTGTTAAGTATCTACTGTTGTAAATTCCATTTTGTGTCATGGGACCAGACTGGAGGAAAATGATCATAACCAATATTTATTAGACTCTCTTTCTGTCTTACATTCATGCACACAGTTACACAGAGCAAGTCATGAGGTCAATCTCAGCTTAGGAGCAGGTAATCAAACTGATGCTCTGATGCTCCATTGACTTCTAGGTAGGTGTTCAGATCAAGAACAGGCTACAAGAACAAGTAGGTTCTCAGCTCAAAAAGTTTCCTTGTTTCATCAGCTGTATATAAACAATTCTTGTTTTTCTGCAGACAGTAGCTACCAGCCTCTTAAAGTGCTCTGTTTGCTGTTATGCTAGTGGTCTTGCATAGCATGAGTTGAAACGTATTTCTATAATATGTATAATATGTACGACATATTATCATATGATAATATGATTAACAATACCAGTGTTTAGTAAATGAAAAATACAAAGTCTGATGTTATTAGAAAGAGTGTATTTCCTTAATATATTCTTATATCTATTTTTAACTTTTGCTTTCCATTTCTCTTTCTTTTCTTTTTTCTCTAATAGAATTAGTTCTCTCATAGAGCACTTCTAAGAATCATGTACCTTCCATTCACTCATTCTTTGTTCTGTCAGAGGATACAGGATGATAATCCTTACCTATTTCCTTCATTCCTTTTAAAATGATAAGTCACAGAGCAGAAGTTGAAAATTCACATCTGAAATAATCTCTGTTCTTACAAAGGTAGATTTGGGAGCCTCTCCAGGATATATTCTGTGTAATCCTTTACAGTGAATGTGATAAATGCAAGATAAAGAAGAGAGTTTCTTAAAGGAATAACTGCTAGGATAAGCAGGCTACAATTTATTTGTAGCACACTGCATCTTCATTGTTGCCTAGACATCCATCTTCCTTTCCTTATGGGACAAAGAATAGTCCATAATAGAGTATGGAATATGAAAGAGATAAGAGCTAGCAAATAAATTCTGTTTTGCTAGCAGACTGCTTTAGCACACAACTGATGAATGAGTAGCATCCATAAACATTGTTATTCAGTCCGAGGACCTGTGTTCAACAAATATTTACAAAAGGTCAAGATTTGAAAGTTTAGAAAATATCAAAGTGGGCATATATTTGCTAGCTCTCATAATTTTTCTCCTTAAAATTCAACAATGCTAATGTGTTTGTAAAGCCATGTCCCTAAAAATAGTTAAAATATTCATACGAGCTCTAACTGAATATGAATTCTCTTTAAATAAGCTTTTCAGTAAAATCCAAGGTGGTATACATCTCATATTTTCTTTGAACAAAAAACTGACAAAAGTATTTATGTAGATTAGTCCAAAAGGAATGCTTCCTATTTACTTCCAAGGAAACAGATACAAACAGCACACCTTTGCTTCATACATACTTTCATGTCAGATGATATTCTGCTGCCATCTGTAACACACCAATAACATGTAATGGAATATTGGTGGGAAGGTTCAGCCTCTATTGACATACCATCAACATCTGTCTCTAACACTGTGGGCCAACATAATAAAATAGGAGGGACTTTTGGAGCCCTTTGTAAATTATTTCAATTTTTACAATATGGAAAATGAGTATTTCTGTAACATATGACTAATTCATTTCATTATTATTTAAAAAGAATGCAATTATTATATTTTAATGCAATGAAAATTTAAAAAATTAAAATGTTTCCATTTCAAGTTGTTTTTCTTTTTTAAGAAAAATTATGAAATAGAGCATAGCAGTTTTAGGTCCTGTCCTATTTCTAGTAAATGCAGAAAGTAATATAAAGGTTTTGTAAAATATATGACAGAAAAGGTCCCATAAAATCAAGTATTTAAGATACATAGGAACACCAGTAAACTAAAGAGGACATGTAACTCTTCCTTTTTTGTGGGTTGGATATGATATGTTCATAATGTTTTTGTCTTTTGTTATTCTAAACATAATTTTTTGTTCAATACATATCTCATAGTAAAATAAATTTACATATTGTTATGGTTTATCACTTTATTTTACCAGGGTACTTGATATTTGACTAAAATTTGACATACAACCAACATCTGCCTCTGAAAATGATAAAATGGGACACATTACTTTTGGAGCAGCACACATATAAATTTGTCCTCCCAAGATGCAGTTTTAGATTTGTTTTTATTGATTTGTAAACAGATCTGATCCTGATGTGAAAGGGAAGGACTGTGGTGTTTTTTCCTTTTTTTCTCAAACAAATAACATGCCTTCACAGGACTCCATTTTCACTTTCTCAGGCATTTAAAAAAAGTGTTTAAGGGCAGAGTTAAGTAGCTAGAACTGAACCAGAACAGGAGACTGTGGACTGCAAAGGCATTTAGCAATGCTAACCATGTTGGAAATAATTGAGCGGGATGTTTGAGCACTTTTTCAGAGCTATGAATGACTTGGACACATGTACTGCTGAACAACATTTTTGAATTTTGTAAGTACATAAAATACATGTACATAAGATGCTTTTGCTGGGATTTGATTGCAACATGCTATAATTACTCTATACATTTTTAATATAAGGGTGTCTATCTTAATCACCATGTTTATGCATTTCTTGCTTATCATTTTATGAGCAAATCAAAGAAAGTAAAAATAAACCCAGCAGCATAGTATATGAGTTTCTCAGAAAGTCCTTTCTTGGACTTGATGGGCCATGAGAAGCATGAGAAGCAGAAAAGCCCTTGACTCTGTCTATGCACTGCTCAGCCAAAAAAACAATGTATTACTAACATTATTTCATCAAAAATCCAATACAGTATCATATAAGTTTCTATGAGAAAAATTAACTTTATCCCATTCTAAAATGGTGACAAATATAAAATGTTTTCTTAGCATTAGATGCTTCCTTCTACAAAGCTTATAGACAATAGACAAGTGAATAGTGAGGAAGCTTTCTGTATATGTGATGAATTTTAAGAAACAGTGTTAATGTCAGATGCAATGTCACATGCAGTGCATACAGTATATCACTTAAAGAAGGTCTGTACTGCTTTTTATGAAGTGGTTTTGCAATAGGTATCTCTCTGTTTCCTGTCTTTCTGATGCAAAGGAAGGCTTAACGGAAACGATAACATCGACTTTGCTTCAACTTTGTGTAAAACTTATATCATGAGGATTTGAGCTGTGAATTGAAGATGTTAATTTTACACATCTAAAAGCTCACTGACCCTAAAGAAAAGAGATTTGACAAATCCTTCCTAAAGAATGACTGTGACGTTCTAGTTCTGAGGTTTTATTCAAAGTGAAAAAGTCAGGAAAACATCTAATTTTTAATTAGATCTCCCCTTTTGGGAGATAATTTGATTTTACTGGCAGAATTAGCAAGTGAAATCATTTAAGAACTTCCATGTAAATGTCCCTTACTCCTGGAGCCCCAGTATATTTCAATGAGTACAACACTAACCTGGAAATGTTATTACTGATTTTAAATGAGAGCAGTTCTGAAATTTGGAGTAAATGATTAAATTAAAATAATTATTTTGATTCCTTTCTTGATCACTACTAATGTAAATTAGACATAAATCTCTTCTTCTGTATACAAGAAGACAACTTCTGTCTTCTTCCCCATTCTACTAATTATAATAAATAATTTAAATCATTCTAGACATTCTATGGTGCTTTCTGACAAACAAGATGAGCAACTTGCAGGATATATCAAAAGAGAGAACAAACAAGGCTCTAAGACTTTTCATCCTCAATTTTTGTTTTATAACTTCTTTGCTCATGTATACACAGTAAGTTACTTTATTGAAACAATTTAGAAGAATGTTCTGAGATTGTGTGGTGAATTTTTCAAGTACCATTTAGCTACTAAAATTCAACCACATTTCTGTGGCCCATTTGTGGAACTCAATTTGATTATAAAGAAAGTAGAGCATCTTATTTACTGCAATATTGTGAGTACAGCATTATACCACATTCAATCTTTTTGATTTATGTTTTTCCAAATTGTGAATGCTCCATGGAACGGTAAAGGGAGCTACCAGATACTTAAACTACAGAAGTTGTTGAAAAAAGGCCCCGTCATAGATCTGCCGTTACCTATCCTGGTTTTGGCCGGGATAGAGTTAACTGCCTTTCTAGCAGCTAGTAAGGTGCCATGTTTTGTATTTACAGAATCACTGAATTGTCGGAGTTGGGAGGGATCTCTGGAGACCATCTAGTCCAACCCCCAGTTCAAGCAGGTTCCTTTACAGTAAATTTTACAGAGAATCATCCTGGTGGGTTTTAAATATCTCCATAGAAGAAGATTCCACTATCTTTCTGAGCAGCTTGTTCCAGTGCTCTGTCATTGTCAAAGTAAAGAAGTTCTTTCTCATGTCCAGACAGAACTTCCTGTATTCCAATTTGTGTTCATTGCCCCTTGTCTTGTCACTGGGCACCACCAAAAAGAGCCTGTCCTAAGACAAGGTTGAGAATAATGTAGATAACACACCAACATCTTAATTGTTACTGATCGGTGCTTACACTAAGTCCAAGACTTTTCAGCTTCTCATAGGAGTGCACAAGAGACTGGGAAGGATCACAACCAGGACAACTCACACAACATGACGGGGATGGAGCAAGGAGCAGTGGTGGGGTCACCCCCTGCAAGAGGGATAACATCCAGACAGACCTTGATAAACATGAAAGTGGGGCCCTTGTGAACCTAACGAGGTTCAACACAACAAAGTGCAAGTCTTTGCACTTGGGTCAAGATAATCCCAGGTATGTATTCAAACTAGAAGATCTCCTTGCGAGTAGCCCTGCAGAGACTAGATGGGGCACTAGGAAGAGTGATCTAGTACTTGATCTAGTTGCTGGCAACCCTGCCTGTGGCAGGGGTGTTGGAACTTGATGATCCTTGAGGTCCCTTCCAACCCAAGACATTTTATTATTCTATGATTCTATGATTCTGGAAAGCTAGATAGAATAGAAAACTTCATCTAGAAGAAACTCACAGGGTTACAGATATATTCCTTACTTAGTCATTAATGATATTTAAAATAAATGTATAAGAGCAACATTGTTACAAAAATGATACAATAAAGCAAAACAAAACAAAACAAAACAAAAGGATTCAGTTAGGTCCTTAGCCAGCATAACTGGATATGGTCCTGCAAAATTTAAGAAAGCTGCCAAATTTTCATCGCAATACATTCTGGCCTACTATTAATAGAAAATTATTAATTCTATTAATATTTATGAAGTAAAACACATGGGGGCTATTCTATTAAGATAACTTTTTTTTTTTTTCAGTAATGCATCTGCTCTCAATGATCAAAATCAACACTCGCTAGATTAAAAACACTATATACAGAAATTGAAATTCCCTTTTAAGAACAGTCAAGAAGGATGTGAAAATTCACTAAGAGTTGAAAGATGTTTTTTTAAACAAAAGCAGAGTACTTGACAAATGCTTAGAAATCAGTGTAACTGAATGAAGCCTGGGAAAATTTGTGTGTTAGAAAGAGATCCAATTCTATAGTGCTCTTAATCATGCAGTTGTGCATCTGTACAGTAAAAATGAAAATGATTATTTCTAAAAACATACTATTTCTAAAAAAAAATATGTATGCAGACTAAGAGTAAAGTCACTGGAACCCATGATTTTTAGCTTTTGTTCTTTCTATCTTTTGTTTCTTTTTATTTTTGGAAAAATGAGTATGGAAATAGTTCCTTTATTGTTTTGCTAGGGAATTGTGACCTGCAAATAAGGCCCATGGTTTTGCAGTATTTGCATGGCCTATGAGAAATCTATATTTTCCATATATTGCTCTGACCTTTTTGCTGGTTCTGTCAGATTTGGAGTTTAATTAAGTAAACTGTTTGGTAAACCATTTTACCAGTAAGCTTCTGTAAATGATACCATGGGAAAATGTATAAAGAACTTGTATGTGTTACATATTCATATTGCCAGTCAATCTGCTTTATTTATTGGCCAGTCAACATGGCTTTATACAGGGGTGGGCAATGATTAGATGTCATGATTTTTCCTTTTAAAAAAAAAAATAAAAAAAATTCAAAGTTTGCAGTTATCTTAACAAATGATTTCTACTCAGAACTTGTATTATATGTCCCTAGAGGAATGAGGAAGTATTATCTTAGTATATGGAAACATTTAACCATAAAAGATCTTTTTAATTTCCAGGCAGTAGAAACTCTCATCAGGTTATAATCACAGAAAAATCTTGAACATAAGTTATTTTAAATGCTTGAAATGGATAGTAGAATATGTCACAGTATGTTCTCCATCTTGCTACTTATTGGTTCCTTTTCTCTTTTGGGTTAACAGTTTTCATTTAATTATGTCAACTTGCAAGTATGCCTTATGTGGCATATATAAGTGAACATATCATATTCAATTTAACTACAGAATATCAAATTTATAAAAAGTATGTAGCTGATCTTGTGGTACAACTCTTGTAATTCACAAACACAGTTGAGTAAATCATCTAAAATAACTAAGTGCCTCAGTAGCTCTGAATTTCCCTAGGAGTGCTTTGATGTGAACACCTGAGAATCTATTGGTAGATGCATCCTTCAGACCTTATAAAAGGTATGCTTACATTATTCTTTCAAAGGCATTGGCAAAACTAGTGATTTATTTATTTATCTATTTATTATTTTAAGGAATAATCACTGGAAGACAAACTGGTGTCTTGTTTGTATTTTATATTATTTCTTTATGGCCAGAGGACTTTCCCAGGCTGCCGAAGACTATAATGCACACCTTTCACTAACAGGGTAAAATAAGCATTCTGGATTTCCCAGGACAATGCTTTACACAAACAGATGCTGGATTGGAGCAGATGATTTAATTTTCTTGGTTCCTCCTTTTGAAGCAGTGCTGCTACACAATATAGAAAAAACAATACTGTGTCAGGGAATGTACCACAACTTCTGTATCTTCTGAAAGCTGGAAGGCATGGATTTTGTCCCTCTTGGGAAAAAAAAAAAAAGAAAAAAAAAAGGATTTTTTTCAGTTTCTCTCAGCATTTCAACTACTGCACTATTACTGTGGATTACTTAACTAATGTTTTAGTGCTAAAGTTTTTATGACAATGACAATTATTTATGAGGACTTATATGATGCTGAAGTTTGCTTGTTGTCATTTGAGACTTCTACACATCCACTCAGAAGTCATAGGTAGAGGCAGTGTATTCAGAATGCGGCATCTAAGTTCAAGACCCTGGTTATGAAGACAGATCTGAATGAGAATCCCTAGAAGCATGTACATAATCCAAGCACAGTGATACCAGTGATTTTTAAATTCAAAGAAGGATGGGCTTTATAGGCTTTATATATTTCCTCAAGAAGGTAACACGGATGAAAGCACAGCTGAAGAGCCTCTTCCAATGCACACAGCATAGGAGATAAGCAGGATGAGTTGGAAATCGTGATGCAATTTGAAAACTATGATCTTAGTGCTATCACAGAAAGATGGTAGGATGATTCACATAACTGAAACAACAAGATTGAGGGCTATAAGCTTTTTAAAGGAAAAGGCAAGGTAGGAGGAATGATGAAGTTGCCCTGTGTTAAGAAATGGCTAGACTGTAAAGAGCTGTGCCTGAGAAACAGTCATGTACAGGTTGAGAGCCTGTTGTTAACATTAGGGACTGGACCAATAAAAAACATCTGGTGGTGAGGGCCTATTACAGACTGCCTGATCAAGGGATGTCTGTTGACGAAGCCTTCTTGCTTCAGCTGTAAAAGGCATCGTGCTTACAGCCTCTCATCCTGATGAGGGATTTCACCCACCTGGATTTCTGCTGGGAAAATAGCACAGTGAGTTACAAGCAACCCAGGAGACTACTGGAGTCCATTCATAACTTTCTAGTTCACATACTGGACAGACTGATCAGAGGTGAAGTGTTGCTGAATGTGGTGCTCACCAATGTTCAGGAGATCGTGAAAGAGGTTAAGATTGTAGGCAGCCTGGGCTGAAGTGACTTTGCCCTGTTCAAGTCATGACCTTGAGGAATGTGGGCCTGGCAAGAGTAGAGTCAGGATCCTGAACTTCAGGAGAGCGAACTTCAGGTTGTTTAAGGAATTGTTGAATGAGATTCCCTGGGAAACTGTCCTTAAGGTCAAAGGAACAGAACAGATCTGGCAGCACTTTAAGGATGCCTTTCTGAGAGCACTGAGCTCTCCATTTCCCAGAATAAGAAATCATGCAGACGAAGCAAGAAACCAGAATGGCTAAACAAGGACCTGCTAGTCAGAGTGAGGGGAAAAAAAGGAAAAGTATAAGCAGTGAAAGTAGTGGTGGATAGCCTAAGAAGAATACAGAGATGCTGTCTAGATGTGCAGAGATGGGATCAGGAAAGCCAAGGCACAGATGAAATTAAACTTGGCAAGGGATGTGAAAAAACAAGAGTTTCTTCAGATATATTGGGCAGAAGAGTCAGGCAAAGGAGATTATACCCCCTCTGATAAATGAAAAAAGCTGGCCTACTCAGACATGGAGAAGGCTAATGTACTGAATGAGTTATTTGCATTGATCTTCGTTGCCAGTCAGGCTTCCCATCCCTCTTGTGCCCCTGAACTTCTAAGTGGGGGCCAGAGGAGAAAAATCCCTCACAGTGTAAGAGTGGAGCAAGTCCGAGACTTTATAAGACTGAACGTATACAAATCTATGGGGTCAGCAATACACATCTCAGGGTACTGAAGGAACTGGCTAATGTGGTTGCCAAGCAACTCTCCATTATACTGGAAAAACTGGTTGTTAGGTGAAGTCTTTGGTGACTGGAAAAAGGGAAACATTACTCCTGTTTTTAAGAAAAGGAAAAAAAGGAAGACCCAGGGAACTATAGGCCTGTGAGCCCCACGTTTATGCCTGGGAAGAACATGGAACAGATCTGCCTGGAAGAGATGTTAAGGTTTAAGAGGGATGAGCAGGTGAACCGAGACAGTCAGCACAGCTTCACTAACAAACCGTGCTTGACCCACCTGGTGGCCTTCTACAATGGAGTGATGGCATTGGTAAACAAATAAAGGGAAACTGATGTTGTCTGCCTGGACTTGTGCAAGGCCTTTGACATGCTCCCACACTGCATCCTTATCTCCAAATTGGGGAGATGTGGATTTGAAGGCTGGACTATTTTGTAGATAAAGAGTTTGTTGTGTGGCTGTAGCCAGTGGGTTGTTGTCAATAGCTCTATGTCTAGATGGAGGCTGGTAGCAAGTGGTATATTGCAGGCATCTGTTTTGGGACTGGTGCTCTTCAACATCTTCATCAACAACATGGACAGTGGGACTGAGTGTACCTTTAGCCAGTTCATTAATGACACCAAGCTGAGTGGTGCAGTTGAGACAATAGAAAGGAAAGGACATTGAATCATAGATTCATAGAATTGCTTAGGTTGGGAAAGGCCTTAAGAATCATCAAGTCCAACTTGTAACCTAACCATACTACCTTAACTCTAGCAACCCACTGCTAAATCATGTCCCTGAACACCACATCCAGATGGTTTTTAAACACATGCATGGATAGTGACACAACCACCTCCCTGGGGAGCCTTATTCCAGTGCTTAACAACCCTTTCTGTAAAGAAGTTTCTCTGATATTCAACCTAAACCTCTCTTGGCTCATCTTTAGGCCATTTCCCCTCGTCCTGTCACCTATCATGAGCGAGAAGAGACCAACCCAGCTCTCACTGCAATCACCTTTCAGGTATTTGAAGAGGGCAATAAGGTCTCCCCTCAGCCTTCTCATCCCCAGACTAAGCAGCCCCAGTTCCCTTAGACACTCCTCATAGGGCACATTTTCCAAGCCTTTCACAGGTCTTGTTGCACTTCTTTGGACCTGCTCCAGCACCTCAGTGTACAAAGGGACTTGGACAAGCTTGAAAAGTGGGCACATTAATGAGGTTCATCAAGGCCAAGTGCAAGGTGTTGCACTTGGTCAAGGCAGTCCCAGATAGGAGTACAGACTGGAAGAACTTGTTGAGAACAGCCCTGAAAGGAAGGGAGAAGGGCTTGAGGTTCCTGATGGATGAAAAGCTGGGTATGAGCCTGCAGTGTGCTCTTGTAGCTCAAAAAGTCAACAGTATCCTGGGCCATATCGAAAGAGAAGCAGGGAGAAGCAGATGATTCTCCCTGTCTGGAATACTGTGTCCAATCCTAGGGGCTCCCAGTACAGAAAGAATCTAGAGCTGTTGAGAAGATCCAGAGGAGGGCCACAAAGATTATCAGAGTGCTTGAGCACCTCTCTTATGAAGACAGACTGAGGGAATTTGCTTGTTTATCTTGCAAAAGAGAAGGCTCTGGGGAGACCTCATTGTAGTTTTCCAGTACTTGAAGGAAGGTTACAAGAAAGAGTGTGACTGACATTTTATGCGGTCTGATAGAAATAGGACAAGGGAGAATGGCTTTAAACTAAAAGAGGAGATATAAGGTTAGATGTTAGGAAGAAATTTTTTATTCAGAGTGTGGAGGTTGCCCAGAGAAGCTGTGGATGCCCCATCCCTGCAGGCCTTCAAGGCCAGGTTGGACGGGGTCCTGGGCAGCCTGGTCTAGTGGGTGGCAACCCTGTCCATGGGAGTGGTTTGGAACTAGATTACCTTTAAGGTCCCCTCCAACCTAAGGAATTCTATGGTTCTATGATTTGCATTGCCATTACATGACAAACACAAATTTTGGATGTTAGCAAAGTCAGATTTACCAAGTCCAAACTTAGATTCAAAAGTTATCTATTGCATCTTGCATGTAATTACATTTCAGAGGTAGAGATTGTTTCAGGTTGGATAATTCAGTTATTCATCCAATTTTTATTGTTTTGAAAAGGCCTCTGTAAAGTTATTTCCAGCTGGGATCCATGGACCTATGTATCAGCTTGGAAAAGTTAAATCTGTATGTCAGCAGGACATCCAATAGTGCATACTGTAGATAATTCTCACAGAAGATTTAGAGAAGCATAATTAAATTGCATTCAGTGTCACAAAATGTGAATGTGTGAGAACACAACAAGAATCTTACCTCTGCCATTGTAATGCAGAGAAAAGATATTTACTTAATTAAGGTGATCTAATTATAATCTGATGTGGAAACTCATTTATTAAAGATTAATTATAATAAACAAATGCTGTTTACAGCTACAAGTACACCATTAAGCACAACACAGTATAAAATCCAATGAACACATGGCATTTGCAGAACCAGTAATGCCACCAAAAACATAGCAGTTGTCAAATTTTATTAATCTTATGATAAACTACTCGTGCACTGTAATTATACGATCAAGATAGTCAGCCAGCTCCATTATCTGAGCTCCTTTTTCATTTTGAGTCCCTTGTATCTTGGAAGGCTTATTATTTATGAATACTGCACTGTTTTACTAAATGTTATTGTAGGGATAGGGAGTTGAGAAATTCTCAAGTAATACTGCAATAGAGCAATGATTTGTGATAGGTATTAATTTTGTCCTGTTTCAAGTTGTACCTACTTATGTATAGTTCTTAGCAAGAAAAAATAGCCCAATGCTCCTTGGGTAATGAGCTGTTAAGCTCAATGTGTGAACTTACAGTATCCTTAGAAATAAAACATTTACATTTACTTCTCATTCATATCAGAGGTTAATAATTTCAGAAGTTAGTAGCTTCCATGTAGCACAAGTAATCAATATTATATTGTTTTGCAAGTTGGAATTAACATAGAAGTCATCTTACAAACAGATACCAGTAGCACTCAAATTAAACAAACATACAAATAAACAAGAAAAACACACAACTTTTCAGTAATTGAGGAACAAATAAATTCATAAGAATTAAAATACCACTTAAAAATTATAAAGTTTCAGAAGACAATTGTAATTATTTTTATTACCTAAATATGGTCTGGAGACATAATACAAAACCTCCAAGAGAAAAGTTGTAATAGTTGCAAGAACAACGTGCAGGTAATTCCTGGGAGGTTGAAAACAAGCAGTAACGGTCATGAAATACTGAACATACTATATCCAAGTGGGAGTCAAGCACAGTTCTGAGCTTAGATGATAGTTCTAAATGTTTTCCTTGCACTCTGATGTATCAGCACAGCTGCACAGCAAGCTGAGACGGCTTGAGCCAGGGCAAGATGGACAGCAAGAGACACTCGGGCCGGTCCGGAGCTCCGCCCCACTTCCCAACAGGTCCTCCGGGGATGCCACCCCCTCCCCTTCCATCAGGATACTCAGAGTTCCCATAAAAGGCAGTAAACGGAACCAGAAAATTAACTCATTAACTCCCACTGGTCCACATGATGTTCTGATGTGGAGAGTACTGACAACAAAAAATCACAAAACCACATCAGTCCTAACATCCAAAATCCAGGGATCTGAAGGACCTGATCAAAGTTCCCGACTGCAAAGGAACTAGAGGCCACAGACTATGCTCCATACATGGTCAGCAAGCCCAAAAACTTTCTCTGCGATTGAAACATGTTTACAGGAGGATCAAGTTTGGGGCAATATGTGTATCATATTCATTGATGTGTTATTTCCACATGTTTTTTTAAATAAATCTTTTTTGGAGTTTAGTATACAAATTACGATAACTGAATTGGCAGCTATATTTTAGCCATGTTTTGTTTCAGAAATAAAAGCATATTTTAGCATAGCAGCTAAAATAGAGATATTAATTGTAAGTTCTAAGAGTAGAATTCCAAAAACTTGGTGATAATTTTCTGTGTATGTAAAATGGAGAGCAAGGAAAGAACAATCAATACCTTGGAAACTGGAATTAACTTTGAGTGCACTTTTTAATTAACTTAAAATCAGAATGTCCTTTTTAATAACACTAACAATGAAATTTGTTTTGTTCGTAGGATTCAGTTCAAAAACGTATTTGTTTTTATTTAGCTACGATCTCCTACTTATGGGAAATATTCACACAAAATATAAATACAATGGACCACAAAATTATTAGACATAGCTTTGTAACTAACTTTCTTTTCTTATGTTATTAAACTTTATAAGATCATTTTTAAAAATAAATATCTTAGAAAACCTGAAAACAGAAGTTTGTCTTTTCTTTTTCATTTTGTTTTGTTTTGTAACAAAAGTATGCTTCTGACCAACCTGATCTCCTTCTATGATCTAGTGACCTGCCTGGAGGATGAGGGAAAGGCTGTTGATGTAGTCTACTTAGATTTCAGCAAAGCCTTTGACACCCCCAGGCAACGCTACAGGCTTGGGGTAGAGTGGCTGGAAGACTGTGTAGAGGAAATGGACCTGGGGGTATTGATTGATGCTCGTCTGAAGATGAGCCAGCAGTGTGCCCAAGTGGCCAAGAAGGCCAATGGCATCCTGGCTTGCATCAGAAACAGTGCTGCCAGAACCAACAGGGAAGTAATCGTCCCCCTGTACTCAGCACTGGTGAGGCCACACTTTGAGTACTGTGTCCAGTTTTGGGCCCCTCACTGCAAGAAAGACATTGAGGCCCTGGAGCGGGTTCAAGGGGCAACAAAGCTGGGAGGGGTCTGGAGCACAGGCCTTATGAGGAGTGGCTGAAGGAGCTGGGATTGTTCAGTCTGGAGAAGAGGAGGCTCAGGGGAGACCTTATTGCTCTCTATAACTACCTGAAGGGAGGTTGTAGCGAGCTGGGGGTTGGCCTCTTCTCTCATGTAAGTAGTGACAAGACTAGAGGGAATGGCTTCAAGCTCTGCCAAGGAAGATTCAGGGTGGATGTTAGGAAATACTGCTTCTCTTAAAGTGTGGTCAGGCACTGGAATGGGCTGCCCAGGGAGGTGGTGGAGTCACTGACCCTGTAGGTGTTCAAGGAACATTTGGACATTGTGATGATGGACATGATTTAGTGAGAACTATTGGTGATGAGTGGATGGTTGGACTGGATGATCTTGTGGACCTTTTCCAACCTTGGTGATTCTATGATTCTACGACTCTATGAAGTATGGATAAGTTTTAGTGAGAAGATGATGTCAGACTTCATAAAGAAACAAGCAACAAGCAAAACATGACAGATCATTATATCAGTGCACCAGATACAGCAAAAAAATAGAAGTAAATTTTTTATTTACTATATTTGATAAAAGGAATAAAAAATAGAGTAATATAATAGTTATCTAAATCTCTCAATATGAAGTATTACAAGTGGTGTTACTAGAAAAGTTTACTGACTACAGATACAGCAAGAAGAGGTGCACAAAAGTGATGAGCACTTAATCTCTTTTTCTCATACAGTTCTTTTATCACTGCAATTTCAGTCTTCCCAGTTATCTGTGTTAAAAATACAATAAAATGTCTGTACTTAAAACAAGTGCTGGTAGAATGAAGGCTGGCTATAAATAGCTCTGAAGTTATGTAAAACTCAGAATCTTAGGACTGCAAGACAATGACAAGTCTGCTGGCTAGACCTTTCTCTGAGATTAGGTTAACTGAGCAGGACATGACATGACAAGACATGAGAAATTGTTGGATGTGACAAGTAACAGTGTGATGACATAAATTAGAGACAGCACCATGAGGCATGGCAAGTGTGTACAGGTAGTTAAGGCAGCGTTATCTGAAAAGTGGCTGAGCTTCACAGGTAATTGGAGAGAGTACTGGGGACCTTTGGGCTGTCAGTATATAGGCCAGCAGTGACTAGACAGCCACATCAATAATAACCTGCAAAGTTACATGGGGAATGGTAACACAAATATCCAATTTGGTTAAAGACAAAGCAAAACTGGGACCAACTGGGGGAAAAAAAAAAAAGTAATTAACAGTTGTTTGGAGGAGTTGAGGCAAAGAAAGAGAAGTAAAGGAAGGTCAAGATAAAGAAAAACACAGTAATAAAGTATGCTAATCTTGAGATCACTGCTGCCTGGGGATACCTGCTGGACTGTCTTGCCATAGACAAAGCCTGTCACAACGAGCATAACACAAAAGCAGGACGGCTTGGGCAGGGTTCTCCCTGACTAACAGGAACATACTTGGACAGACAAATCAATAGGTCTTGCTCCTTACAACATCTGTTTCTCCTCCCATCATTGCTAAAAACATTTAACAATGGTTTTGTTTGTTTTTTTTTTAATCAATAACATTTTGACACAAATCTTGCTATGTTAATTAATGCAACTCAGATTTCAGCATTTCAGTTGCTGATGTAAGTCAAAATAAGAACAAGGAACACCCTGGAAAAGTGATATGAATCTCTGTTGGTTCAGAGATGTCAAATTAATACTTCTCTTAAATTATTTGAAAAAAGTATTGCTATTCATGATTCAGAATTCCTCCAAGCACAAGTAACAATTTGTACATCTAATATCAAGATACTTCTTTCTTTACTGCCAAACAGATGGAGATATGAAACAGGCAAAAAGTTATAAAAAAAATATGGTGCATATATATTAGACGGAATAAAGCACTAGAAAAATAATTGCCTGAGATCTGGGACGCTTCATTTCTGATATCTAAGGAAGAACTAGGATTAGTCCTACTCAAATAATTACAATTTCTTTTCTTAACTAGAAACAATTAAAAGTAGATTTAATAAAATAAAAGTTCCCATATTTTCCAGCTTCTACAAGTTTATTTTATGCTTTCAATATTACATTGGTCACTGAAAGTAATGTCTCCTAATTATTTGCATGAAAAATACATCAGATACAAAGAGCACAATAACAGTACTGGACAGAGAAAATTCTCAGCTACAAAACACTATTTTTCATCAGTTGCACCATTAGCTATGCGTTTTCCCCAGA
This sequence comes from Phasianus colchicus, assembly GCF_987193195.1. Lineage (NCBI taxonomy): Eukaryota > Metazoa > Chordata > Aves > Galliformes > Phasianidae > Phasianus > Phasianus colchicus. The sequence goes on from NC_143436.1 coordinate 158,981,002, forward strand.
AACGAACAGGAGCCTGTATACCATGCTCATAAGAATCAGCACTAGTAGAGGTGATTGACTGTTGGCTGTCAAGATTGCTAAAATGCACAACCACCATCACCTCACTGTGTTCACATCCATTGTTTGGTCTCCATAAAAGTGAAGAAAACATCAATGAATGTCATTGGATGCATTTTTTTTTCTACATGGAGGAATTCAATGATACACCTTTGTTTCATATGCACTTCCATGTGAGATGTTTTGTCAGACTGCCCCTCTGCAGCAATCTGTCATATGACAAAAAAATGTAATGGAATATTGTTGGGAAGCCTCAATCTCTAATGTCATAGCATCAGCACTCACCTCTGATATAGTGGGTGAACATAACAAAATAGGAGGCATTACTTTCAGAACATCCCTTGTATAAAGTACTATGAAGAATTTGTTCATGTGGCACTTTAACATATTCAATAAAGAAAGAAAACAAATGAAAACATAGAATACAGAATATTTAAAACTTCATATACAGTATGGGACATAAGATAAAAGAGGACACTATCTTTAAATTACTGCATAATAATTTCTATAAGATAGTATAAAAGAAAATATGTAGGCAGATTAAAAAGAAAAAAAAAAAAACAAAAAACCTTAGGATGTATAAACTCTCTCCAAGTACAAGAAGGATGATATGTGTTATGGTTTTGAGATTTTTGGTTTTTGGTATTCCACATCACAACATCATATAGTGCACTGGAAGTTAAAGTGTTAATGCTCCAATTCCGGGTACCTATCCCTGTACATTGTGAAAGTCATGGGATCTGGCCCTTCCTGGTTGGACGGTCTCTTACTGCCTTGCAGTGGGTGCTGGAGGGTGCTTTCCTAGCCGTACCAAACTTTTCAGGTTTGATTCGGTCTTGGGAACTCTCTCTCCTATTTTATTTATTAGTCTGATATCATAATCAGTAAAATAAGTTTTCCTCCATAGATCGTTGCTGCTGTTTTTTTTTCTTCCTTGAGCCCAGCTTCCATCTCCCTATCCCTTTTCCCTTTTCCTTCCCATTTTGTGGGGCCAGGGGGTCCAGGGGCCTACTGACACACTGTCATGGGCATAGATTGATCTAGTTAACTCCATGACAATATGGTATAGATATAGTATAACAAATATCTGTTTTTAATGTATATACAAAGCATTTACCTAACTTCTAACTTCTGCTAACTTCTGTTTCCTAGTGAGCATGAGTTACATTCATCAAAATTGTCACATTTCATCAATTCTAATGAAAAGATTGAAAGATCATTTCCAAAGGACTTTTTGAATCAATGTTACTTTTTTGCATAATGTCAGGAGACATATGGCCTCAATGGCACCTTAGTGGTACACCGCTTGAGACATGGAAGAATGTGCAAATGGTGGTGACGACTCCAGAGCTCTTAAGCATGCATTACATTTTTTTGAACAACAGTAATGATGAAAAAGGAATTGTTTGAGAATGATTAGGATAAAAGTGAAATGACCTAGACTTATCTGTAAATTGCTTTGTCTGTTTTTGAATATATCTTTGAACATATTTTGAACATTAATAGGCTTGCATTTTTGTTCTTATCAACAGAAATATCCTAAACAACATATGATGTTAAAAAAAAAAAATAAAAAAATCACCACAAACTTCACTGTCATTTGATCACTATTAGATGGGCTTTCAGCTCAGAAGCTGACTTTGTGAAGATGCCTAACTCATACCTGTCTTGAATAATGTTAGTTCATGTAACTGACTCTTTTAGTTCTATACTTCTGAGTTCTTATTTAATATTTGTACTTTATTTAGGTATTCCACCTATTAGGATCCTCACTCTCATGCATGAAAATATTTATTTTAAAGTACATTACATTTATTTTTTCTATAAGTGAAAGTAAGATAATTAAAAATATTGAACCTGGAAAACTAAAATAGATGTTGCAGTATTGAAGCTTGTAAAATATAACGCTTTTTTGGATCTTCACTTCTTTGCTTATCAATTGTTTTAAAATGGAAAACATGATGCAGATATAACATATTACTGTCCACACAATTTATGTGAATAAGAAAGAATGTCATATTGGAGTATTTTCCAAGAAATGTTTATTGCCAAATGTTAATGAACAGTAACATACATTTAATCAAGAGAGTATTTCATACAAATTCCAATTAATTAGAACACATTTTTTCTATTGCCAAGAGATAAATTGTGTTCAACAAAATGTGAATTATATCTGAAAATCATATTTGATTTTGATGCACATTTTACTAAGTATGAAAAGGTATATGAGCCATTAAACAGTGACATACAATCATACAGTCTACTTAAATTGTTTAAATTTATGATTAATTCTTAGGTGCTTTGTGAATGAGAGCACCTGTTATTCCCACATTTGCTCGTAGTCTCTTGGGAATGCCAATGGGTAGATATCTTTAAAGGTACTAATGTAAATACTTGTGAATCAAAAATTTCTACTGACTACTCAGTAATTTTTTTTTTTTTCCGTCTTTTGTTTAGGGAAACAAGTTGTTTCTATCCAAAATCTAGAAATAAGATAAATGTTAAGAAATTAAGCTTTCAGAAATTATTGGAGATGGATTTAAGATAAATACTAAACAACAAATTCACAACTTTTAATAGGTTTGAAAATATACTACCTTTAGTACACAGTAGTAATTAGAATTAATTAAGACTACTGTCATTGATGATTTTTAATAATTTGTAAACAGTAAAACTGCTATTTCCTATGCAAATGTGTATACAACAAATTACAGTATGTTACTGCAACCCCTGACCTATGGCTTCAGCTTAGTTTTCTGCAGCACAGCTGTGAGACTTCAGCAGTTTCTCTGAGAAAATTAAGTGTTTGAAAGTAAATGGTCTAAAACCATGCAAGGTTAAAACAATAAAAGTGGGAGACAAGAAAGAAGTGTAAGTGTTCAGACTGTGACAATCATCAGGTTAGAGATTCTGTAAAAAAAAAAATGCTAAGAAATCTTGAGGAAAAAGACAGAACAGCAGAAGACGGTAATTCAGAAGCACTAAGGATCACTGCTCCAGAGAACACAGAGGCTTTTTTTCTGCCTACTATGAGCACAGCTTACTGAGACTCATCAGGGATCAGTCACTAGAGATGGCAAACATACTGATGATTAGCATGGTAGCTCATCGGTTGTAACTACCTAGCTATGTAGTTAGTCATCTAAATAACAGTTTTCAAAAAAATACCATTAAACTTACTGTAGCTTTCATACATATGAAGGTGAAAAGATGCTGTTATATGTATTTATTTAATTCTTTAAATTAAGAACATCTCAGAACATCTACGATATACTTGATGCCAGTCAAAAACCTGTAAAACAGGGATATCTGAATGTAGTTAGTCTTCTTTTTTTTTTTTTCCATTTTTACATTAATGAGTGTCAATTATATACTGACTTCCATATAGTTGGAAAAATACATACTCATAGCATAGGCAAAGTCTGCACAGCAACTTCCTCGACATTTTCAACTCCCTCATGCATGACAGGATAGGACAGGATAGAACAATTGGAATGAATCTTCAGAGATCATCAAGTCCAATTGCATAGAAAATAGGATACATCATTCAGTTGGCAGAGCACTTCAAACTGGCATAAATTTTGGAAACTACATGGAAATTCAAATCTTTCAAAACCAAAACAATGCAAAACAGCTGACAGTAACAACCTGGTAGCTAAAATGAATATGAAAGATCACTGTTGTATCAATTTAGAAACAACAGAATGATTGTCAAATTGAATACATCAAATTTTATCGCAAATAAGACAGTTACTCAAAAGTTGATCAAAATGATTCTATCAATTAGAGCTTACTTCAGTCAAAGGCCTCACCTTTAAATCATCAGATTCCAGTGTTTTGTAGGCTTCTTATTGTACTAAAATTCAAGCATGTCTAAAGACACTGCACTCCTATTGGACAGTTGGACACACTAGCCATCTAGCTATCTACAGATATATATCTGCATCTACCCTAGCCACTGCAGAAGCTGAATCACTGCCTATGTTACTCATACCTACTTATTAGTTATAAATAGCTGCAATCCAACTATCAAACTTATGCAGCATTTCTCCATCTTACATATTGATTTAATTTAAACTGATGTAATTTTTATTAATTATTGGA